>NC_090266.1:76337809-76646142 GCF_040414725.1 Anabrus simplex
GCCAACAAATTCTACACGTGCCGAGATGTGCTAAATTCTGGTAACGCTGAACATTTCCCACGGTCGCAAGCAAGCATCGTTCAACATACAGTGACTTTATGTCTCCATGGACTTCCGGTCTCAACTGTTCTTCAATCTGCTACTTTTTCAATCCCTGGCTGAAATCCATCTCGATATAATTATTTAATATGGCAAATATATATCTGATTGTCTCTTATGGGCCGTCAGGATACGGCTCAGTACGTTGTTGATAGCTTTACAACAACCAGACTTTGTCATCACGGAAAAGGTCGTGCTCCGGAAGAATGAAAAGTAAGTTACACAGTACTTTTTGTTGATATGTATAATCAATTGGTGTGATATGTTGGTCAAGTCAGAAGTATTACATATATGAACTCTCCGTTCTTGGTGGTGAATAATTGGCTTTGTGATTTTTATTTATATTTGAGTGTCCTCTTTATAGGACAGTCGGCATAAGGGGTACTACTACATAGTTTGTTTCTCCTCTATTCCAACTTGTGTCTGAACGAGATTTTGTCAATTCTGGGGGAGGGAACAGATTGCAATATGGCATCTGCTGCTGTGTTACCACCTAGTTCCATGGATGACATGGTTACTGATGATTAATCCGGTGAAGAGTACGATTTGAACGTGAATCACCTTCCGGATCACAGTTACGTGCTCATGCTGAAATGATCTACCATGAACAAGACGATGTAGTAGATGAAGTTGAAAAAAAAATTCCAACTTCGACATTATTGAGGGAAACCACCCGAAATCGATCGTTTCTTCTAAAACTGCATACATGTGGACAAAACATGACGTCTTGGAAACAGGAAACTTGAAATGCCGTAGTTTGGAATTTGTTACTAATAATCTCACTCCGTTAAAAACGTTCTCATCTTTGTTTGATGACTGTAGAACAACCGGAAGTTTTCAATTCGTACAATTGTGGAATGGGGGGCGTTGATAGATCTGACCACAACGTCAGTCTCCATCGTCTTTCAGTTTGAGGAAAAAATGGTACTTTCCTCTTATCACGCACTGTATTGATGTGTGTGAGCAGAATGCTTGGCAGATAATCAACTGAACAGAGGTAAATTGGATCATCTGACTTTTCGACGACGAGTGGCTGTTGCTCTCTTGCAATACAGTGAACGAAAAACGGCAAAAAATCGCAGTCGTCCATCGCCGCTAGAAAATGCTGATTTTAGGTATGACCACGTAGATCACATGATTGAGTCCCAAGCGAAGCAAACAAGGTGCATGGTATGCCACAGAAAGCGTCTATGAGGTGCAAGAAAACCGCAACATAACGCTACATGTGAAGTGTTTTGAGAAGTACCAAGGTCCTTTGAAGTCTTACAGTTTACTGCATCCCCTTGAGTTCAAACTCCAACAATTCATTCTGTAATCAGACTGCTTGTATTTGATTGGAATTAAGAATAATATAACATTAGAATGACATACACATTTTTTTAATTATCATACCCCTTTTGCCCACTGTCCTTTTTATAGGACAGGCCCTCCTGTCCATGCAACGTACCTGATCCTGAAATACGTAACATTGGGGATGATCATACAACCTATAGGTCAGTTATATACCATTAATCTTCAAATTCAAGCAAACAAAATGTGGGAAGAACTGGGTTTTAATGTCTGACGAAGACTTTATATCACATCCAGTTTAAGTGCGCGATATTTTACTCGCAAAATATATATTTGGAGTCCATCGACTGGATCATAGACTAAAGCCAAGAGGAGAAATGTATCACATGAATAATGATTTAATACTGCATCCAGCAGATTTCTTTCTTTACACGAACATAACAATTACTATATTCTATTCTAGACAATATTAAATTATGTTAATTAATCGTTATTCAGGGGCCTCCGTGGCTCAGACGGCAGCGCGTCGGCCTCTCACCTCTGGATACCGTGGTTCAAATCCCGGTCACTCCATGTGAGATTTGTGCTGGACAAAGCGGAGGCGGGACAGGATTTTCTCCGGGTACTCCGGTTTTCCCTGTCATCTTTCATTCCAGCAACTCTCTCCATTATCATTTCATAGCATTTATCACTCATTAATAAATCAGCTTGGGAGTGACGACCCCATTGTAATAACAGCCTATATATGTTTCATTCATTGCATCCCTGACCCGGTCAAATGACTGGAAAACAGGTTGTAGGTTTTCATTTTTTTTTTCAATCGTTATTCAGTACGTGAACAAGGCTGTCGCCAAGCTCTCAACAGAATGTTATGCTAAGTGTCGGTTTGGTGCTAGGGTTGGTGCGTAGTTAAGTAACAAGCTCAGTGCCAAGTACAGTGCTCTGTTAAGTCTGCTATCACTGGATGACACTTCACATTTTGCACCTCAATTTCGTACTAACGGCGTGCAAGATGCGATGCTTCATTGTTGACAAAGCCTAGGACTGTATTGCTAATATCCATGGTATAGGCCTATTCCTACATAGTTTTCATTAGTTTGTCATATACAATACCTGAATTTTTTTTTTGCTAGGGGCTTTACGTCGCACCGACACAGATAGGTCTTATGGCGACGATGGGATAGGAAAGGCCTAGGAGTTGGAAGGAAGCGGCCGTGGCCTTAATTAAGGTACAGCCCCAGCATTTGCCTGGTGTGAAAATGGGAAACCACGGAAAACCATCTTCAGGGCTGCCGATAGTGGGATTCGAACCTACTATCTCCCGGATGCAAGCTCACAGCCGCGCGCCTCTACGCGCACGGCCAACTCGCCCGGTGAATTTTTTCTTGAGGTGCCTTTTTTATATGAACATGCGATACTTAGCTTAGGGGTACCAGATTTATAAGCATGAAAACACAGGACACTTCGACTGTCGTTGATTATTAGGCCCTAATTAAGATTATCATTTCTTAACACGAGCCACAAACCTCGCAAAGAGTTCCATTTATTTATATAAACATGGTAGTGATTATTATTATTATTATTATTATTATTATTATTATTATTATTATTATTATTATTATTATTATTAGCTTTATGTCCTACTGACTGCTTTTACGGTTTTTGGAGTCGCCGAGGTGCCGGAATTTAGTCCTCAGGAGTTCTCTTACATGCCGGTAAAACTACTGATACGAGGCTGACGTATTTGAACACCTTCATATACCACCGGACTGAGCCAGGATCGAACCTGCCAAGTTGGGGTCAGAAGGCCTTAACCGCCTGAGCCACTTATCCGGTTTATTATTATTATTATTATTATTATTATTATTATTATTATTATTATTATTATTATTATTATTATTATTATTAGAATGGAAGTGGTGCAATTACAGTGCAAAAAGTGTTGCAAAAACAATGTTCATTATGCAGGATTATAAGTTGCTACCTTTACATTTTATGTACGTCTGTCTCACTGGGTTTTTTTTATTTTAATTTTATGCTATTTGTTCGGGGCGTCGACCTACAAAGATCGTTGTCTCACTGGTCAGTTACATTTAATGTCACCCAAAGTGTAATTACTTTACACAGTGACAAATATACGTCAAGAATTTGTGATAAATACAGCTTAACATGGCACTTTCCAATATACGGAGTGGTTCACGATAAAGGGACAATATGCGTCCCGTACATAATTTTTGCTGGGACAACGGGACAATTGAGAGAAATAACGGACAATGCCGTAAAATAAGAGAACTCAGGTCACCTTAAGTTAGCATCAAGCTATTTTTTCAACAATGTGCTATACATTTCTTGAAGAAATGTTACTTCTGATAAATGTTTTCTGGCATTTTATATCCATTGTTACGAGTACAAATAAGTCACAACAAAAATGAAAGGGTTGAAGGTGTATGAACTATTCCGTACAAAAGAGAGTAAGCTGAGGAACAAGGAAGCATTTTTAATGACAATCAAATGTTTATAGCGTCCGCCTCTGTGGTGTAGTGGTTAGTGCGAATAGCTGCCACCCCTGGAGGGCCGGGTTCGATTCCCGGCTCTGCCACGAAATTTGAAAAGTGTTACGATGGCTGGAACGGGGTCCACTCAGCCTCGGGAGGTCAACTGAGTAGAGGTGGGTTCGATTCCCACTTCAGCCACCCTCGAAGTTGTTTTCCGTGATTTCCCAGTTTTCCTCCAGGCAAATGCCGGGATGGCACCTAACTTAAGGCCACGGCCGTTTCCTTCCCCGTTCCTTGTTATTTCCTCCAATCTTCCCATACCCTACTAGGTCCCTGTTCAGCATAGCAGGTGAGTCCGCCAGGGCGAGTCAATGGTTCCTGTGCCCAGTTGTATCCCCCGACCCAAAGTCTGATGCTACAGGACCCTGTCTTTGAGGCGGTGGAGATGGGATCCATTGCTGAGACCGAGAGAAAAACCAACCCTGGAGGGTAAATCGATTAAGAAGAAGTCTTGAGGAAATATTAGTTCAAATAAATGTTTTCTGATGGTTTTTAAATCCAAATAAGTCACATGAAACATGAAAGAGTTGAAGGGGTATAAACTATACATAAGAGAGTAAGTTTTAATGACTATCCGATTTTTATAGTACAATGTAATGGGTATTAACGGGTTAAATTACGTTTCTTCTGAGCAGCCTAATGCTGTTACGGACAAATAGACTAGACTATTGAATGGCAAAAAATCATCAACCCCCTCACCGAACGTACTGTACCTGTTTAGTTTCTCACTGATCGGAGAACTGAAAAGGATTGCGGGGAAGGGTGGTGTGAAAATAATCCCCAGGCTGCCGTATTCAGCTGGACAAGTGACAATTGTATCGCCTCACAGTACAATGTGATTATACATCATTCCCTCTTGCGTAACAGCCAGGACGACACATGTTCTGTACCACGTGTTTCACGACTTGTACGTACGTTAAAGAACAGCAGGCGAACACTCACACTTGGCGACGGCGGGAGATTCTGTTCGAACTCGACCGGCTGAGGGCGCCCAGTTTGCACCTGTCGAGTATTCGTCTCGGCTAACCGGTGTCATATTCGTTCTGGTTGAACATTTGGCGAATGCCAAGTGCGTATGCAAAACGTTTCTTTAATGTTATTTGCTTTTACGACCCACTAACTACTTTTTAAGGTCCTCGGAGACGCCGAGGTGCCGGAATTTAGTCCCGCAGGAGTTATTTTACGTGCCAGTAAATCTACCGACACTGGGCTATCGTATTTGAGCACCTTCAAATGCCACCGGATTGAGCCAGAATCGAACCTGCCAAGCTGGGGTTAGAAGGCCAGCGCCGTAACCGTCTGAGCCACTCAGCCCGGCTTAAAACGTTTCGTACAAACTTTTATAAAGTAAACTGGCCTCGTAATGGGGCTGCGTAAACAAAATGACTTTCCCTGTAGCTAAAAGGGAAACTGTCGCTTGTAAATTCACTCTCACCGGGACAGCTTCTTTCGTGACAATGCCTGGGCGTTGATGTTAACCCCCAAACCCCATGGCGCAACAGCCCCGAAGGGCCATGGCCTACCAAGCGACCGCTGCTCAGCCCGACAGCGGTGTCGTGTGGTCGGCATGATGAATCCTCTCGGCCGATATTCTTGGCTTTCTAGACCGGGGCCGCTATCTCACTGTCAGCCAGCTCCTCAATTGTAATCACGCAGGCTGAGTGGACCTCGAACCAGCCCTCAGATCTAGGTAAAAATCCTTGAACTGACTGGGAATCGAACCCGGGGCATCCAGGTAAGAGGCAGGCATGTTACCTCTACACCGCGGGGCCGGCTGAAGTTTTATCACCTTAAAAAACAAGTTTGGGACTGGCTTTTTTCGTTCGTCTTAATACCCTGATATTCATTCACATATATTAATATATCACGCTACCAACCATCACGGAAACTAATTAGGCTATGTTTAAAGTCCCTGCACGTAGCCTTGGCGCCAGGAAGGGCTCCGGCTGTGAAACTATACCGGGACCACATGTGTAACACACATTCAACCCGCGGCCCCACCAGTGTATAGGCAAAGCATTGGAAGTATAAGATTAATTACTATTAAAATGATAAACCATTCTTGTTATCACCAAGATCCCCTCGTTCTGGAGTGAGGATTGTTCGACAGATGTGCCTTTTATTTCGTCAGATTCTTATCCTATTAAGCACCGTTTCGAAGTAGTCGGGATTCGAAACCAGTTAGTCTACTGCGTCAGCGCACTATACTTTTTTTTTCAAATTTGGTTTACGTCGCACCGACACAGATGGGTCTTATAGCGGCGATGGGACAGGAAAGGGCTAGAAGTGGGAAGGAAGCAGCCATGGCCTTAATTAAGGTGCCTGGTGTGAACATGGGGAATCAATGAAAACCATCTTCAGGGCTGCCGCCAGTGGAGTTCGAACCCACTATCTCCCGAATACTGGATACTGGCCGCACTTAAGCGACTGCAGCTATCGAGTTCTGTAAAGGCGCACGATAATTACGTAATATTTAGGTTCTTTCTCGTATAGTGTTCTAGTAGCGTTGTCTGTACTTAGCCAACTTTGATCTTCTTTTAGTCTGTAGATCTCTTTGTTATGATTATGTGGGACCAATAAATAAATAAATAAATAAATAAATAAATAAATAAATAAATAAATAAATAAATAAATAAATAAATAAATAAGTAAATAAATAAATAAATAAATAAATAAATAAATAAATAAATAAATAAATAAATATTATTGTTGTTTAACATTGCTTTAGCACACAGAAGGTTTCCGGTGCTGCAAGTATTGGAAAGGGCTACGATTGGGAAGGTGATAGCCGTGGTGTTTATTAAGGCACAGCCCCAGCGTTTGCATGGTGTAAACATGGGAAAGCACGGAAAACCATCTTCAGGGCTGCCGACGGTGGGATTCGAATCCGCTATCTCTCGAATCCAATCTCACAACGGTATGATTCGAGCAACGAAGCCGACTCCCTCGACCAATAAATAAATAAATAAATAAATAAATAAATAAATAAATAAATAAATAAATAAATAAATAAATAAATAAATAAATAGGGCCTAAATAAATAAATAAATAAATAAATAAATAAATAAATAATCGGTAAATTAGGTAGGGTCTGTTAAATGTCATGTCATAAAATTATGATAACTACAGCATATTCGCCTACCCTGGTCAAATGTTCTTTCCCAAGGAAATCAACTGTCTAGATAGTGCAGTATAATTAACTGTTCTACATTTTCATTTCCATGGAAATAGAAAAGGCTATATTTGAATATATATTCATAGAGAAGTTGATAATGAAATTGCATAGCACTAAGGTAACTTACAAGAAGATTCTAAACGCCAAATGGATCATCATCACTACTTGTGACTCATCTTGATAACGTCTGGAGCAAAACAGAATGAGTCACTCTGGAAGTATTTCTTGTGACCCTTACTGTCCGCCATGCAGACCGTGACCTCATTTGGATATTTCCCAACATGTGTCAGACCGTGAGAAGGGGTAATTGACAGTTAGGTCCGGAAGATATTGGTAACATCCTGCTCATTAGCCGCGCATCTCTACCACTTGTGCATAAAATAGCAAAGTCCAAAAATCTTATTTCAACAAGAATGATTTTAAGGATCTAAGAATATTTTTATTTTTTGTTAAGAAGGAAGCCAATACTTTCCATTATCGACTCAGTTAAATGTAACATAAAAAGCTTTACAGTCTCTCAACACACAAGTTCAATATAACATATAACAATATAATATATCTGTAAAAATACGCAATATTAAACAAAAAATGCCATGTTTCGTTCTGCTACAACATCCTCAGTGTCTATCAAATCACTTGAATCATGCGCACATACAGTATGTATAATATTGTTTGCTTTGCGTAAACTTGTCGGTTATTGAGAGTTGGTGATATTATGAACAAGTATTAACAAATACTGATTGTATTAGGTAGTATTCAACCGTCACCATATGAAAAATGAAATGTCGTATGGCTTTTAGTGCCGGGATATCCCAGGACGGGTTCGGCTCGCCAGGTGCAGGTCTTTCTATTTGACGCCTGTAGGAAACCTGCGCGTCGTGATGAGGATGAAATGATGATGAAGACAACCATACACCCAGCCCCCGTGCCATTGGAGTTAACCAATTAAGGTTAAAATCCCTGACCCGGCCGGGAATCGAACCCGAGACCCTCTGAACCGAAGGCCAGTACGCTGACCGTTCAGCCAACGAGTCGACCGTCACCATATGAATCTATTGAAACGTTTCTGTACTTATCTAGGCTTCGAAATGTGGACTGTAAACAGTCCGGAAACAGTGTATGAAGACAACGCAGGTTAGATCAGTACAGAAACATTTCAATAGATTAATTCGGTGTCGGTTGAATACTACCTAGTACAATCAGTACTTGTTAATACTAGTACAACTCTCAATCATTGACAAGTTTACGCAACATAAACAATATTTTACCGGGCGAGTTCGCCATGCGGTTAGAGGCGCGCAGCTGTGAGCTTCCATCCGGGAGATAGTGGGTTCGAATCCCACTGTCGGCAGCCCTGAAGATGGTTTTACATGGTTTCCCATTTTCACACCAGGCAAATGCTGGGGCTGTACCTTAATTAAGGCCACGGCCGCTTCCTTCCCCCTCCTAGCCATTTCCTATCCCATCGTCGCCACAAGACCTATCTGTGTCGGTGCGACGTAAAAAAAGACAATATTATACGTACACACGCATGATTTAATGTGATTTGATGGAATCTGAGGATATACTTGTACAAGACACGTGTCATTCACTGTTGATTAGCGCAAATTTTTTACTGCAGGTATGTTATATTGGATGAATATTGTTACTTGGGTAGTAAAGTTACTAAGTAAGGACGACATAAAATGCAGACTAGCACAAGCAAAGAAGGCCTTTCTTAAGAAAAGATATTTGCTCACTTCGAACACTGATGTCATCATCATCATCATCATCATCATCATCTGTTTACCCTCCAGGTTCGGTTTTTCCCTCGGACTCGGCGAGGGATCCCACCTCTACCGCCTCAAGGGCAGTGTCCTGGAGCTTCAGACTCTTGGTCGGGGGATACAACTGGGGAGTATGACCAGTACCTCGCCCAGGCGGCCTCACCTGCTATGCTGAACAGGGGCCTTGTGGAGGGATGGGAAGATTGGAAGGGATAGGCAAGGAAGAGGGAAGGAAGCGGCCGTGGCCTTAAGTTAGGAACCATCCCGGCATTCGCCTGGAGGAGAAGTGGGAAACCACGGAAAACCACTTCCAGGATGGCTGAGGTGGGAATCGAACCCACCTCTACTCAGTTGACCTCCCGAGGCTGAGTTGACCCCGTTCCAGCCCTCGTACCACTTTTCAAATTTGTGGCAGAGCCGGGAATCGAACCCGGGCCTCCGGGGGTGGCAGCTAATCACACTAACCACTACACCACAGAGGCGGACTCGAACACTGATGTACGAATTAGAAAAATGTGTTTGAAGACTTTTGTTTGGAGCGTGGCATTGTACGGAAGTGAAACATGGGCGATAACCAGCTCAAAAAGAAAGAAAATAGAAGCTTTTGAAATGTGGTGTTACAGAAGAATGCTGAAGGTGAGAAGGATAGATCGAATCACGTATGAAGAGACACTGAATCGAATTGTTGATAGGAAATTTAGTGACTAAATTTGATGAGAAGAGATAGAATGATAGGACACGTGTTAAGACACCCAGGACTTATGGATTTTGTTTTTGAGGGAAGTGTAGGGGGTAAGCTAGCTAGCTAGTTGCTTTACGTCGCACCGACATAGAGATGTCTTATGGCGACAATGGGACGGGAAAGGGCTAGGAGTGGGAAGGAAGCGGCCGTGGCCTTAATTAAGGTACAGCCCCAGCATTTGCCTGGTGTGAAAATGGGAAACCACGGAAAACCATTTTCAGGGCTGCCGACAGTGGGGTTCAAACCTACTATCTCCCGAATACTGGATACTGGCCGCACTTAAGCGACTGCAGCTATCGAGCTCCGTATAGGGGGTAAGAACGGTAGGGGTAGACCAAGGTATGAATATGACAAACAGATTACAGCGGATGTAGGAAGCAGCAGTTATGTAGAAATGAAAAAGAATAGCACAGGATAGAGTGGCATAGAGAGTTGCATCAAGCCAGTCTATGGACTAACGACTAAGACAACAACAACAACAACAACATGTTATAGTGTTATATACATATTGTAATGTGTGTCTGACAAACTGAAAAGCCTTTAAGTTACATTTTCCAAGAGCACCTCTCGTATACTCTGTGAGATAATAATAATTTCGTGTGGCTATTTCTAGTCCGGTGCAGCCCTTGTAAGGCAGACCCTCCAATGAGGGTGGGCGGCTTCTGACATATATAGGTAACTGCTTGTTATTGTGGTGGAGGATAATGTTGTGTGTGGTGTGTGAGTTGCAGGGATGTTGGGGACAGCATAAAAACCCAGCCCCCGAACTATTGGAATTAACCAATGAAGGTTTAAAATCCCCGACCCGGCGGAAATCGAACCCGAGACCCTCTGAGCCGAAGGCCAGTACGCTGACCATTCAGACAACGAGTCGGACATTCTGTGAGATGAAACACTGCACATATTAGTATTTTTACAACTTGCTTTATGTCGCAGCGACACAGATAGGTCTTATGGCGACGATGGGACAGGAAAGGCCTAGGAGTGGGAAGGAAGCGGCCGTGGCCTTAATTAAGGTACAGCCCCGGCATTTGCCTCGTGTGAGAATGGGAATCCACGAGAACATTTTCAGAGCTGCTGACAGTGGGGTTCGAACCCACTATCTCCCGGATGCAAGCTCACAGCTGCGCGCCCCTAACCGCACAGCCAACTCGTCCGGTGCACATATTACTGATATACATAAAATGACCACTGACAATACCTGGGTATCAATATGAAGAAATATCTTCAATAGGATAATCGTCCGACTCCTTGGCTGAATGGTCCCAGGTTCGATTCCCGGCCGGGTCGGGGATTTTAATAGTGTCTGATTAATACTCCTGGGTCGGGGACTGGATGTTTTTGTTTGTCCCAACACTCTCCTCTTCATATTCAGACACCAACGAAATAGTGTTACAGCCATGTGGACATACAGTATTTGACGAGGAGGGTATCTTCTTATGGTCCGTCGGAGTCGTGCCCACGCAAAGAACAGAGCAAGTACCTATCATTTTCCATCATTAATATGTAAAGATTTAGTTCATAGAGTTCTGTCATTTAATTCAATTTTTAAAAGTACCTTTAATGAGACATTATAGGATAAAAATTAAATACATACCACCACTGTGCATAGTTCATACACTAAGTATAGTTGTTTAGAACATAGTATATTTATTTTTATATTTTTGTTATATACAACACTGGAAACAATTAATGGAAATGTACTGTTCGTGTGTATAAATGCCTGGAATCAAATAAGTAAAGAAATAAAGAAAAATTAAAATATTGTTCTTTGAGGTGTTTGATGGGTTAAGACAGTTATATATCAGTTTGGAGCTAGTTAAGGGCAGTGCAGAATACTTGCTTACTTATCCTCGAATAAATAAACTTGAGTCCCCTGCATCATAAGGTTAAAAGTAAACTGAGGATAAACTAAGGATAAAGGTGAATTGAGTACCGAGGATCGTAAGGGGAAAGGTAAACTGTTTCTCTAGGATAAAGAAGGGTAAAGATTAACTGAGTAACAAGATCATAAGGGTTAATTGATTACCGAAGATCATAAGGGTAAATTGATTACCGAAAGTTATAAGGGTAAAGGTAAGCTGAATCTCCAGGATAAAATAGGGTAAAGGTAAACTGAGTCCTGGGCATCATAAGGGGCAAAGTCTCCAGGTTCTAAGGATGAAGGTAAACTGAGCCGCAGCATCATAAGGGTATAAGTAAATTGTGTCCCCAGGATCAGAAAGATATCTATATATATAAAATAAGAGTTTTGTCTGTACATTGCTCAGAATTTGAAAAGAATGGTATTTCTGTATCGGTCATGTCCACAGTAACAAGGAATGCATTTTTTTCTTTTCCGTAATTTCTGTCTGTCTGTCTGTATGTATGTATGTATGTACACGCATCACGAGAAAACGGCTGAAGAGAATTTAATGAAAATCGGAATGTAAAGTCGGGTGATGAACCGCTATAATCTAGGCTATAAATTATTTTATTCACGCCGAGTGAAATGGTAGTTTAGGGGAAGGCCTGAAATTTAATTTTCAAATATATATGTTATTAGTGGCCGTGTCTTAATGAAAATCGGTATGCAAGGTCGGGGTAATAAGTCGATATAATCTAGGCCATGAATAATTGTATTCACGCTAAGGAAACTGGTAGTTTAGGGGAAGGCCTAAAATTTAATTCTCAAATATTTATTATATTGGTGGTCGTATCTTCACGAAAATTGGTATGCAAAGTCGGGGAATAAGTCGCTATAATCTAGGCCATCAATAATTTTATTCACTCTGATTGAAATGGTAGTTTAGGGGAAGGCCTGAAATGTAATCTATATATAAGAGTTTTGTCTGTACATTGCTCAGAAATTGAAAATAATGGTATTTCTGTATATGTCATGTCCACAGTAACAATGAAATGCATTTTTACTTTTCCGTAATTTCTGTCTGTCCGCCCGTCTGTGTGTATGCACACGCATCACGAGAAAACGGCTGAAGAGAATTTAGTGAAAATCTGTATGTAAAGTTGGGCGATGAACCACTACAATCTAGGCTATAAATTATTTTATTCACGCTGAGTATAATGGTAGTTTAGGGGAAGGCCTGAAATGTAATTCTCAAATAAGTTATTTATTTATTTCTCAAATAAGGTTCTCAAGGGACACCTGGTAGGAAGGTATCAATAAATACACTGACTGACAGAGCAAATGCAACACCAAGAAGGAGTGGTCAGAACTTTATGCCAATTGCAGGGTAGACTGACGTCACTGAGGTATGCTCATGATGTGAAATGCGCCGCTGTGCTGCGCACGTAGCGAACGATAAATGGGACACGGCGTTGGCGAATGGCCCACTTCGTACCGTGATTTCTCAGCCGACAGTCATTGTAGAACGTGTTGTCGTGTGCCAGAGGACACGTGTATAGCTAAGAATGCCAGGCCGCCGTCAACGGAGGCATTTTCAGCAGACAGACGACTTTACGAGGGGTATGGTGATCGGGCTGAGAAGGGCAGGTTGGTCGCTTCGTCAAATCGCAGCCGATACCCATAGGGATATGTCCACGGTGCAGCGTCTGTGGCGAAGATGGTTGGCGCAGGGACATGTGGCACGTGCGAGGGGTCCAGGCGCAGCCCGAGTGACGTCAGCACGCGAGGATCGGCGCATCCGCCGCCAAGCGGTGGCAGCCCCGCACGCCACGTCAACCGCCATTCTTCAGCATGTGCAAGACACCCTGGCTGTTCCAATATCGACCAGAACAATTTCCCGTCGATTGGTTGAAGGAGGCCTGCACTCCCGGCGTCCGCTCAGAAGACTACCATTGACTCCACAGCATAGACGTGCACGCCTGGCATGGTGCCGGGCTAGAGCGACTTGGATGAGGGAATGGCGGAACGTCGTGTTCTCCGATGAGTCACGCTTCTGTTCTGTCAGTGATAGTCACCGCAGACGAGTGTGGCGTCGGCGTGGAGAAAGGTCAATTCCGGCAGTAACTGTGGAGCGCCCTACCGCTAGACAACGCGGCATCATGGTTTGGGGCGCTATTGCGTATGATTCGACGTCACCTCTAGTGCGTATTCAAGGCACGTTAAATGCCCACCGCTACGTGCAGCATGTGCTGCGGCCGGTGGCACTCCAGTACCTTCAGGGGCTGCCCAATGCTCTGCTTCAGCAGGATAATGCCCGCCCACACACTGCTCGCATCTCCCAACAGGCTCTACGGGGTGTACAGATGCTTCCGTCCAGCGTACTCTCCGGATCTCTCACCAATCGAACACGTGTGGGATCTCATTGGACGCCGTATGCAAACTCTGCCCCAGCCTCGTACGGGCGACCAACTGTGGCAAATGGTTGACAGAGAATGGAGAACCATTCCTCAGGACTCCATCCGCACTCTTATTGACTCTGTACCTCGACGTGTTTCTGCGTGCATCGCCGCTCGCGGTGGTCCTACATCCTACTGAGTCGATGCCGTGCGCATTGTGTAACCTGCATATCGGTTTGAAATAAACATCAATTATTCTTCCGTGCCGACTCTGTTTTTTCCCCAACTTTCATCCCTTTCGAACCACTCCTCCTTGGTGTTGCATTTGCTCTGTCAGTCAGTGTACTACATAACTAACATAATTTTTGTTATGTCGTAATTTAGTAGTACAGTAGTTATGTAAGAAGTTATTAAATTTCCGATCACTTATGTCTTATACATTGTTACCGTACCGCATATAATTGGAGATGTTCATGAATTTGGATTTTTGTTACTAAGTCCATATCAGGGCCGAGTCACGAGAAAATGGGTAAACAGAATTTAGTGAAAATCGGTATGTAAAGTCTGAGAATAAGGAACTACAGTCTACGATATAAATAATTTTGTAAGACCCCCTGATATCACAGAGTCGAAAGAAAACTAATGTGAAGGCCTGCAATATAGAAAGCTCATAAACTTTATCAACAATAACATTACATTGACCATTGTTTGTTGTGATGTGCTTTTTGTCTTCTGTTTCCTCTCATCCCCGATAGATAGGATTACTGCAGCGTACCGAGGTTTTTTTTAAAATTTGCTTGACATCCGGCACAGGTAGGACTTATGGCGACGATGGGATAGGAAATGAATAGTGGTGTGAAGGAAGTGGCCTTGGCTTTAAGGTACAGCCTGGTGTGACTGGTGTGAAAATAGGAAACCACGGAATACCATATTTTTTTTTGCTTAACGTCGCACCGACACAGATGTCTTATGGCGACGATGGGATAGGAAAGGTCTAGGAAGTGGAAGGAAGCGGCCGTGGCTTTAATTAAGGTACAGTCCCGGCATTTGCCTGGTGTGAAAATGGGAAGTACGGAAAACCATCGTCAGGGCTGCCGACAGTGGGGCTCGAACCCACTATCTCCCGAATACCATCTTCACGGTTGCCGGCAGTGGGGTTGGAATCCACTATCTCCCGGATGCAAGCTCACAGCTGCGCGCCCCTAACCACACGGCCAACTCGCCTGGTCGTACCGACTGTAACAGCCTGCCTGTATATTAGTGGGAAGTAGCTGGGAAGTAAGATAACTTTCTTCTTTAGCATGCCATTCCTCTGGTTCATACAGTTTCTGATATATATGGTACGTAACACACTGGTTCATCATAGTATTCGAGCTATACAATCCCTACTCTGAGCCACTGATTGGAATGAGTAGTGTGCATATTTAACGGAATAATGACAGAGGAGTGTTCACGGCAGTCTGCGACCTGGTTATTCCAGCTCTGGAACTTTGGACTGTTAGATCGGTGAGAAAGTGTGCGGTTTTTCATTTGATCGAGTATTTTATATGATAACATTGCTTTCAATCGCTACATTCCTACTGACATTTTTGTAATGACCTATGTTGAATTCAGTTAGGAAAACCACCAAGTCAGTCTTTCTGAGCATCCCGTAGCGAAGCACGGGTACATCAGCTAGTAGGTAATAATAACGGATCGGATAAAGAGGAGAATAGGGCAAGAATTAGGAAACTAGAATTAGCTTACAGGTTAACCCAGAACAGATATAACAAAAGAGCAATATCTTACAAGGCGAAACTTACACACTACAGCACAGTGGTAAAGCCAGAGAGTCTCTATGCTTCAGAGAGCCTGACAATTAATAAAAAGGGTGAGCTTCAAGATCTCGAAAAAAAAAAAGAGAGGAGAATCTTAAGGAAAATTTTAGGACCACAGTAAAATGCTGACGGGGAGTGAAGGAATAGAAAAAATGATGATCTCTACAAATATACCGAAAAAATCACTATCATCATGCGAAAGCGAAGGCTAAAATTCTATGGGCATCTAGAAAGACCTGGATGAGAAACGGCTAAGTAAGAAAATATTCAACTGCATCACTGGACTGAAAGCTTTGACGAAGTGGGTAGAAGAGGTAGAAAGAGATGCAATAGAAAGTGGACTTAGAAAGGATATGATTCGCAACAGAAAAGAATTTAGAAGCCGAGTGGACAGATCAAGACATTCCAGGAGAAACCACCAAAATGTAGGCCCAAATTGATCATATCTGAGAAAGAAAGGAGGATCAGAAGTGAAAGGGTGAAGAGGTTCTGGGAGGAGGAGGAGGAAGAGAGAAAGCCTTAAGTTCAATGCAGTCCATAGGCGACCAAATTAGGAAACAAGAAAAGGAATAATACTAATAATAATAATAATAATAATAATAATAATAATAATAATAATAATAATAATAATAATAATAATAACAATAATTAGGACATGAAGTCATGGGAACACTGAGTCCTCAAGATTATAAGGGCATAGATAAACTGAGTCCCCAGGGTTATAAAGTATAGATCATTTAGGAGATAGCGGGTTCGAACCCTGCTGTCGGCAGCCCTGAAAATGGTTCTCCATTGTTTCCCCCATTTTCACACCAGTCTAATGCTGGGACTGTGCCCTAATTAAGGCTACGGCCACTTTCTTTCCACTGCTAGCTCTTTGCTATCCCATCGTCGCCATATGACCTATCTGTGTTAGTGTGACATAAAGCAACTAGTAGAAGAAGTGAAGTATAGATAAAGTGAGTCCCCAAGTTTATAAAGGTATGAGTAAATCGAGTCCCCTGGATCATAAGGGTATAAATTATGTAAACAGAGTCCCCTGGTTCATAGGGGTATACATAATCAGAGTCCCCTGGATCATAAAAGTATATGGTGGTCCAGTGAATCCCCAGGATCATAAAGAATTAGGTACACTGAGTCCCCATGATCAGAAGGGTATAGATAAATTGAGTCCCGAGGGTCACAACGGTAGAGATAAACTTTGTCCCGGTATACCTGACAAAAAATGTTCGGATTATTACGCTGTAATACTTTTGTAAGACGTTTCAGAGTTAACAGTTGTTCTTCTTCATAATACGCCATGTAATATCAAAAAAGGCTTTCACGGCCGCAGATCTTATAATCACAGGAATAGAACCAGCTTTTGGGTGGTTACTCCTTTAGCAGGTTAGCAAACTTGATTTGCTAACACGGCGGGGCCACACAGTTTGGTCTGCCACTGCTAAGCAGAGTCCTGGAGGGGCGTGCCATTCCAGCTGATGAGTCCAAATGGCACGTCTGGACGAAACTCTGCATAATGCACACGGCCTAACCACCCAAAAGCTGGTTCTATTCCTGTGATTATAACGCCATGTAATGTTGTCAATTTAAATGATAATATTTTCTCTATGGAATATTGTAGTTTTGAAGGTTGGTAATTAGATCAATATTACGACTTTTCTTCTGAACACGTCCCCCGTTTCCACTGCCATTCTGGCCTTCAGTTAAGTTAAAGGGGTATCGTTTCCACCTCGGCCCAAACCGGTGTAGAAAACAGTCACTCCGTCGATCTGACTAATGAATTTGGAATAAATGCAGAAAATAATAGTCTCCTTAAGTATTTCTTCTGGCTTCTGTTTTTACTTCCAGAAGACTTCGAAGTATGTTTCACTGCAAATCGGCCTGAAGTGTGTAAAATTCAAAAGTTCGCTGCGTACGTCTTTGAGACGTACAGTACATAGCATCAGATGCATTATTTCTACCGTCTCATTGGGTCGATTTCGCAGCCACAACTAATAAAACCACAAGCAGTTGCGAGTCTTTCCAATCTCGCTTGAATACATTATTTTATTGTGACCATCGGAATATATCTATTTTGATCGATCCAGTGAAGGACATTCAAACACTTATGTTCCATTGAAAAGCGAGCTAAACAAACTCATTTGAAAAGAAGGCAGGATTGTTAAGGGAAAAGATGACACTTTTAGGGAATCAAGATATCACAAGACTCCAATTTGTCAAATCAGTTTCTTTCAAGTTCCTTCCAATAGTGTTTGCCTAAAATGATGTAAGAGTTTCCCGGACGATCTTGAAGTGAAGTGAAGTTTATTTTTGGCACACAATGTTTCTAACAATAAAAAATAGACAAAATATTTAATCACTCCAACCAACTAATATAATAGTTATAGGCCTACTAGAGGTTCGTTGCCAGTTCAAAGTCTGGAAAAAGTAGGAGGAAAGAATTTTGCCATGATGAAATTTAATCTATACACCTACTTTTGGTAGGGACTTGGTCTACCTCATTTTCCACAGTTGGGACAGACTTTACCAACCCCGCTTACCGAGCTTGATAGTTGTAGTCGCTTAAGTGCGGCCAGTATCCAATATTCGGGAGATAGTAGGTTCGAACCCTACTGTCGGCAGCCCTGAAAATAGTTTTCCGTGGTTTCCCATTTTCATACCAGGCAATGCTGCGGCTGTACCTTAATTAAGGCCACGGCCGCTTCCTTCCCACTCCTAGCACTTTCCTGTCCCATCGTCGCCATAAGACCTATCTGTCGGTGCGACGTAAAGCAACTAGCCAAAAAAAGAAAAGAAAAAAAAACCAACCCCGCTTCAGTTTCGATTTGATACTACAATGGCTTATTTACTATCCTGAGAAAACTTACTCGTCTGAAATCGCCATCTTTCCAAAATGTTCGTAAATTAGAAGTGTCCTAATGAACCCTTTTCATGATGAAGCCATTGTAGGTTATATACTGTAGCCTACTCCAAATGATGTATTTTCCTTGTATCTCTAGTTTTCAGTGTATAAGTTCGTAGACTTAGACTAACCGTCGTTTCACGCACATAAATGACACTATTGTAAAGTGTCACATTATGCACACCGAGTGAGTTGCCCGTGAAGTCCTGGTCGTGAAGCTGTAATCTTGTATTCGGGAGGTGGTGGGTTCGAACCCCACTGTCGGCAATCCTGAACATTGTTTTCCGTGGTTTCTCAATTTCACACCAGGCATAGATGCTAATAATCATAATAATAAGAAGAATAAAACTTCTGTTGAATCCTTAAGAGCAATCTCAGCAAATACAGTCCTCCAAACCTACAATTCAGAAGCCACAGCGGTAAAATGACTCACCAGTATCCAGTAATCGGGAGATCGTGGGTTCGAGCCCCACTGTCGGCAGCCCTGAAGATGGTTTTCCGTGGTTTCCCATTTTCACACCAGGCAAATGCCGGGGCTGTACCTTAATTAAGGCCACGGCCACTTCCTTCCACTTCCTAGGCCTTTCCTATCCCATCGTCGCCACAAGACGTATCTGTGTCGGCGCGACGTAAAACAAATAGCAAAAAAAAAAAAAAAGACTCACAATGATAAGGACAATTGCCAGATTCTGGCATTACTTTCGAACTGTAAAGTTCCAAATTCCATATTTCTTTTTGAAGACGTTGTACAGATTCATCCCGGTTCATCACCGCCAACGAAAGAAGAACTAAAAAATATAATTCAGTCACTTAAGGACAACAAGTTACTAGGCGAGGACTCTATATTTGATGAACGTTGGAAGTACGCACACGACGAAAGTCTGGATGAACTAACGGAAATTATCTGCGATATTTCGGAAACAGAGGTACATCCGAGTGACTGGACTTCAGCTTTGATTCATAAGAAAGGCGATAAAACAGACGTGAATAACTATTATGGTAATAATAATAATCGTATGGCCTCAGCTACCGTTTGCAGACATTTCGATTTGACGCCATCTGGCTGTCTGCTCGTCAATTTCGATGTTCCGTTTTACTCTAGGCCCCCACTAGATGGCAGACAGAGTAAACCGGATCTCTCTTGGGCGTCTATGGCTGAGATTTAATTAATTTTGTCGGGTAAATACCAAAGGTATCACCAGAGACCCTTTACCTGGCTACATCGTACGACATGGAGTGTCGAATGGACTTTTTTCCGCCCTTCAAAAATCCGACTACCTCTGCCGGGTTTGAACCCGCTATCTTGGGATCCGGTGGCCGACACTCTACCACGGATCCACAGAGGCAGCTACTATCATGGTATCTCTCTCCTGCTGAAAACATAAAGTATTCTGTCAAAAGCTCTTCAAAGGAGGGCAGAAGAACAACTTGACCCACAAATCGGAGAATATCAAGGTTTCAGGAAAGGGCGTTCTTGTATCGAACAAATCCATTCTTTCATATTTGAAACTAAGGAATAAAGAATTTGAAGTGACATTCGTAGACTTTAACAAATCATATTACTCGATAGATTGTACCACCCTAATCGGAATTTTAAAGGAATTTGGCCTAGACAACAAAACCAGAACAATCATCCAACAAACATTGACCAACACCACTTCGAAAATAAAGTTCGGGGGAGAGATTGCAGACGCCTTTTTAAATCTAGACAGGAGTTAGGCAAGGAGATGGGCTATCACCTCTACTCCTCAACTGTGTCCTTGGAAATGTCATCCGGGAGTGGCGCAAAGAATTGTATAATCAATGATTTGAAATCGAAGTCAGGCTAGGGTGCAAAAGCAAAAATTTGAATGTTGATTGCCTAGCCTTTCCAGATGAACTTGCAATTCTTTCTATTCCTTAAACACAACCATGGAAGAGGTTTTCCAGCTTAAAACACAAGCAGCGAATGTAGGCCTACAGATATATTTTGAGAAAACATTTTTTGTAACTATATCAAGCTGGCACCCAGAGAGCTCACAGTGGGACAAGACAAAATGATACGAGTTCAAGTATCTGGGAGAACTGATAACACCAAGATGGTCAGAGAAAGAAGCATTTACATTACGGATGAAAAAAAAATGAAAATGGCGTACGATTTACCAAAGGCATCTACAACAAAATGTCCATATCTTTCAAAGCAAAGCTGAGGTATTACTACAGTGTCATCCGTCCAGATGTCTTATACGCTTCAGAATGTCTTGCAATGAACAAAGAAGGCCTGATCGAGAAACTGGAGGACAAAGAAAGGAAGATTTAGCGGAAGATCTTAGGTCCGGTCAAAGACAATGCGGAGTACAGAAGACGGTATAACGACGAACTATTTACCCACGTAGGGAAGATTACCGATACCATCAGGAAATGAAGAATTATCTTTTATGAGTATGTGGCAGGAATGCACCAAACAAGGCTGACCAACCACATCATTACCTTTTTTCATCAGAAGAAAAGCAAAGGGGCTCTGTTCACAGAGGTGGATAGAGACCTTGAGGAAGTGGGAATCACACATAATGAAATCCATGAGCGTGTCCCACTGGAGAAGAAACTTCAAGCGTTCCAGGGTTTCCGAGACAAGCCGAAATTAAAAACTGGGAAGGCATGGACGCAGGAAAGAAAGAAACGACAACGAGAACGCATGCGGAAGTACTGGGCAGACGTAGCTGAAATGACGTGGTCCAGAGTTGGCCGATACGACATAAATAATAATAATAATAATAATAATAATAATAATAATAATAATAATAATAATAATAATATGTTAAGCCCATTTAAACTACAACCATCATCATCATCATCATCATCATCAATAATAATCTTTTGGAGCTCTTCATCATAGAGTGTAAATTGAGTGGAGCAAAAATGCGCTTTGAAAATAGTGTAACTTTGAGCTACAAGCTCATTTTGTAATTAAAATTTTGACTGTGAGTTAATGTTGTGAGCAGAGCTGTCGAGCTCACCATTTGTCTATTCAATGGTTATTTGGTGGTGTTGTTCATCAAAGTTTTAAGTCAGAAAAAAAGAAAGGAAAAAATAAAATTTCAAATTTTAATGTTTTAAATTATGTCCTCATCACTTCTCTATCCACCCATTCAAGCCCGCAACTTCTTACACCTCTGCGTTCCACAGAACTACTGCAATCAGCCACCCGAGCATTGGCGGGAAAACCATAACTATTCGGGTAAGGAGGAAATGCCTGCCTGCAGCCGGAAAATATCTTGAGGCCCTCCAGGGCTAACAACCTTGGTTGTATTCAGAATGAACAATTTGGTCCAAGCTAAGCTAAAGCTTCTCAAGCATGATGGTAAAACAAAGACATGAAGTTACTATCCCAGGTGACAACTATTCAGAGAAGTCCACCGTCGCCGACAAGCGACGCATGCATCCCGTTCAGATTCTGGGGGGGATGCAACATCATGTTAAAGACGAGTCGGAGCGTCTTGGAAATCCTGAACCGTCACGAAAGCTGAAACCCATATCTAAGACTTTTTTTTAGCAACGTTCAACATAAACAGTCTTATACAATCTGGTAAGATGAAACAGCTGACCAATGCCCTCCACGAAAATAAACTCGCAGTAATGGCTTTACAAGAAACTCGCTTTACTGACGAAAATACATTTGACTCTGAAGGGTATCGGTTCCTCAAGAGAAGATCCCATAAGAGAGTAATGAAAAACACCCCTATCATTGGTACAGCTTTTGCTGTCAACACCAGAATCCTTAGGTCAGTCTCAAATTTTGAAGTTGTTAATGATAGGTTATGCCTGCTATCCCTGCGTTGTGCAAATAAAACATATAGGCCTACGCTTGTCAGTGCACATGCTCCAACTAATGAACAAAACAAAAAAGACCTGGAAGACACAGATATATTCTGGAACCTCCTGGTTGCCAGAATAGCGAAAATCCCTAAACGCCACGTCAAGATCCTAATGGGCGATTTTAATTCACAGGTAGGACGTGAACGGAAATACAGGAAAGTTGTTGGGCTCTACCCAGCACACAAAAGAACCAACAAGAACGGAGAACGCCTCGTTGAACTATGTGATAACCATAACCTCCAACTGATGTCAACACACTTTCGTCACTTACCTAGAAAACAGACGGCAAGGAGATGCCCAAACAAAACAATAGGAGAATTCCAAATAGACCTTGTTGGTATATCTCGAAGATGCAGTCCGCAAATCATGAACGTTTCCGTAAAAAAGGGAATAAACGTAGACTCAGATCACTACGCATCAGTAATCAAGTTTCGGCCAATCCCTCTCAATAAAAATAAGAACGAACCTACCATAATTCGCTTTAACACAAAAAAAGCTCAGAGAAAGAGAAAATAAATTCAAAAACCATGCACAACCAGTGGAAAAAGACTTCAACAGCACGAGAAAGCAGATGATACAAGCTGCAAAAGGAGTGGCCGAAATCAAGAAGACGAAGAAGAACACGTGGTGGAACGATAACTGCGACAAGATCTTAGGGGATCGTCTGAATGCCTGTAAAAGGTATTAGATACAACTCCGAAAAAGAAGAAGATTGGAAGATGTACAAAACATAACAAGAACAAACAGCACAAATAATACGCAGTGAGAAACTCAAGGTCCGCCTCTGTGGTGTAGTGGTTAGTGTGATTAGGGTTAGTGTGATTAGCTGCCACACCGGAAGTCCGGGTTCGATTCCTGGTTCTGCCACGAAATTTGAAAAGTGGTACGAGGGCTGGAACGGGGTCCACTCAGCCTCTGGAGGTCAGCTGAGTAGAGGTGGGTTTGATTCCCACCTCAGCCATCCTGGAAGTGGTTTTCCGTTGTTTCCCACTTTTCCTCCAGGCAAATGCCGGGATGGTACCTAACTTAAGGCCACGGCCGCTTTCTTCCCTCTTCCTTCTCTAGCCCTTCCAATCTTCCCATCCCCCACCAAGATCCCTGTTCAGCATAGCAGGTGAGGACGCCTGGGCGAGGTACTGGTCATCCTCCCCAGTTGTATCCCACGACCCAGAGTCTGAAGCTCCAGGACACTGCCCTTGAGACGGTAGAGGTGGTATCTCTCGCTGAGTCCGAGGGGAAAACCGACCCTGGAGGGTAAATAGATTAAGAAGAAGAAGAAGAAGAAGAAGAGAAACGTAAGTTTTAAAAGGAACTACTGGACTAGATTGAATAAGACTTTCATAGAGGCGAGACCCGTGAATTCTTCAGGAATTTTGAAAAGAAGGTAGGAGAATACAAGGCATCTTCCCTTTGCTTTCTAAGGAAAGATGGAACTCTTGCAACATTAAATGAAGAAAACTGCGAAATCTTAGCTAGGTATTTTAACGACCTTCTAAACTGTGAAAAATCAGCCAACCCCATCAAAACAAACAAACCAGTGAGCCAAAACCTACCATCATCTCCACCAAATCACGATGAAATCAAACGCCACATAAAGAGACTGAAAAATAACAAGTCTCCTGGTCAAGACTCCAAGATAGCAGAACTGTGGAAACATGCCCCGGAAAAAGAAATTTCATCCTACACCAAACCATTGTAGATATATGAAAAAAAAGCAACTACCAGAGGACTGGAAGCAGCTTTGATCCATCCTTTACACAAGAAAGGAAATAAAAGAGATGTGAACAATTACCGTGGTATTTCTCTTCTGTCAGTAGCCTACAAGATCCTGTCGCTATCCATCTTTGAAGGACTAGAACAGCAAGTTGAACACAAACTCGGGGAATACCAAGCAGGTTTTCGGAAAGGCCGATCAAGTGCAGAACAAATACTTAACCTAAAAACCATAATAAGGTACCATATGCTGAGAGGTCGAACCTATGTATCTACGTTTGTAGACTTCAGGAAAGCAAACGACTCCATCGAGCGTGATGTGTTGCTTAACATCCTTACAGAAATGGGAGTCGATGAGAAACTGCTGGTGATAATAAGGGCAGCGCTAATTAATACCAAATCCAAAGTAAAATTCCAAGGATGTCTCTCTCTGAACCCTTTGAGATCAAGACAGGCGTTCGACAGGGAGTTGGGCTGTCACCTCTTTTGTACAACTGCGTACTTGAGTAGGTAATACAGGAGTGGCGAAAGACAAAAGAAAGAAACCTTTACAAACACTTAAGGATTGGGACAAAGAGATTGCTTAGCGTTCGCTGATGATATAGCCCTTATGACAGAAAGTTTCGAAAGTGCAACAGAACAGATCAATCTGTTGAAGGAAGTAGCAGAACAAGCAGGTTTGGAAATTTCCTTTCAAAAGACAGAAGTAATGTCCAATATCAAAGATGATATGGCACAACTTAACACAAAATATGGAACGATAAACCGTGTTAGTAAATTTAAATACCTTGGGAAATGGATCCAGCAAAGGGACTTGACAAATAGGCCATAGCAGCAAGAATCAAGAAAATGGAAGTCACTTTCCAATCCACCCGCAGCATATACAACGAAAAGTGCTTTTCCCTGAACTCAAAAGTTCGTCACTCCAACACTGTCATCAAACCAGTATCGCTGTATGCATCTGCATTACTTATCCTGTCCGAGAAATGTTTGCTTGCGGATTTAGAGAGGAGAAAAAGAAAGATCCTACACACCATACTTGGCCCAAACTACAAAGATGGCATCTACATTAGAAAATCCAGGCAAGAAATATAGGCTACTCTAAGATAGAGAAGATCACGGACACAATGCGTAAAGGCAGAGTTCGCTTCTACGGTCTTATACGACGGATGATCGACTCTCGATATCTTCAGTATATTTGACTCAAAACCAAAAAACGGCAATTCCATGGTACTGGGCCTACAAGCAGAAGATACACAAGACCGAAATCTTTTCAGAGCAGCCATCAAGACTTTTTGGTCTTTCCGGGACGAAAACGGGCAACTGGTGCTAAATGGACAGAAGAACGTCGTGCTAAACACAGTGAGCTAATGAAGACGATGTGGATCAAGCGAAAAATGAACAAATGCCAGAATGTAAAGTGAGGCTCATCGTGGTCCCTAGTTGGCCGATTAGAGAAGTTGAATGAATAATAATAATAATAATAATAATAATAATAATAATAATAATAATAATAATAATAATAATAATAATAATAATAATAATAATAATAATAATAATCACCATCATCTATAGTTTAATCAATTTAATTTCGTGTGGCTATTTCTAGCCGAGTGCAGCCCTTGTAAGGCAGACCCTCCGATGAGGGTGGGCGGCATCTGCCATATGTAGGGATCTGCGTGTTATTGTGGTGGAGAATAGTGTTATGTGGAGTGTGTGAGTTACAGGGATGTTGGGGACAGCACAAACACCCAGCCCCCGGGCCACTGGAATTGTTCAATGAAGATTAAAATCCCCGACCCGGCCGGGAATCGAACCCGGGACCCTCTGCACTGGAGGCCAGTACGCTGACCATTCAGCCAACTCCGTTCTCCTTCATTCTTCGAGTAATCGACCGAGTTGGCCGTGTGTTTAGGGTCGCGTAACTGCTAGCTGGCATTCGAGAGATAGTGGCTTCGAATCCCACTGTCGGAAGCCGTAAAAATGGTTTTCCGTGGTTTCCTACTTTCACACCAGGCAAATATACGCGTTGTACTTTAATTAAGGCCACGGCCGCTACCTTCCCAATCCTAACCCGTCCCCATCCTCGCGTTGCTGAACGGCGTGTTAGTATGACATTAAACCATAATTAAATAAATTAAAATAAACTTATATAATAATCTTCCAATGAGCGTTCATTTTGTTTGTTGTTCATTTAGATTAATCTTTATTATCTTCCTGATCAAAAGGGGATAATAACAACGCGGTTATTCTGCTTATAAGAATGATCTCAATAACCTTAACTGGCGCAAGTTAGTTCTTTACCCTGACGACATGTCGCGTCGTAATTGATGGACTTAGTAATAGGAATATAAATGAGTGAATATCTCTATTATCATAATTATATAGGCGCTTCCCGCCGTGCACTGGTTTGTACGCAAGGCACGACCTTGAGGCCATCAATCACAGATGCGGATCTTGCGCGCTGTTAACATAAAGGCGATACCTTGCGTTCAAACCAGTGTGTACCCCGGCTCAATGTCTAAACGCATAGCGTGCTGTACTTTGGTCACAGGGTTCTGGGTTCCATTCCCGACAGGGTCGGGAATTTTAACCAAAATTGGTTAAATCCGCTGGCACGGGGCGTGGGTTGTATGTGAAGCGTACTTCATCATTTTATATTCATCACAAAGAGCAGGTCGACCATGGCGTCAATTGAAAAGACCTGCTCCTGGCAAGCCGACACTCCCGGCACTAAAAGCCATGCGCCATTTCATTACCAGTGTAGAGCCGGGAAGCGCCCAAATTTATAGCAACTGTACTAAGTTATAGTCGGTAAAAATGCATGAGGTACTGTAGTTTCTACAACGTTTGGCATGCACAGTTTTTGGATGGTAATATTATTTCCAAATATAGGGTTACTTGGAAGTACGTGAAAAATATTATGATCACGAATATTTCCGTCCTCTGTGGTGTATTGGTTATTGTGATTAGCTACCACCCCCGGAAGCCCGGGTTCGATTCCCGGCTCTGCTACGAAATTTGAAAAGTGGTACGAGGGCTGGAACGGGGTGCACTCAGCCGCGGGAGGTCAACTGAGTAGAGGTGGGTTCGATTCCCACCTCAGCCATCCTGGAAGTTGTTTTCCGTGGTTTCCCACTTCTCCAGGCAAATGCCGGGATGGTACCTAACTTAAGGCCACGGCCGCTTTCTTCCCTCTTCCTTGTCTACACCTTCCAATCTTCCCATCCCCCCGAAAGGCCCCTGTTCAGCATAGCAGGTGAAGCTGCCTGGGCGAGGTACTGGTCATCATCTCCAGTTGTATCCCCGACCCAGAGTCTGAAGCTCCGGGACACTGCCCTTCAGGCGGTAGAGGTGGGATCCTGCGCTCAGTCCGAGGAAAAAACCGACCCTGGAGGGTAAACAGATAAAGAAGAAGAAGAAGAATATCTCCGTAATTATTCTTCGAACGGTAAAATCACGAAAAACAAAATTGATCACGAATGACAGCTTGCACAACTTTTAATAAGTTCAGTTTTTCGATAACTTAGGCTACATAATATTATAAACTTCAAAAATCGTAGCTCAAGAGCACTTCCGACATGGTCTCGGTAAAAATCAAATTATCTGTCTGTGTAGATGCACGAATCTGGCTCGAGAAAATCCACGCCCACGCACGTACAAACCAATAGGCCTACAGGGCCAATGGCATTTGATTAATTCCCAGGTGTCTGGCTTGCAGTAGATGTTGGCGGGTTCAATCCTGGCACAGTTCGGTTGTATTTCATAGTACCTCGTGTCGGGGTAGCCTATTTTTCTGGTAGGTCATCAGCCCACAGGCTGGTTGGATCCTCAGACAGCACCACCAAAGTTTATGCGGTTATAAAGGAACCACAAAAGTCAATGGCGGCATTTTTGTATTAACCGGCATATAAAGTACTCGTGAGGGACATAATTCGGGCATCTCGGCGTCTCCGAAAATCATAACAGTAGATAAAGGGACGTGACTCTCTTATAATTAACTTGGAGATAAACATTAATCCAACTATCAATCATCATCAGTCATCAATGTCCGACTCGTTGGCTGAATCGTCAGCGTACTGGTCTTCAATTCAGAGGGTCCCGATTCGACCCCCGGCCGGGACGGGGATTTTAACCTTTATTGGTTAATTCTAATGGCTCAGGGGCTGGGTGTTTGTGCTGTCCCCAACATCCCTGCAAATCACACACAGCACATAACACTATCCTCCACCACAATAAAACGCAGTTACCTACACACGGCACGTGTCACCCAACTTCATCGGAGGGTCTGCCTTTCAAGGGCTGCACTCAGCATCAATGATCTACATTTAGGACTGTCATCCAGGTGGCGTATTAATTGTTTAGCTAGTCTTTTCTAGTGTTTTCAAAGAACTGGGATATTTATCGAACATTTTCCTTGATACATTACTTACTCCTCGTCTATAAACAAATATTTGATCCAATTTGTCCTACCAGGATTACTTGATTCAAGAACTGGAAAAAAATCCAAAGAAAAGCAGCTCGATTTGTTCTGGGTGATTTCCGACAAAAGAGTAGCGTTAAATAAATGTTGCAAAGTTTTGGCTGGGAAGACTTGGGAGAAAGAAGACGAGTTGCTCGACCAAGTGGTATGTTCCGAGCTGTCAGTGGGGAGATGGCTTGGAATGACATCAGTAGACGATTAAGTTTAAGTGGTGTCTTTAAAAGTAGGAAAGATCACAATATGAAAGTAAAGCTGGAATTCAAGGGGAAAAATTGGGGCAAATAGTCGTTTATAGGAAGGGCACTTACGGATTGGAATAACTTACCAAGGGAAATGTTCAATAAATTTCCAATTTCTTCGCAATCCTTTAAGAAGAGGTTAGGAAAACAACAGATAGGGAATCTGCCACCTGGGCGACTGCCCTAAATGCAGATTAGTAGTGATTGACTGACTTCGAACTTTATCTTCATATTAATATATCTCCTAAATAAAGCTCCACTCACGCCTTTTTATCTGCTAATGTCATTCCACGCCACCTCTATACTGACAGCTGGGAACATACTACTTAGCCGAACATCTCATCTCCTTACTCCCAACTCTTTGCAGCCCAAACTTTGAAACATTTTCCTAACACTACTCTTTCGTCGGAAATCCTTCCCGTTGAATCTTTTCCAATACTCGTATCAAATAGTCCTGGTGTGTGTCCCATAACCTGGAATCATAGGACCTACTCTAATTGCGGTCTTACCAGAGATTTAGGCCTATATGTCAATTCCTTTACATCCTTACTACAACCCCTAAATACTCTCATAATCTTGTGAAGAGATCTGTAACCTTTTACCCCAGTGAAGATCATTCCTGTCCGCCTCTGTGGTGTAGTGGTTAGCGTGATTAGCTGCCACCCCCGGAGGCCCGGGTTCGATTCCGGGCTCTGCCACGAAATTTGAAAAGTGGTACGAGGGCTGGAACGGGGTCCACTCAGCCTCGGGAGGTCAACTGAGTAGAGGTCGGTTCGATTCCCACCTCAGCCATCCTCGAAGTGGTTTTCCGTGGTTTCCCACTTCTCCTCCAGGAGAATGCCGGGATGGTACCTAACTTAAGGCCACGGCCGCTTCCTTCCCTCGTCCTTGCCTATCCCCTCCAAACTTCCCATCCCTCCACAAGGCCCCTGTTCTGCATAGCAGGTGAGGCCGCCTGGGCGAGGTACTGGTCATACTCCCCAGTTGTATCCCCCGACCAAGAGTCTGAAGCTCCAGGACACTGCCCTTGAGGCGGTAGGGGTGGGATCCCTCGCTAAGTCCGAGGGAAAAACCGAACCTGGAGGGTAAACAGATGATGATGATGATGAAGATCATTCCTTACATGAACACCTAGCTAATCGTGTGATCCCCATGAGGTACGATCACCCCATCAACACAGTAATTAAAACTGAAAGGACTTTTCCTCTCGGTGAAGCTTACAACCTGACTTTTCATCCCTTTTTACCAACATACCTTTGCCTGCTGCCCATCTCACAATATCGTCTAGATCTTTCTTGTTGTCGCTCACAATCCTGGAACTTATTTCCTACTCAATGCAGTATAACATCATCTCGAATTCTCCTTTCTTCAGAGTTGAAGCATATTTGATAGGCTCCTTTAATTAAGTTGGACACCGTGGAGTTTGTCCGCGAGCCTCCGTGGCTCAGGCGGCAGCGCGCCAGCCTCTTACCGCTGGGTTCCGTGGTTCAAACCCTGGTCACTCCATGTGAGATCTGTGCTGGACAAAGCGGAGGCGGGACAGATTTTTCTCCGGGTACTCCAGTTTTCCCTGTCATCTTTCATTCCAGCAACACTCTCCACTATCACTTCATTTCATCTGTCAGTCATTAATCATTGCCCCAGATGAGTGCGACAGGCCTCGGCAGCCAGCACAATTCTTATCTTCGCCGCAAGATGGGGGCTTCATTCATTCCATCCCAGACCCGGTCACTGATTGGAAAACAAGTTGTTAAATACATTATACTGTGGTAGTGCGTAAATCATCATCATCATCATCTGTTTACCCTCCAGGTTCGGTTTTTCCCTCGGACTTAGCGAGGGATCCCACCTCTACCGCCTCAAGGGCAGTGTCCTGGAGCTTCAGACTCTTGGTCGGGGGATACAACTGGGGAGTATGACCAGTACCTCGCCCAGGCGGCCTCACCTGCTATGCTGAACAGGGGCCTTGTGGAGGGATGGGAAGATTGGAAGGGATAGGCAAGGAAGAGGGAAGGAAGCGGCCGGGGCCTTAAGTTAGGTACCATCCCGGCATTCGCCTGGAGGAGAAGTGGGAAACCACGGAAAACCACTTCCAGGATGGCTGAGGTGGGAATCGAACCCACCTCTACTCAGTTGACCTCCCGAGGCTGAGTGGACCCCGTTCCAGCCCTCGTACCACTTTTCAAATTTCGTGGCAGAGCCGGGAATCGAACCCGGGCCTCCGGGGGTGGCAGCTAATCACGCTAACCACTACACCACAGAGGCGGACGGTAGTGCGTAAATACGGCACGCAAACATACATTTCTACAGTACGATACGGTAAGGTTCATTTTCATTTACACGAAAGTATAGGAAAATGAACACAACGAAAATTGATCTAACGAAATGCATATCCATGTTTGGTTGGGCGGCGTGACCAGTCTTAAGGAAAATAATGGATGGGAAGAGCATTGCCCGATCCACGATATTGCTTGCTCAGCGACGTTATGTACCTCGTCAGTTCAGCGGAAGATGGTGTGCGGATGAAGTACCAGAACTTTGAAGGCAAATAAATCCATGACTAGTCTGTTTTCTTTTTCATGTTTCATACCCAGTAGCGGCGATTGAGAATTAGGAGTTGGGGGGGGGGGGCAAAAATGCAATTGGCTTTACTTCGCACCGACACAGATAGGTCTTATGGCGACGAAGGGATAGGAAAGTCCTAGGATTGAGAAGGAAGCGGCCTTGGCCTTAATTGAGGTACAGCCCCAGCATTTGCCTGGTGTGAAAATGGGAAACCACGGGCAAAAATTGTATAGACAACAACAAGTGAACAACAAGTACCCTGATTTGTGGGATAGAGCAGGCGTCGGGTATATACATAAAACTGAAAAAGGGCTACAAAGTTTTTTGAAGCTCTCTGAGCGAATTTCGACAGAGAAGTAAAGGTTGATGCTTACCTACCTGAGTGCGGTAATAATAGATTATTTTTCTTTTTATATTATAATTTAATGCTACTAGACTTTCACCAAAGGAACAATATTACACATGCATTACAATTAAATAAAAGTACGGCGCGATTGTACAATTAGAAATCATTTAGTATTTGACTACACACTAAGAAAGTAACAGACACTAAAGAGACGGCCAGACTGACGAATGCGCGCGGTAAGCGGGTGAATCATACCTGAGTGTCCATGACGTTGGCAAAATATCCCTGATACCCTTCCTCATAGAACATGAACAGTCTCCATTACTTGCTGTGTAGCTATACAAATCGGTTAGCCGCGACGATCGCCATGTTGTGCGTATTTCCGCTAAGAATTTTGTTAATAACACTAGTGAACAGCCATTTTGCATCTAGAATGTGATACATCAACTAGTATGTATTTTGGTGTGTAGAATCCGAATATACCTTTCAAAATTCTCTAGCACGTACCATTTTTGAGTTTTTAAAGGTTTTTTATTTTTGTATTCAGTATTTCGCTTTTTGCTGTTCTTCTGTTTTCATGTCTAATTGTTTCTTATTGATTTGGAGAGGAGAGCTAGAAGATCTACAAATTGTCAGTAAATGGTTGGTGTGGTAATCCAGTGGTGTGAAGGAGATCCTCAGTGAGAGATAGTGCAAGGCCGCCTCTGTGGTGTAGTGGTTAGCGTGATTAGCTGCCACCCTCGGAGGTCCGGGTTCGATTCCCGGCTCTGCCACGAAATTTGAAAAGTGGTACGAGGGCTGGAACGGGGTCCACTCAACCTCGGGAGGTCAACTGAGTAGAGGTGGGTTCGATTCCCACCTCAGCCATCCTCGAAGTGGTTTTCCGTGGTTTCCCACTTCTCCTCCAGGCGAATGCCGGGATGGTACCTCACTTAAGGCCACGGCCGCTTCCTTCCCTCTTCCTTGTCTATCCCTTCCAATCTTCCCATCCCCCCGCAAGGCCCCTGCTCAGCATAGCAGGTGAGGCCGCCTGGGCGAGGTACTGGTCATTCTCCCCAGTTGTATCCAGCGACCCAAAGTCTGAAGCTCCAGGACACTGCCCTTGAGGCGGTAGAGGTGGGATCCCTCGCTGAGTCCGAGGGAAAATCCAACCCTGGAGGGAAAACAGATTAAGATAGATAGATAGATAGTGCAAACTTTTTGTGTTTAAAACTTACACTAAGAAAAATGGCAACTAGTAAATCTCGTTGCTGTCTAAACCACCCCGACAACTTTTGTTATGTGTGTGGGAAATTCACTCTAAAAGCCCAAAGAAAACCAATCACTGATTTGGTTAAGAAGGCATATAAATTGTATTTTGATTGTCCTGTTGGTGATGAAGATAAAAATTTTGCGACTCATATTGCCTGCATAACCTGTACTACAACCTTAACGGAGTTGTTGAAAGGAAAACGCCTAGCCATGCCATTCGCTGTTCCGATGGTGTGGTGTGAGCCTATAGACCATTATTCAGACTGTTACTTCTGTCTTACAAATATTTCGGGACATTCAAGCAAAACTAGACATAAAATAAAGTATCCAAATGTATCTTCTGTGCATTTGCCTGTGCCCCATGATGAGGGGTTGCCTGTTCCTGTCTGTAACTTGAAAGCCACGGAACCAGACACCATGTCAAGTGAATCAGAAAGTACTGAACATATAGAAGAGTACTGCCCTCAATATCATGACACTTCACCTCAGCTCTTTAATCAAGAGGAATTGAACGATTTGGTTCGCGATCTAAAAGTTTCGAAACAGCAAGCTGAACTCTTGGGGTCGAGACTGCAGCAACAGAACCTCCTAGCTCCAGGGACAAAAATTTCCTGTTTCAGATCAAGAGGTGCTTCCTTCGCTCAATATTTCGATATGCAGAATTCAATGTGTGTATGTAGAGATGTCAATGGTCTGATGATGCAGCTAGGTGTACAACATAATCCACAGGAGTGGCGACTATTTATTGACTCCAGTAAAACCAGCTTGAAAGCAGTACTACTGCATAATGGCAATGCATTTCCATCGGTACCTTTGGCTTACGCAGTAGACATGAAGGAAACGTATGAAGCCATGGCTTTGCTGCTAGAGGCAATCAAATATAAGGATCATGAATGGCAGCTTTGCTGTGATTTAAAAGTTGTTGCACTCCTTACAGGTTTACAGGCTGGATTCACGAAATACTGCTGCTTTTTGTGCCTTTGGGACAGCCGTGACACCAAGAACCACTATACAGTCAAGGAATGGCCTATAAGGAAGTTATATGTTCCTGGAAACGTAAATGTGAACAATACCCCATTGGTTGAGCCCGATAAAATCATTTTGCCTCCCCTTCATATCAAGTTGGGCCTTATCAAGAACTTTGTAAAAGCTCTGGATAAAGAAGGTGAGACCTTCAATCACTTAAAAGAAAAGTTTCCCAAATTAAGTGAGGCAAACTGAAAGAGGGTATATTTGTTGGACCTCAAATAAAAAAATTGCTGAAAGACCCAACCTTTGATACCAAACTCACAGATATCCAATTAGCTGCTTGGTCTTCTTTTAAAGCAATTGTGAAGGGCTTTTTGGGTAACAGGAAAGACAAAAACTACGTTACCATTGTGAATGATCTGTTGGACAACTATAAGAACATGGGGTGTAGAATGTCGCTTAAAATTCAGTTTTTACATTCTCATCTTGATTTCTTCCCGGAAAATTTGGGAGCCGTAAGCGATGGGCATGGTGAACGCTTTCACCAAGACATTCTTACCATGGAACACCGTTACCAAGGCCATTGGAACCCTTCGATGATGGGTGACTACTCCTGGGGTCTTGTTAGGGAGAGTGATGAAACGGCAAACAAAATAAGAGCTCCGTCGTCGCATTTTTCAAAAACCAAAGACGATTAAACGTGAAAATATCTTCTGAACTAATTTGGACCTTTTATTGGCATCATGCCCATATATACATACAAAACAGTATTGATTTCAAACGTTCTGAATGTGTATTTTTGTTTGACTTAATTGTGTCAATTTTCGCTATTGCCGTTTTTTATTCTGCTGTATATCTAGGAAATGTGATGTCATAGAAAAACTGATTTTACCAGTGTATTCAGCACCCCAAAATTAGGTAAATCCACCCATTTACAAACCAGATGCAAAAAAAAAGTTTAAATTTTTTAACTAGTGTAATTAAAGAAAATAAAGGAAAGAGCTGATAAAGACAACAGCGCTGGTACAAATAGCTTTTTTAAATAATTTCCGTAATTCCTAGTTTCATCCGGCTAAAATGGCATACAAATGTAATGTTTACTCCACAAAGCGGCGTGGGGGTGGGGGGTTCGACTGCCCCCCTCTCCCCCTGTACTTTTCATACCTCTAAAGGTACTTCTTTCCGTCGTGAATCTAATGGCTTCTCAAAGTCTGTCTCGACAAAAGAAGTAGCGTTCCTGTCTTTTTTTCCTGGACACTTCAAATATGAAATTCTCAGGTCCGTAGGAATAGGCTGAAATCTTTAGCTTTTGCTCCTGCAGGAGACGTCATGGGCTGTATGTAGATGCCTCTGCACGACTGTGTCTTAATTTTCTGCTGGTGTAACAAGTATATCATCATATTTCGCTGAAAGTATTTGAGAGTAGTAGCTGGATACTTTACCTATGTTTGATGAAAATGTGCAGTAACAGCGATATGGAAGTAATCTTACAGAGGACGTAAATTTTACATTATTTTTAACCATTCATGCAGATAAAAAATATATGGCAGAATGTAGACTCTTTTATACAGAGACTAATATTAAAGCAACAAGCCGTGGTGTTAAAAAAGAGAAGCTGGTTCCGTGTAACAAAACCTTGCAGATTAATGCCGCATTAATATTTAGGGCGGGACGGCTTCAGCGGGCCTGCAGCCAGGATGTATTTGCTACCTTTTATCAGCACAAGAGTAGATAAAGCGGATGTAGGGAGATAAGGTCCACGTGGGGAGCGACTGCTAGCCGAGTACAACACCCACCAAAATTATAGGAAACAGAAATAATAATAATAATAATAATAATAATAATAATAATAATAATAATAATAATGCATTTGTACTATATCTCGATCTTTTCATAAATATGGACGAAACATATTGACATACCCTTAGCCCACCTGATAATATTATTATTGAATTTTTTCTTTAAACGTATATTTTTGGGATGGACACGAGGTCTGAAAGTGAAATATATATTCCTACCATACGTGTTCGGGAAATATATAACAGTGCTGGTAAGGTGTTTTTTAAACAAGTTTTTCCAATATTTTAGAATTATAAAATTATATTTTAAATGGCGCCTAAGTAATTCTTCGCTGTGTGGGGGGTGGGAGGGAGGAGGACGAGGAGTTAGAATACAAAATGACGTCAACAAATTATACTCCTGACAATTTTTAACAGAATTAGAGCATTTTTTATGAAAACAGATTCAGTCAGATGTCTCATGTAATCTGTTCTGGTAGGTTATTTCTCAACACTCCGCGATGGTGCGGAATTTTTTTAAACGATTGCTTTCCTTGGAGAGGCACAGGCAGCCGTGTACACTTTACTGGCAAATTTTTTCCTACTTTTGCCTGGTACGTCCTGGCCAACCGCAGCTACTGAAACAAAAGAAAAACACTCTGCGGGACCCGCACAATCATTGCAGTTCGGGCTGAACCACACTATAGCGTCGATCGGGTGGGAAAACTATAGGAGATCTGCTTTGTATTGTGAAATACTGTACTTCAGTATCAGATACGTTGCAGTTTATGAAACATTAGCATTATATCCATTAGTTTGCTTTTCTCGCATCTTTAAGAAGACTGAATAAATAAATAATTAAATGAATACAGCGTGTATAGCTGAATAAAATTATTTTAATGAATTGAAATTATTTGGAAAACCACATAATGACTCAGAAAGGTTCATGTTATTTTATCAACTGTAAATAGGAAACACGGGTTCTAAATAAACCGCGGTGCGGCCAGTATCCAGTAATCGGGAGATAGTGGGTTCGAGCACCACTGTCGGCAGCCCTGAAGATGGTTTTCCGTGGTTTCCCATTTTCACACCAGGCAAATGCCGGGGCTGTACCTTAATAAAGGCCACGGCCGCTTCCTTCCACTTCCTAGGCCTTTCCTATCCCATCGTCGCCATAAGACATATCCGTGTCGGTGCGACGTAAAACAAATAGAAAAAATCACGATAAGAAAGACTCGCGTGAAACCTCCGTGTATTAACTTGTCAAGAGTTCTCCCTGATAATGTACCCCTTCCTTTCGGTCGTGGTTTTGCTTGGAGACTTGGTAATTTTTTCCATCGATCACTTCTCTTCCAGGAGATGCACACTACTACTACTACAACTACTACTACTACTAAACGTTTTCATTCCTCTCCTGAAGGGGGAGGCGGGCCTCGTAGACGGTGACGTCGTCTCTCAGGCCGGCAGATTTGTTACGGTGAAGATGTGCGGAGAAGGTGAGGGGGTAGGCGGCCGTGGTCTATACTACGAACTGTCCCGGCATTCGCCTTAATGCAGGAGAATGGAAAACCACGGGAACCCATTCTCAGGACAGTCGACGGGTGGGGCCAGGCATAAAGTCCGGCACTGTGCCCCAGGCCCGTCTCCCGAATGCAGAGGCGTAGAGCCACGGTAGAGCCGTGGCCAACTTTCCTCTGCTCGGTTGGCCGGTCAGAGTACAGAGCTGTTAGACCACGGGCAAGCCGTGGCCTCTTAAGGGAAGAAACCCACTCTGCATCCACCGACTTCCAGGAGATGCACATGTGTGTATGACGCTGTGTACTCTATACGGCCAGTAGTCCACAGTCGAATGGGGATGGCACAAAGGCACACTGACTTATGCACGAGCCTGCATAACAAACAGCATAAGAGCAACCCCATTAGGTTTTAGTCTGCTGAAGGTGTTTTCACAATAATCCCACATGTTTAGAGTTGATTATGTACATTGGATATTATTGATCACAGTGAAACTATTGAGTTCACACTCCAAGCAAGGACGTTAAAACCACAAAGGTGAGCCGAGATCAAGCACTCACCACGTTATGCAGGATGGTCCATTTGCTCTGCAGACGCGTGTTCAGTCCTCGCATCAACTTGCCTTAGCACCACGCGGACCAGATCAGTGCATCGAACTAGGAAAGGTCAAAACTTCTCTTCAAAAATTGTTAATAGTAATATGTGTATTTAACACTAAACTAACATTTGTGGTTTTCTTTAAAAGGACTCGTAATGACTATACCAGTAAAGAAAATGGAATTTCGTATGGCTTTTAGTGCCGGGATATCCCAGGACGGGTTGGGCTCGCCAGGTGAAGGTCTTTCTGTTTGACGCCCGTAGGCGACCTGTGCGTCGTGATGAGGATGAAACGATGATGAAGACAACACATACTCCCAGCCCCCGTGCCATTGGAATCAACCAATTAAGGTTAAAATCCCCGACCCGGTCGAGAATCGAACCCGGGACCCTCTGAACCGAAGGCCAGTACGCCAACGAGTCGGACTACTATACCAGTCATTAACTGGTAACAAAGATAGGTGTGCAGTCAATATATGTATCGTGCTAGAGACCGCTCTACACGCAACGACTTGCCTGTGCAAATGTCTGCGCAAGTTAGCTCGTTGCAGACAAGTCGTTTTGTGTAGACCAGAAAACTGAGAAATGCCCAGAGATCGGAGTGTTTGAAGTTTGAGACCAAGATCATAAATGTCTGCACCAACCACAGACGAGTCCTTGCATGTGAACGCTCCAGTTCAAACATCGCCACAAATCTTGTTCAATATGCCTAGTTTCTTTTTTGTGTGCATATGATGGCTATCAGTTTACCGTTTAACTATGGTAGATCTTCGCCAATGTGCATGTGCATTTCTTTCGGAGTTCATTGATTTATACCAGGGCCTCTCAAACGCCCAAAATTTCAAGCGTGCAAACTGAGGCGCAGAGTTCTTGTGCACAGTGCATCGGTCCCACTCGGCTCGGCTCGTACCAACGCTTCGTCTCCGGGCTACTCGGCTAAGCTCGGCTCAACTCGACTCGGATTTGGAGCGCTACAGAGCAAGTGAGGAAGAGGGAGACAGGCGGAGCGAGCGAGACAGGCGTGGGGAAAGAGAAAGACAGCGCTATCGCTCCAAATCGAGGAGTGGGGGTCTGCACTCTGGTCAATCAAGCGAAGTCGTCTTTTGAATCGTGCACAGTGCATGCACTCTGAGAGGCCCTGATTTATACAATAGCTTTCCGTGCCTGTGGCGTGCTAAACCAAAAGAATATAGTGTTCGGGACAAGAAAGAATCACGTTCATGACACTTTGGTGCTGAAGTACAAAGAGACTGATCAAGCGGGAAACAGAGAAATGGTCTTTCAGAACTTTCTACCGAAAAGAGTTGAGAAAATTAAATAATTCGTTCAGGCGCTGGAGACGAGGACGTTTATAAGCCAACCTTATGGTACGGTCTAATCTCGATATCTCGAACCTCTATTACTCGAATTTTCAGTATCTCGAAGTAACTTCAATTTCCCGGCCGTTTGTCATATTCTTCACGTGTATTGATTTCTCTATTACTCGAAATTCGGTTACACGAATTTCTCGATTTCTCAAAGCAAACATATTCTCCCTTGAAGCAAAAAATACTCTGTAACTTGAATTTTGTGCAACATTAACTGTGCAATACGGCATTTGTGGTTTATGAGGAACAGTTAACAAGTAAAGAAACGGTTACAGTGTTGAGCTAATACGACGGGAGCCGATAAACTAAAACTTTAGTGATCGGAAAACCGGCGAAGCCTCGCTGTTTCTCGGGTGTGAACTAATTACCGGTCTCGTACGAATGCAACCCCCGAAGTCGCGGATGACAAGCTCCATTTACGAACCTCGGCTGCGTGGTATTGACGAGAAGTTTCGACGTGAAGGGAGGAAAGGTTAACAGTAACAAACAGAAGAGACTAACAGATTTTTTTTTCCAAAGATATGAGGTATGTTTCTTGTTTCACTACTGTATTTACTGCATGCTGCCTTCTAAAAAGTTACTATAATAAGGGTTATAAGTAAAGTGATGCTGTGAAATATTTTGTATATTTTCAAATACTGTTAAAAATAATGTACACTGACTGACAGAGCAAATGCAACACCAAGAAGGAGTGGTCAGAACTTTATGCCAATTGCAGGGTAGACTGACGTCACTGAGGTATGCTCATGATGTGAAATGCGCCGCTGTGCTGCGCACGTAGCGAACGATAAATGGGACACGGCGTTGGCGAATGGCCCACTTCGTACCGTGATTTCTCAGCCGACAGTCATTGTAGAACGTGTTGTAGTGTGCCACAGGACACGTGTATAGCTAAGAATGCCAGGCCGCCGTCAACGGAGGCATTTCCAGCAGACAGACGACTTTACGAGGGGTATGGTGATCGGGCTGAGAAGGGCAGGTTGGTCGCTTCGTCAAATCGCAGCCGATACCCATAGGGATGTGTCCACGGTGCAGCGCCTGTGGCGAAGATGGTTGGCGCAGGGACATGTGGCACGTGCGAGGGGTCCAGGCGCAGCCCGAGTGACGTCAGCACGCGAGGATCGGCGCATCCGCCGCCAAGCGGTGGCAGCCCCGCACGCCACGTCAACCGCCATTCTTCAGCATGTGCAAGACACCCTGGCTGTTCCAATATCGACCAGAACGATTTCCCGTCGATTGGTTGAAGGAGGCCTGCACTCCCGGCGTCCGCTCAGAAGACTACCATTGACTCCACAGCATAGACGTGCACGCCTGGCATGGTGCCGGGCTAGAGCGACTTGGATGAGGGAATGGCGGAACGTCGTGTTCTCCGATGAGTCACGCTTCTGTTCTGTCAGTGATAGTCACCGCAGACGAGTGTGGCGTCGGCGTGGAGAAAGGTAAAATCCGGCAGTAACTGTGGAGCGCCCTACCGCTAGACAACGCGGCATCATGGTTTGGGGCGCTATTGCGTATGATTCCACGTCACCTCTAGCGCGTATTCAAGGCACGTTAAATGCCCACCGCTACGTGCAGCATGTGCTGCGGCCGGTGGCACTCCCGTACCTTCAGGGGCTGCCCAATGCTCTGTTTCAGCAGGATAATGCCCGCCCACACACTGCTCGCATCTCCCAACAGGCTCTACCAGGTGTACAGATGCTTCCGTGGCCAGCGTACTCTCCGGATCTCTCACCAATCGAACACGTGTGGGATCTCATTGGACGCCGTTTGCAAACTCTGCCCCAGCCTCGTACGGACGACCAACTGTGGCAAATGGTTGACAGAGAATGGAGAACCATCCCTCAGGACACCATCCGCACTCTTATTGACTCTGTACCTCGACGTGTTTCTGCGTGCATCGCCGCTCGCGGTGGTCCTACATCCTACTGAGTCGATGCCGTGCGCGTTGTCTAACCTGCATATCGGTTTGAAATAAACATCAATTATTCGTCCGTGCCGTCTCTGTTATTTCCCCAACTTTCATCCCTGTCGAACCACTCCTTCTTGGTGTTGCATTTGCTCTGTCAGTCAGTGTATTTAGTATAAGCCCGTAGATACATCTTCTTCTTCTTAACCTGTTTACCCTCCAGGGTCGGTTTTTCCCTCGGACTCAGCGAGGGATCCCACCTCTACCGCCTCAAGTGTCCTGGAGATTGATACTTTGGGTCGGGGGGTCCAACTGGGGAGAATGACTAGTACCTCACCCACGCTGCCTCACCTGCTATGCTGAACAGGGGCCTTTCGGAGGGATGGGTAGATTGGATGGGACAGGCAAGGAAGAGGGAAGGAAATGGCCGTGGCCTTAAGTTAGGTACCATCCCGGCATTTGCCTGGAGGGGAAGTGGGAAACCACGGAAAACCACTTCGAGGATGGCTGAGGTGGGAATCGAACCCACCTCTACTCAGTTGACCTCCCGAGGCTGAGTGGACCCCGTTCCAGCCCTCGTATCACTTTTCAAATTTCGTGGCAGAGCCGGGAATCGAACCCGAACCTCCGGGGGTGGCAGCTAATCACGCTAACCACTACACCACTGAGGCGGACCCGTAAATACATATGATTCAATTATGTGCTAAGCATGCTAAGAAACTATGTGTGCAATTGTTAACGATCCAGTTTTTTTATATGGAAAGGAAACTCAGAGGAAAATGGGTTTTGTGATTTTATTTCCAAGTAATTAACAAATAATTTCCAAGTAATTAACAAACAAATACCATCCTAAAAGTGTGTATGTTCAAAACGAAAAGCACAAAAACGTTGGTAACCACAGAATATTCCGATATCTACCTTACATTCTGTAGATAAGATTCTAAAAGAATTTAACTGTACAAAGTCCACCTGTTCAATACACGTTTGCCATTTGATAAAGGGTCTGTCTAGAAAGTTACATAGGACATATTTCGACGTAGCCTAGAGGTCATCATCAGCTAAAATAACATAAACAAGAAAGACATATACAAAAAACAGTGATACATAAAAACTTGAGATAAAATACACTCAACTAATGCAATGGAAATCTATGTTTAGAATGTACATAGCTTCAAACTTGGACGAGTTTACTAGTAAGTGTGGGTCCAACCGTATTTAATGCAACTATTGGTTGTCTGGAGAAAATACTTAAAAATTGTGAAGACTGTTAAATGTTCGTCTATATGTCATGCTTCTGGAAACGGCGTTAAGTTTTGACGAGGTCAACACCGACCCAACCTGATCTATACAAGCACAGGGCTGGAGGAAAGAGGAAATCCTGGCTATACTTGCATTCATCATCATCATCATCATCTGCTTACCCTCCAGGTTCGGCTTTTCCCTCGGACTCAGCGAGGGATCCCACCTCTACCGCCTCAAGGGCAGTGTCCTGGAGCTTCAGACTCTTGGTGACCAGTACCTCGCCCAGGCGGCCTCACCTGCCATGGTGAACAGGGGCCTTGTAGGGGGATGGGAAGATTGGAAGGGATAGGCAAGGATGAGGGAAGGAAGCGGCCTTAAGTTAGGTACCATCCCGGCATTCGCCTGGAGGTGAAGTGGGAAACCACGGAAAACCACTTCGAGGATGGCTGAGGTGGGAATCGAACCCACCTCTACTCAGTTGACCTCCCGAGGCTGAGTGGACCCCGTTCCAGCCCTCGTACCACTTTTCAAATTTGTGGCAGAGCCGGGAATCGAACCCGGACCTCCGGGGGTGGCAGCTAATCACGCTAACCACTACACCACAGAGGCGGACTATACTTGCATTCTCCGTGGAGAAATGTAACGGATTTTGCAAAATAATACTTTTATCGTCCGGTAGAAGGTTTAATAGGTGATCTTACCTAACTTAGGTGTTCTGAGTTGTTTTCTATTTTCCCGCATAACGTAAGAATTTTTGACATTAGCCTCTTAATTCCCTTTATACAATTAAATTCTGTTAGAATCTTATCTTAGACACTTAAAGTCAATACGGAACCGGAATGAAGTTCTTTACTTGTAATTACACTCTGTATGAAATATTTGATTTGATATTCATGCACAAGTTCTGGAATTGTTTTATTGTCTCTTGTATAATTTTACTTTTCGGACTTCTCACCGGTTTTCGCACCAAGGTCTTCAATTGATAATAAACAAATATGATACGATGATGATGACGATCATCACCATTAACCCCATCATTTATGTAGTAGGCTCAGTGAATTCCAAGATATTATGTCACTCATAAAATGAAAGTCTACTTTCTAAATATCATGACTTCTTAACACGAAATCGAACCCATATCCTCAAGCACGTTTCCACTGCATTGGCTTGGCAGCCTACGAGGTGCCGGAATTTAGTCCCGCAGGAGTTCTTTTACGTGCCAGTAAATCTACCGACACGAGGCTGACGTATTTGAGCACCTTCAAATACCACCGGACTGAGCCAGGATCGAACCTGCCAAGTTGGGCTTCCTATATTGTAGGCCTTCACACTTAGTTTTCTCCCGACTCTGTGACAGTAGGGCATCTTACAAAATTATGTGTAGCCTAGATTGTAGATCCTTATTCCCCGACTTTGCATACAGATTTTCATTAAAATCTATTTACCCATTTTCTTGTACGGCGCTGATACGGAGTTTTAGCAACAACAATCCAAATTCAGGAATATCTCTGTTATTATAGCCGGTACGGTAGAACTGTATAAGGCATAAATGATCGGAAATTTAATTCTATATAACTTAAGTTATGTAGTATTTATCGATGTCCGCCTCTGTGGTGTAGTTGTTAGTGTGTTTACCTGCCACCCCCGGAGGTCCGGGTTCGATTCCCGGCTCTGCCACGAAATTTGAAAAGTGGTACGAGGACTGGAAAGGGGTTCACTCAGCCTCGGGAGGTCAACTGAGTAGAGGAGGGTTCGATTCCCTCCTCAGCCGTCCTCGAAGTGGTTTTCCGTGGTTTCCCACTTCTCCTCCAAGCAAATGCCGGGATGGTACCTAAATTAAGGCCACGGCCGCTTCCTTCCCGTTTCCTTTTCTATCCCTTCCAATCTTCCCATACCCCACCAAGGCCCCTGTTCAGTATAGCAGGTGAGGCCGCCTGGGAGAAGTACTGGTCATTCTCCCGAGTTGTATCCCCCGATCCAATGTCTCACTCTCCAGGACACTGCCCTTGAGGCGGTAGAGTTGGGATCCCTCGCCGAGCCCGAGGGAAAAACCAACCCTGGAGGGTAAGCAGATTAAGAAAAAAAAAAGTGTTTATCGATGGGACCACTAATAACATAAATATTTGAGAGTTAAATTTAAGGCCTTCCCCTAAACTACCATTTCAATCAGCGTGAATAAACTTATTTGTGGCCTAGATTGTAGCGGTTCATTCCCCGACTTTACATACCGATTTTCATTAAATTCTCTTCAGCTGTTTTCTCGTGATGCGCGTACTGTACATACTTACTATACTGAACCCTTGGTGGTAAGGTCAAGGTTTCAGTACATACATATAGACAGACAGACAGACAGACAGACAGACAGACAGACAGACAGACAGACAGACAGACAGACAGACAGACAGACAGACAGACAGACAGAAAGACAGACAGACAGACTGTGGGCACGACCGATACAGAAATACAATTCTTTTTTTAAAATTCTGAGCAATGTACAGACAAAACTCTTACTATATAAGAGTTTTGTCTGTACTACTATAATTGCCAGTATAGGTATATACAGATAATTTCTAATGATATACAATCTGTACATGTTACGGAAAAATGGTTGGTGTTTTCGAAATCAGCACATCGTTTTCCATATCAGCTGCGTATTTTTCTCAAAAACTGGGAAATCATTGCAGGCTAGTGTTACTTTTTTCAACTAGTAATTAGTAAACTTAAAATTATTTCAAGGAACGCAAAAATTTAGGGAATCACTGACCTCTTTCAGATGGGGTTGGAATGATGCTAAAATTTGCTATGTGAAAAAATACTTCATTTTGTGTGGGCTTTTTTTAGAATAGAGGTATTAAGTGACTATCATCACTAAACAAGCCTTCAAAATGATCACTCCCAAACATAGCTTCCATGTCCCCGTAGTGTTTTCATTATTTTCAAGGACAAATAATTCAATGCACTTTCACAAAAGAGGGGAATATAAATTCCTTAACACCTTCCACGTCGCATGTTTATTCCAGTCCCATTCTCGCCCACGTAGTACAGTATACGAATATATACTCTAAGTGTCAAAAAGCTGCGAGGAAAAGAACGAGTGCGCTTCGTATCCAGAATTTAAAAATTGTACGATACTGTGTTTTAAGGCAATCACCACGAGGGTCAGCTTCTTAAATCAAGGATTATACAGGTTTATACCCTTGGAGCGACGCCTTGTGAGTGCTGGAGCTCCAAATTTGCCAAACACTTGATGCGATGTGTATCGATCACTAGAATGTAACGATTGCAATTTTATATCAAGAAGAAAACGAAGAGTAAAAATTATATTTTGTGAACAGTAACGATTAAAATTAAAAACCACTAAAACTCTTGAGTTTCTCTTGTATGATGCAGAAGCTACTGCGGTTGGTGTTGTGTTGTGTTGTGTTGTATGTGTGTATGCAGTTCCTATGGACGGTTTGAAAGGTGCTCCCTCTTCAACTTATCTAGGCTCATTTTATTGCTGCAATGGGATTTTGTGTTCCCCTTTAAGCTTTATTGATGGTGCTCTTTGAGGTTCGAACCAAGCTCTGGGCTGATTATGTCACAAAGACAAACAAAACCGAAAAGTCCATTTCCGTTTTTAGACCGGGCACCGGGCGAGTTGGCCGTGCGGTTATAGTGGCGCAGCTGTGAGCTTGCATCCGGAATATAGTGGGTTCGAATCCCACTGTCGGCAGCCCTGAAGATGGTTTTCCATGGTTTCCCATTTTCGAACCAGGCAAATGCTGGGACTGTACAATAAAGGCCACGGCCGCTTCCTTCCCACTCGTAGGCCTTCCCTATCCCATCGTCGCCATAAGATCTATCTGTATCGGTGCTACGTAAAGCCAATAGCCAAAGAAAAAAAACTTCTTCCTGGCAGAGGAAATGAAAAGGTCACTGTATCGATCAATCAATCAATCACTACTGATCTGCATTTAGGGCAGTCGTCCAGGCGGCAGATTCCCTAATCTGTTGTTTTCCTAGCCTTTTCTTGAATGATTGCAAAGAAATTGGAAATTTATTGAACATCTCCCTTGGTAAGTTATTCCAATCCCTAACTCCCCTTCCTATAAAAGAACACTTGCCCCAGTTTGTCCTCTTAAATTCCAGCTTTATCTTGATATTGTGATATTTTCTACTTTTAAAGACGCCACTGAAGTTTATTCGTCTACTAATGTCATTCCACGCCATCTCTCCTCTAATAGCTTGGAACATACCACTTAGTCGAACAGCTCGTCTCCTTTCTCCCAAGTCTTCCCAGCCCAAACATTGCAACATATTTGTAACGCTACTCTTTTGTCGGAAATCACCCAGAACAACTCGAGCTAATTTTTTTTTTTTCCAGTTCTTGAATTAAGTAATCCTGGTAAGGGTCTCATACACTGGAACCATTCTCTAGTTGAGGTCTTACCAGGGACTTATGTGCCCTCTCCTTTACGTCCTTCGTTTCGTGGCGGTTGTGGTTTGAATCCTTGGCAATGCATGTCAGATTTTTTTAACTTATGTTCGCTAAAAGTAAAAATAAGTTTAAAGTAGGAAACAGAGACAGAAACGAAAACAAGAAAATCGCAGGACATGTTGAATTTCGAAATATCCAATAAAATTGAATATTTTTCTTATAATTTTAAAACAGGTAATTTAAGAACAGTGTTGAATGTGAGCGGCGTATAGCTTAGTGGTGGGATACTGGCTTCACACCAAGATGGCCGCAGTTTGAACCCCGGCTAATGCTTGTGAGATTTTGAAACGAAAAGTCACGTCCGTGGTCCGGATTCTGCGTTAAACTACAAGCTTGCCTTTTTTAATGAATGAACAACATCAACAACATTAGCATAGAGTTTACGGATTTGATGCTAACAGTCGAAAGAGGTTCAGTAAATAATGCCTTTGAACCTTAAGACAAACAGCCCAGCAACCTCACATAAATTCTAGCTGAGTATGCTTCCTTAGAACACCTGTAACTGAAGTTATGAAATACATATTGATGCCGATGTGGTAGAGGTTCAGCCCTCCGTAGGTATGGAATATTAAAAGAAATCAATCACGTGTTGGAACATCAGGAGAAATATTATTGATGAGAATGGGAGATAAACAGGAGAGCAGAGGACAGAGAAAGTTCAAAGGACAGCTCTCAGTGTCAAGGAGAATGAAAATTGAACCGAAGTAGTAACGGACAGTGGAAAAATCTGTGGGAGATAATAACGTGGGTTTCAGGATAAAATGGAAGTCCAGCCAACAAATGTATTTATAGTTCTTTTTTTATCAGTTCTCCAGAAATAAAGCTGCTACAGTGTACATCTCTAGCAATAATACATAGCGAATAAAAGGATTATTTATTTTCAGGATGTTGGATGCCTGGTATGTTCATTTTATGATAAGGGAGCGTCTTCAGTGTTCTTCTTCCTTCATCGGCTGTTTTCAATCGCCCCCTTTTCGCCTTTCCCCTTCCTTTCTTATCTAGCTTACCACCCCTTTCCAGCTAACAATAAATCATAGAGGAGATAGCGAAAGAGAGGCGGAGAGAAGGAGCGATGTAGGGAGAGCTATAATCTCTCGAGATTGGAATATTCTAATATCGTAGCAACGCGTCTGTTTGCTCAAGGCTTCAAGTGAAATATTAAAACCTGCGCAGACCCAGGAGGGAGCTCCGGGAAATCCGGGACGAGTGGCGGCGCGGTTCCGGCGGGTTCCGGCGGGTTCCAGTGGGGGGTGGGGGATACGAAACGCTCAAGACGCGAGCAAGCAGGCTGACCCACATCACTGCGCGCCGCCTTGCGACAGCGTTGCAATTCACATTACGCGTCATCACTTTCAACAGGAATCTGCGCAAAACATACAAGGCGTCTACTAGAAGGCAATTTATTAACAGGGTTCTTTGAAGTCAAGCCATTTCCCACAGTATGTCATACTATGAAATGAATGTAATTCTGCAGCAATGCTTCGAGAGTGTAGCCAGTTCGTTCTCTACTTACAAAAGTAAAGAGAGGGTAATAAAGAAATGAGGGCTAATATTCTTATTTAAAGAGCATTAGCGTGCTTACGAGGAACAGCCTCGCGGTTTGCACAGAACTCCCTGCCATGTACAGCACACTGTCAGTCAACAGAGACTTGAAGTGTTTACTTCATCGATACCAGACATACTGTTGTGCTCAATGTTTCTCTAAATGAGGAAATTTTGTTTGTGAAGCTAAAACAATATATTATTCGTTTGTATAACATCCCGTTAATTGGTACAGATTTTTAAAAAGAGACGACGCTGTGCCAGAATTTTGTAACGCGGATCTTTAATTTATTTGAAACAAAGAACATAAGGTTGTCGCATTTAAGAACCCTTTCTTACAGCCTGCCAAAGCCGGGATCGAATCCGCTGTCTTTAAAACAAAGGAATGACCAACCGACATGTCGAGACTAGATCTAAGAGTTATCTACGCAGTTTACGTCAAACAGTATTAAGGTCAAAAACGTTTATTTTTAGTGTAAGAAACTGCTTCGATCATTAGAACTGTGAATTTAAAAAAGCCACGTATGTAGCGTCACTTCATCTGTATCAGCCGTGTTGAAACACCGGATCCCGCTAGATTTCCGAAGTTAAGCAACATTGGGCGTGGTCAAGATTTGTATGGGTTGCCAAGCGCTGTTGGTGTGGCGGGTAAGGGAATGGAGGAGCGGAAAGGAACTGGCCACCCTACCGTACGTAAACTCCGGCTCAGGCACACCTCTGCCGAGGTTCGGACCTGCCTTCGGGAAGAATACACCCTTACCTTACCATCTGTATCAGGGTCCGTTGCTGAATGGTCAGCGTTCTGAGGACCATGAGTTCGATTCCAGGCCGGGAAGGAGATTTCAGCAACGTGTGGTTAATTGATTTTCCTGGGTAGCTGAGTGTTTTGTGCTCTTCTTTTAGTCTACACGTAACACAGCTACCGGGCTGAGTGGCTCAGATGGTAGAGCGCCGGCTTTCTGAGCCCAAGTAGGCAGGTTCGATCCCGGCTCAGTCCGGTGGTATTCGAAGATCCTCAAATACATACCGAGCAAGTGGCTGAGCTATCAGCTTGCATTCGGGAGATAGTGGGTTCAAACCCCACTGTCGGCAGCCCTGAAGATGGTTTTCCATGGTTTCCCATTTTCACTCCAGGCAAATGCTTGGGCTGTATCTTAAGTAAGGCTACGCCCGCTTCCTTTCCACTCCTAGCCCTCTCCTATCCCGTCGTCGCTATAAGACCTGTCTGTGTCGGTGCGACGTAAAGCCACACCAAACCCCATGGTGCATCAGCCCCGAAGGGTCATGGCCTACCAGGCGACCGCTGCTCATCCCGAAGGCCTGCAGATTATGAAGTGTCGTGTGGTCAGCACGCCGAATCCTCTCGGCCGTTATTCTTGGATTCGTAGACCGGGAGCAGTAAACGCAGATTGTAAAATAAATAAATAAATAAATAAATAAATAAATAAATAAATAAATAAATAAATAAATAAATAAATAAATAAATAAATACATGAGTCTCACATCGGTATATTTGGCGCCACGTTTTTGAACTCCCGCGGGACAGAATTCCTGCGCCTCGGCGTTACAGAAAATAGTTACAAAAGTCAGTGAGATGTAAAAACATTATCCTATTATTACTGACTCAGCCGTGAGAGGGTAACAAAGTAAATGATAGGACAGACAGCAACTCTGGCGAAGAAAATTGACACTATAAGTGTTAGGAGACGTCACGTGACCGAGCGGAGTGGCCTACGGTAATGGAACCAAGCTCTGCATTCGGGAGGTGGGTGGTTGTCCTCAGAATGGTTTCCTGTCGTTTGCCATTTCTTTTTCTAGGCAAATGCTGGGACAGTTCGTGTTCAGGCCGCCTACGGGCATCAAATAAATAACCTGCACCTGGCGAGCCGAATATGTCCTCGGACACTCCCGGCACTCAAAGCCATACTCCATTTCATTTCATTTGATTTCAACTGCATTAGCTCCTCAACTGAGGTTGGCGTCAGGAAGAGCATCCGGCCGTAAAAATCGCCTTGAAAATTCATCTCACCTTATCCTCGACCCCGTATCAGTAAACGGGACTAAGGGGGTAGGCAGAGAGGAGCTGTCACTTAGGCTGTTTGAGTCGCCACCCCACAGGGAACTCCCGTGTCAGCCGTTATTTCCAGTGATAAGAGTGATCAGAGATCTCAGTCTGGCTCCTTATCTCAATGGACGGCTCAGAAGCGTTCTCTTTAGGGGCTAGGGGGTTCGATTCTTTGCCGGGCTATGGATTTTAAACACTCTGGTTAAGTCCTGGGAGTACCGGTAGGTTTTTTTTTGTCTCAATACACATGTTTGAATTTACACATTACGGCCTCAGACACACATAGGCCGTGGTCCCACAGCCCTGCACTCTGACCGGCCAACCGAGCACAGGAGGGATGGTCACGGCTCTACACCTCTGCATTCGGGAGACGGGACAGGGCTAGACCTCACGGCTGGTCCCAACCGTTGGCTGTCCTGAGAAAGGTTTTCCGTGGTTTTCCATTCTCCTGCACTAAGGCGAATGCCGGGACAGTTCCGCTAACCCACTCACCTTCTCCGTGCATCTCCTTCACCGTAACAAATCTCCCGCCTTGAGAGACGGCGTCACCGTCTAAGAGGCCCGCCTCCCCCTTCTGGGGAGGAATGGAAATATTTTAGTAGTAGCCCACATAGGCATAGCGTCAGAAGGGGCAACCGACTTAAAACTCAGCTAGATCCACCTGTGCAGAACTGAACGCACGCACCTGGGATCTCATTAAGATGAGGGAAAAGTGGCAACGGTGGGGGCAGAAGAGAAGAAGAAGAGAAAGAAGATTTGATTGAGATTACTCTTTCTCTCTATTTAAATCACAGCATGCATATCCTTAAAATAATGCAATGAAATTCTGACATCCTAGAACACTCTTTTCCAATTCTAATGAAGCTTTGTGCATGATTACACTCGTACAGAATGTCAATACTTCTTACGTGTGATGTTACCTGCGCTGCAGTCAGTACTGAGTCGGCTCCGCTTGATTGGTGTTGCATTTATATAAAAGACCGTTGAAGGTATCACTCGTACTGAGAGTGCTGGCTACCTCGCGCGAGTCATGTGGCAGTAAGTTTATATTCGGGAGTTGGTGGGGTCGTAATTCAACAATCGCCAGCTATGTATGTATTTTCCGTCACCAATCAATCACCACTGATTTGCATTTAGGGCTGTCGCCTAGGTGGGAGATTCCCTATCAATTGTTTGCCTAGACTTTCCTTAAATGTCATCGGCCCCGACATTTTTGAAACCATTAAACAAGAAAGCAACAACAAGCATCAAATATGTCCGAAATATTCCGAACAACCCCCCTTCGTTTCATTATTGCTACGGTCACTACCATCGTACCATCGTAAACCCGTATTAGTGTAAGGTTAACTACTAACCAAAACCAAACCAAACCAAACCCCACGGCTCAACAGCCTCGAAGGGCCATGGCCTACCAAGCGAACGCCGCTCAGCCCGAAAGCCTGCAGATTTTGAGGTGTCATGTGGTCAGCACAACGGATCCTCTCGGCCGTTATTCATGGTTTTCTAGACCGGGGTTAATTACTAGCGAAATAAATAGCCGCCTCTGTGGTGTAGTAGTTAGCGTGATTAGCTGCCACCCCCGGAGGACCGGGTTCGATTGCCGGCCTTGCCACGAAATTTGAAACCTGGTACGAGGGCTGGAATGGAGTCCACTCAGTCTCGGAAGGTCAACTGAGTAGAGGTGGGTTCGAATCCCACCTCAGCCATCTTCGACCTGGTTTCCCATGGTTTCTCACGTGTCCTCCAGGCAAATGCCGCGATGGTACCTAACTTAAGGCCACGGCCGCTTCCCTTCCTCTTCCTTGTCTATCCCTTCCAATATTCCCATCCCCCATAAGTACCCTGTTCAGCATAGCAGGTGAGGCCACCTGGACGAGGTGGTGGTCCTCTTCCCCAGGTGTATCACCCGATCAAAACTCTCACATTCCAGGACATGGCCCTTGAGGCGGTACTGGTGGGAGATCTCGCTGAGTCCGAGGGAAAAACCAACTCTGGTGGGTAAACAGATCCAGAAATAAATAAATAAATAAATAAATAAATAAATAAATAAATAAATAAATAAATAAATAAATAAATAAATAAATAAATATAAAATTATTAAAATAAATACACAAATGAATGACCATGATAAACTTCTAGGGCTAGGTCTCTCGGCACGTTCTGTCTCCATTTTCAGATGGATACGCCGTCATTCTAACGGTCTTCCTACCCCCTCTGCATGTAAAGGAATATTTTGAAGTTATTTTATATATATTTCATATCAATTTCTACATGACTGCTAGTAACTTTTATGTTAAAATTGTCATTAATAATTTTTGTTAAGTAAGCTATAGTTTTGTTTCTTGTTTTTTATAGTCATCTTCTTTCGTTATCATGAAATTCCTCGTTGTGATATTTTGTCATATAATTGTTTAAGTATTGTAATTTATTTTCTTGTTTTTAAATTGAAATTCATTCCTATACTAATGTAGGCAAGCATTATCATAGGGATACCTCCAAATTGCAATGTATTTGTTAATAAAAATAATATTGAGTCAGTTTTCTTCGTTTCTCATGTTAATTCTTAAAATATAATTGAAATTGCGCTGATTATCTTGCAGTTTCCACCTCTCCCCAATCTCCCACGTTATACACGTTCAATGTGCGCCACTGTTAAATATTGACTAAATTTGCTAACCCCCTGGCAATAGCTTACTCACGCAAGTACTGTGTTAGCTACCAGATAGCAAATACCAGCAAACAGCAGATTATTTTGAAAAAAGTTATTACCGCCGTGTTAAGTGGGCTGTAACTAAATCGAATGTGCGGCGAGCGTGGGATAAAATAGTCACTAACGAGCATCATGGTGGATTTCTATCCATGTTTTCTTCTCTCGTTAACGGGAAAATGAAGGGTTTATACTTTTCAAATGACTCTGGAATTTGGTATCTCAATCAGACAACATGTGTCTCGCTTGTGAAATATAAAGCAGGGTGGCGGATAGTAAATCAAGTAATACAAACGTGTTAAATATGAAGCGAATTACGAAAACATGACTGTTATACTTCTACCTTTGTCTCTAACGCGAATATACCGGAGTTTATAACGGCACTTATATTTAACTAATGAAAGAGGAATAGAATTATGGCTATAGTCATGTAACACTACAAGCTGCTACAAAAAAAGTGAACTACCGTAAAATTTAACTGGAATGCACTGACGTTCATCATTACGATCCTCCGTGGCTCAGGTGGCAGTGCGCCGGCCTTTTTCTGATGGGTTCCGTGGATCAAATTCCGGTCACTCCATCTGAGATTTTTGCTGGACAAAGCGGAGGAGGAACCCGTTTTCCTCCTGGTACTGCGGTTTTCCCTGTCATCTTTTGTTCCAGAAACACTATTCAATACCATTTCATTTCATCTGTCAGTCATTAATCATTGCCCCAGAGGAGCACGAGAGGCTTCGGCAGCCGGCACAATTCCTATCCTCACCGCTAGATGGGGGCATTATTCATTCCATTCCTGATCCTGTTGGAACAGGCTGTGGATTTTCATTTTCACACCGACGTGCATAACAACTAAATTTTAACGGTGAAATGTTAGAGGTGACAGTGACAGAGAAATACTCAGGTCACAAACATTTCACTCACAATTGAATTTTTTTTTTTTTTTTTGCCAGTTGCTTTACGTCGCGCCGACACAGATAGGTCTTACGGCGACGATGGGACAGGGAAGGGCTGGGAGTGGGAAGGAAGCGGCCGTGGCCTTAATTAAGGTACAGCCCCAGCTTTTGCCTGGTGTGAAAATGGGAAACCACGGAAAACCATTTTCAGGGCTGCCGACAGTGGGGTTCGAACCTACTATCTCCCGAATACTGGATACTGGCCGCATTTAAGCGACTGCAGCTATCGAGTTCGGTGGAATTAAAAAATTTAATGAGGAAATAGAGTTCACAGTTTAAGTAAAAGTCGGTCTGAGTAGCTGAGGCGGTAGTGTGCTGACCTCGTGCGGATCAAAATACCAGCACCTTGGCTTACCTGAAACCTGTTAAAGTAGTTATTGGGACGTACAACAGATAATAATAATAATAATAATAATAATAATAATAATAATAATAATAATAATAATAATAATAATAATATAGACTGTTATGCCCTTCTGCGTTCAGTCTGCAAGCCTCTGTCAGTAAACTGGTCTCCTCCAGAATATTATATTTTTAACTATTTGAATTGGGATAAGTCAGTGTCAATTCAGTTCCATTCAGTTCCATTCAGTGAAAATGTAAACATTTTCAACTTGTCGTACAACGTTGAAAAATGAACTTAACACTGGCATTTGATGATTGTCAATGCAATGTGTTGTGTAATCAATGATTAGCAGGGCTTGAGGTAAGACACTTAACGTTTATAATACAGATGTGATACACTTAGAATACTTTTTTACGATTTCCTTTACGTCGCTCCGACACAGATAGGTCTTACGGCGACTATGACACAGGCAGGGGCCTGGAGTGGGAAGGAAGCAACCGTGGTCTTAATTTTCCTCGTGTGAAATTTGGTAAACCACGGAAAACCATTTTCAGGGGTGCAGACAGTGGGGTTCGAACCCACTATCTCATGAATGCAATCTGATAGCTAAGTGTCGCAAACCGTGAAGCCACTTGCTCAGTGATCCACTTTCTTTGCCGGTCAGTGTAGTTCTGTGGCCTTGTTCGACTTCACGCCTCTTACCATCAAATCCTTAAAATCTTAACTGATCATCGTCGCCTTGGATTCCCTCTAGTTCTTTTACACTCAGTGGCCAAGTCCATAATTTCCATAAGTAACATGCCCTCATCCCATTATTATTAGGCCCTATAATAATAATAATAATAATAATAATAATAATAATAATAATAATAATAATAATAATAATAATAATAATAATAATAATAATAATAATGAATTTGAACCACTTAGTAGATCTGCACGATGCTAATTGGATAGCACAGTGAAAATATACATTATATAGAGCAGCCTTATTAGTTTTAAGAATATTATACTCATTATAAGATTAAAATGTCCGCCTCTGTGGTGTAGTGGTTAGTGTAATTAGCGGAACCCTCGGCGGCCCTAGCTGGATTCCCGGCTCTGCCACGAAATTTGAAAAGTGATACGAGGGCTGGAACGGGGTTCACTCAACCTCGGGAGGTCAACTGAGTAGAGGAGTGTAGGATCCCCATCTCATCCATCCTAGAAGTGGTTTTGCGTTATTTCCCACTTCTTCTCCAGGCAAATACCGGGATGGTAAATACTGTAACTTAAGGCGACGGCCGCTCCCTTCCCTCTTATATGCCTGTCCCTTCCAGTCTTAAGGCCCTTGTTCAGCATATCAGGTGAGGGTGACTGGATGGGGCACTGGTCCCTCTACCCAGTTGTATCCCTCGATCAAATGTCTCAAATTCCAGGACACTGTCCTTGAGGCGGTAGAGATGGGATACCTCTTCGAGTCTGGGGGGAAAACAACCCTCGAGGTAAACAAATTAAATAAATAATAAGATTAAAATACTCTAATCTACCCCTTTCGCTCTACAAACCCTTGTCGCACTCCTAAAGCGACATAATTTTAGGCGACACTCCGGAGATAAAAATCGATATTTTGGTAATTTTGGTTCAATATTTTTATGACTGAAATTGAAAGGATTGAGTTTCTTTTTTCTTGTCAAGTTATTCCGCTGAATTCAAACAATTTATCGCTGTAATAATGCTTTGTTTGCCATTTGCAATTTTACATTTAAATCCCATTTTTCTTCCATAATATTCTGCCAAATGTAACAAAATTTGTATGGTGTGTGTATCACAGCTATATTAAGAAACCTGCATATGGAACTTTTGATCGCAGAATTTTTTCAAGTAGTAGGGATTTTTAAGTCCGAAATTTTAGAACATAAACATTACACAAACTTTAATGCGATATATCTCCTTATATAAATTATGTACAAAAAAATCGATACGTAGTACTTTTAAATGAAGTATTGAACCATTCTGTTCATTACTAATAGGCGATATTTAACGGAATGGTAGTATTGCGCAACATGATGCCAAATATAAGGGCGCGATGCAGTATAGAACGCGGGAGATTAGATGTAGTTCCCTAGGCAAGATGTGACCATGCATGAGTGAAACAGAAGATATATTGGAGAAGGAAAGAGAGATAATAATTTTGTTTTGGGAAGTACCATGCCACCCTAACAATGTTTAAAGCGGGAATAGTCAGGTTCACCACGTCACGGGAATCGAGGTATATCTCCTCTACCTGAGGGTTTTCCAGGATAATAAAATGATGAAAATTATCTCCAGAATTTTAGGAAGCTAATGATATGTTTAACGCCATTAATAAGTAACGAGATTGATAACTTCGCATGAATCCGACCACCGTGGGAAGCTGTTTAGTGGCTGCATACCAAACTCAAGAGTGTTTGGAGGGAGTTCACCCGGCGTGGCTTCACGTTTTGCTCTCTATAAGAGATGAGAGATGTGGAAGAAGGCAGCTCATTCGACGGTAAGATTGCTGCTGGTGCGTGTCGCGAGTCTGTCTGTGTTATTGCGCCATAAGCCATTGTCTAACTCAAAGACTAAGATTACTTATGGGGTGTTGCGATAATTTCATTTGAAACTGTAGATATGTGAGTAATAGTTTTCTAGTGAGATTAGATATGATTCGCCATAGTGTGGTCATGAGCGTGTTTGTTTTGAAACTTTGCCTATGGCATAGACTTCGACCGAGCTCGATAGCTGCAGTCGCTTAAGTGCGGCCAGTATCCAGTATTCGGGAGATAGTAGGTTCGAACCCCACTGTCGGCAGCCCTGAAGATGGTTTTCCGTGATTTCCCATTTTCACACCAGGCAAATGCTGGGGCTGTACCTTAATTAAGGCCACGGCCGCTTCCTTCCCACTCCTAGCCCTTTCCTGTCCTGTCGTCGCCATAAGACCTATCTGTGTCGGTGCGACGTAAAGCAAATAGCAAAAAAAGCATAGACTTCGTCAAAGATGTGATACGGGTCAGCTCGTAGTAGGATTTAGACCGTCAGTAGACTATAATCTGCGAACTGAAATTATTTCTGTGTGTCAGAAGAACGCACGTGTATAGTTGAGTCAGAATAATCAGTTTAACTCAACGAATAGGCTATGAACTCATGTAGAAATAAGTCTAGACACACCCCAGTGCGGGTTTCATTTTTAACATTATATTAAATGACGTCTTAAAGTCAGTACGTTTCAAACTTGCCTAGTGTATGCAGGAATGGGCGTCTGTATAACGACTGTGCTGTGCGGGTTATTAACTAAACATCTCATTCCAGCAAGTGTCGTAACGAGTTCGAGGCCGAGTGAAAGAAATCTTCAAGCTGGTCTTCGGGAAGACCTTTCAGAATGGAGCCACCTACGCTGATGGGAACAAGAGGATCGACCCAGGACGACATCATCACCATGATTGGCTGAAACGGCACAGCCGAGCCCTGAAGTAGGGAGGAGAAGGTCACCGAATATGAGATAAGTGAACCAAGCTTGTAAGGATGTGGTAGGATTAGCGACTGTTACGCAGAGATTTAGCAATTACGTATGTAAATATTAGTAGTTGAGCCCGCTTGGCAATTAAAATACACCTTGATCATAGCCCATCGGGCTATTTATCAAGAAGGCTTTAAAATCATTAATGTTTTTAATGTACAGAATTTATTATGTAGGGAATAGTAGGGTGCGTTACGTTATTTTATGGGTGAGAAGAGAGCTAGGAGTTACTTAAGGTGCTTTACTTTAGTGTTAGATCAGAATATTCCTTAGTGTTTCGTCTTCAGGTTAAATTTTGTTGTAAGTAAGGATCATTTTGGAAAGCTTATCACTCTCTCTTATCAGGAAGGATAGAAGGATCTGTGTAACGTAGTATTTGCATGCCGCCTGGGCATGATTTATTTGCATGTTTTCACTTGATTAAATTCTGTTGAGAAATTAAAACCACGATGTAAGCTATGTCATCAAAATCTCTGACTAAGATTCACACTGCCAAATATATGGACTCGAACCATGGGTCTGGAGGGTGTCAGGTTGCGCCATATGTATAGAGTGTCGTGATTTAGAAACAGTACGGTATAGTACTGTGAATGAAATGAATTAGTCCCCGAGGTGGTCTGCTAAAAGAGCCAGATATGTAGAATGCGAATTGGTTGCTTACTTGTCGTAAGAAGTTGTGCCGAGGCTCATATGTTTGTCGAGAGAAGACGAAAATTAAAGCTCTTTTGTGATGTCGAGTCCAGAAACGCAGTGGGAACGAGGTCAATGTTAGACTTGTTTACGATTTTTTGTGTGATGGGAGACCTTCACCGGCTAGACAGCCAGGTCATTGGCACAAATACTGCACCCCAGGAAGTGTCGGCCATTTTTAAAAGCCGTGGGCTGTAATGGATTCTTTCTTTCAGGCCGAAAATTATTTGTGAAAACGATTTTTCTCTTCTTTTTCCACTTGTTTGTTCAAATTGGCGTGTATTTGTATATGTGATATCTTTGTGTACTAGTGGATTCGATCTTGATTATTAGATTGTCTAGTAAGTATGAAGTTTACCCAGAGGATATGAGTTCACATCCCTATGATTTTTATGTGAAATCGGGCAACAAGTAGCTTCAGTGTTCGGTTTTATTTTAGTTGTCCTTTATAGCGTTCAGTGTTTCTGTTTGTATGTAAATATCTCCCCAAATGTGAGGGAACCTTAATAGTTAATTTATTTCTTCCAGTGGTGGTGTTCACCGAAGGACTTTCTAATTGGTTCATTCATCCATCCGTCAGCACGGCGACATCGTTTTATTTTTATCCTTGTAAATTATAAATGTAAGCCGTTTATGGCATTTCATCTTTGCACCACGAGTGTGGTATATTATAAAGAAGTATCTTTAAAGATTTATGAATTGACAATGCTTAGTCAATTAAATACCTAAATAATCACTGACTTCCTCATTTCCAAAATTAAAATTATTAGAGCAGTATCCCTGTCCAATTATACTCTCGTCACAAGAACCCGAAAAGCCCATTCGCCGGTTGCAGCACTTAGGTGTAATTTATTTATGGACAGGTAAGTAGGTAAGTTATGTAACCCACTATGGTTTAGTGTATTTGATCCATTAATGTATGCCCTATAGGGTATAGTATTATCTACCTAATTACGAATTTACATTAACATGTTAATTAAATTTAGTGAGCAAAATGGAATTCAACTTTCAAAAAATATTTTGCAAACACTATTAATTGTGTTTGAAAGAAATGTTCGTGATATGTCTACTTTTATGCAGGTGACATTCCCACAATGTTTCGTAAAAATCCATGCATTAGGTAAAGGTATATTTTTATCTCCGGTGTGTCGCCTTAAGTTAATAAATGGTTCATCGAGTAGCTTTCTAAAGCTACTGTACAACACATGTTTACAATTAGCCCATCGAAATGAGCAGCTCACATTGTAGAGCCTTGGCTTTCTGAGTCCAATTTGGCAGGTTCCATCCTAGCTCAGTCCGTCTTGGACTTCAATCCTCGAGGTTTCCGATTTCGATTCCCGATTGGGTGAAGGCATTTTAATTTTAAACAGGTTAGTTCCATTAACTTGGGGACTGGATGTTTGTGCTGTCCCCGATATTCCTTCAACTTACACATCACCCACAACACTACCTTTCACCACAATAACACGAAGTTTCCTATACACTGTAGACGCCACCCGTCCTCGTCAGAAGGTCTGTCTTAATAGGCTGTACCAGGCTAGCAATAGGCTCACTTTATTATTATTATTATTATTATTATTATTATTATTATTATTATTATTAGCTAGTCGTTTAACGTCGCACAAACACACTGAATGTATTCACCGACGCAAAAATGGGCAAGGGATATGTTGGGGAAAGTAGTGGCTTTTTTTTTTTTTGCTATTTGCTTTACGTCGCACCGACACAGATACCGTAGGTCTTATGGCGACGATGGGATAGGAAAGGCCTAGGAATTGAAAGGAAGCGGCCGTGGCCTTAGTTAAGGTACAGTCTGGTGTGAAAATGGGAACCACAGAAAACCGTATTCAGCGCTGCAGATAGTGGAATTCGAACCCACCATCTCTCTAATGCAAACTCACAGCTACGAGACCCCAACCGCATGCCAACTCGCTCGGTATTATTATCTTATAATTAATTAAAATTGTGAAACCACGAATAATCATCTTCAGTGCACCGAAAGAGTAATTAATGTACCGTGCGGTTAGGGGCGTGCAGCTGTGAGCTTGCATCTGGGAGATAGTGGGTTCGAAACCCACTGTCGGGCCCTGAGGTTGGTTTTCCATGGTTTTCCATTTTCACACCAGGCAAATGCTGGGGATGTACCTTAATTAAGGCCACGGCCGTTTCCTTACCAGTCCTAGCCCTTTCCTATCCCATCATTACCATAAGACCTATCTGTGTCGGTGTGACGTAAAGCAACTAGCAAAAAAAGAAGCCTTTCCTAAACGGTGAATATTAAGGAAATGTTGTTTAATGCAATTAGATGTAAGCAAGTTTATAGTTTTATGTGAGTGTTGAAATCATGGTCATGGTCGTGGACTACCAGTCTTATGCGGAATACGATCCAAAGGGATGTGATTCCTCATTTTAAAATACAAATTAATTTGCCGGGACTCGAGTCACGCCAGCATTGGTAATCGTTTATATCATAATCATAGCCACGATACGTCCAATTTTGCGTGGAATCTAATCGATAGGAATGTGACTGTTCATTTCAAGATTTTCAAATGCATTGGCCGGTACTTGAACCCCGGCCGGCCACCTTGGCGACCACTCGAGTATAACACCACCTATAAACACGACTACATGCATTGTGGGTTAAAATGTCCTTTGTATCTTAACGTTTGGAGAGATCCTTTGGATCCAAACATTAATTCTGGCCAGCGAAGTGAATAGCCATTCACTTCGGAGGTGAACTAAATGCTGTCACATGGAATTTTACTGCGTGAGAACTGAAGGCGTTACGTCACAGAGACACGTTTCTTCCCTCGTGCATCACACTGCAGAATGTGACGATGAGCCTGATCGACCGCAATATCCACAGAGTTCCTTACTTAGTTAGCTGACTTCATTGTACCAGCTATGAAATCGACTCCTGGTGCAGTCAGTAGGTATTTAATATTGTACAATCATAATGTAAGAGATCCGTGACAATAAAGTTATTGGTACGTGAAGGAATCCTTTTCCAGAGCAAAATTTGGCACCTCGGAGTCTCTTTCGGTCTATAGTAATATTAAACATTACGTCTTATTATTATTATTATTATTATTATTATTATTATTATTATTATTATTATTATTATTATTATTATTATTATTGTACCGGTTGGTACACCTATACGCCGCACATTTGAATTTTCCGCCTTAAAGTACTCCTCTACAGCTGAAACTCTGAACTTTAAAACTGAATTAATTCAACCGTTTATCAGAAGATGTCCCTGTGTTTATTTCGAATTGTTTTTGTTTACTAATTATCAAGAAGTGTGGATATTCCCTCACAGATGTCTCTACCAAAAACTATGATCATGCACCCTGGTGCGAAGTGAAGGAACTTTTCTTGAAGATATTTTGTATTCATAAGTTTGTTCTTTACTAAATGTTGTTCTTTCATTTGTGGGTTGGCAATATTAATCTTTCTTTCCGCCAGTTTTGAAATTAGCCAATCGTAAATTTCTGTCATTAATTTTTAAGCCAATGGCGTCTTTCTTCTCCAATATTGATGTGTAACTGTAAGCTATCCAATAAACGACTGTGGGTGTGTCTTAATCATTCATGAAAGGTCTCGAATCTTCTCCGAGAGTATAAAAACTGCTGATTTTCCTGGCTCTCGGCCACTCGTACAACATCTAGTTTAGTGTATGGAAGTATTGCAAGAGGCGGGAAGCGCCTCTTTCATCCGCTAGCAGCTCTTTTACAAGGTAATGGGCTTTTAACATCTTTATTTCTTGCTAGCTCAGCAGTTTAGCCCTCGGGGAAGGTCCGGAACGTTTTCCATGTAACCTACCTTTCGAATAATGTAACTCAGCGCCGGCTTATGTAATAGTTTCTTATTACTTTAACTGTAAATCGGGGATAGAGAGTGCTTTACCCTCTCGAGCTCCCCTTCATTTTGAGTTGAGGTGACTACGTTTTCATAACCGATTTTCTACTCTTAATGTATTAAAGTTTGCTCATACGAGTCACCTCTCTAGTTTGGGAATAGCACCTGTGTCATCGGCCTAGTGCCCCTTAGGTTTTATAAGGTTTCATGTAGGAGTGCAAGCAACGCTTCCATTCATCTTGGTATTTTTGGGCCATTTAATTAACCTATTAATTTTCTTTTAAGGCCCTGTAGGCTGGGTACGAGATACCCCTGTTTAATTCTTGTAAGTTGTGCCTCGATGGCAAGTTACTGTAAAGTCTGGTATTGCCTTTAATAGGCTTGAAAGATTGAGAGTGGGTCAGCTCTTTCTGGTATTCTGAAAGGTGCCTCTAGGAGGCTTGACATTACTAGGTGGGAGCAAGTGCTCCTTGTAATTAGGGGTTTTCTGCCCTTTGGTAAATTGTGGTTGTGAGCTGAGAGCTCAGGAATTATTGATCTTGGGGCTCGTAGCCCAGATCTTGTAATGATCCCCTGAAACTTGTGTTTTCGCTTGTAAAATTATCATTGTACCTGTGTTTTTTATGGTTATTTCACCTAGTGAAAGTTTGTTAAATCTTGTTGTCTATTGAAAATATAACCTTTATTTAAATTTTAATTAATATTTCGGCCTTGTAGTTAGACCCATTCCAGCCCGCACCTTCTTTCACCTCTGCATTCCACGCATAACCCCGTAACAATTATTATTATTATTATTATTATTATTATTATTATTATTATTATTATTATTATTATTATTATTATTATTATTATTATTATTATCATTATTATTATTATTATTATTATTATTATTATTATCATTATTATTATTATTATTATTATTATTATTATTATTATTATTATTATTATTATTATTATTATTATTATTATTATTATGATGTTGGGTATTCAGCCCGAAGGCAGGTTTGATCCTCTGCAGCTCCGACAAAAGCGGTCATAAATAGCCTAGGCGTACTAGGGAAATGAGGAGTGAGGGAGTTTCCCGTTGCTTTCCTCACCGAGCCAACCGTTGCTATTACATATCAGTCTACCAAGTCCACTGAAATGCATACACCAACCGACTCTATGAGTGATATTGTCACACCATTCATAACAGGGACTGGCTGCATAAGGAATGGTATTACTAGCATCACTCATACCTCAGTCACTTTCATATTGTCAAAGCCAAGGATGAGACTGAGACAGGTCAATGACAGTAACAAATTTGATATAGCCCATACCAGAAGACATAGTGCACTGTAAACACTACATCTCGCCAGCAAAGGCATGTATTATTATTATTATTATTATTATTATTATTATTATTATTATTATTATTATTATTATTATTATTATTATTATTATGCAAGTTGCTTTACGTCGCACAGACACAGATAGGTCTTATCACGACGATGGGACAAGAAAGGGTTAGGATTGGGAAGGAAGCGGCCGTGGCCTTAATTAAGGTACAGCCCCGGCATTTGCCTGGTGTGAAAATGGGAAACCACGGGAAACCATCTTCAGGGCTGCCGACGGTGGGGTTCGAACCCACTATCTCCCGAGTACTGGATACTGGCCGCACTTAAGCGACTGCAGCTACCGAGCTCGGTATTATTATTATTATTATTATTATTATTATTATTATTATTATTATTATTATTATTATTATTATTATTATTATTTAGCATGGGTCTCCTTGTTACTCTTATCTTCTCAAAACTTCCTCACGTCGCCATAAGACCCATCAGTGTCGGTGCGACGTACAGCCCCTAGCAAAAAAAAAAAAAAAAAAAAAAAAAAAAAACCCACTTCCTCATCCTCTGGCTATGAGTCTGGCGTCCTTATTCCATCCACGCGTTTTTGAATTTTAAATTTCTTGCCGTTGGTTCCTAGAATGTGGACATATATGAGCTGATTTTCTGTCTATATGTACAGTAGTCCGCGTAGTTACCAGTGGGTAAATAATAATAATGACATGTGTGAAAACCTCTTGCCGGCCCCGTGGTGTAGGGGTTAGTGTGCCTTCCTTTTTACCCGAAGGCCCCGGGTTCGATTCCCGAACCGGTTAGGGATTTTTACCTGGACCTGAGGGCTGGTTCGATGTCCACTCAGCCTACGTGATTAGAATTGAGGAGATATCTGACGGTGAGATAGCGTCCCAGGTCTAGAAAGCCAAGAATAATGGCCGAGAGGATTCGTCGTGCTGACCACACGACACCTCGTAATCTGCAGGCCTTCGGGCTGAACAGCGGTCGCTTGGTAGGCCAAGGCCCTTCAAGGGCTGTAGTGCCATGGGGTTTGGGTTTGGTGTTTTGGGGGAGACCTCTAGGGTGTCTACTAGCCAGGGTATTATTATTATTATTATTATTATTATTATTATTATTATTATTATTATTAGTAGTAGTAGTAGTAGTAGTAGTAGTAGTAGTATTACTAGTCCCTTAGAGTAGGAGCAGCATGCTTATCGTTTACCCAGAGGAGTCGGGTTCGGTTCTTGGCTAGCTCAAGCGTGTTATTCTGGTCTGCTGGGCGGAATAGTTTACAGTCTGCTTCGTCATTTTAACCGATGACTTATCTTCTATGAAAGACTGCGTGTTAGGTCCAGGTTTTCTGTTCGGAGGGTCCGAGCTTCATTTCCCGGGCAGGTAGGGGTTTTAACTCTGATTAATCATTCTGGCTCGGGGATTAGATGTCCGTGTATGTCTCAATACACATCTCTTCAAACACACACAGTACACCACTCTATGAAACACCACAGAAACATGCAAGAGCGAACATATCCCTCCACACAGAGTTGGCGTCCGGAAGGGCATCCAGTTTTATAATAAAGTCCATAAGTGTGACCCAAACAAGGTATGAGAAAATCGGCGGAAGAAGGAGAAGAAAATGTCTATAGGATTTTGTATTTCATTTATTTACGTTGCCAAACTTGCGCTGTTTGTATTCTATTAATTTATTAAACCGTCTTGAGAGGGATGTTCATTTAAATTTTGGCTTGTTTCGTTTGTAAACCTCGTTTTCAAACGTAGTCCATAGTAGTAGGCTGGCATCTGCCACAGCAGGACTGCAGTTGCTGTCAACATATCGACGATGCCTCGTGTGTTCAGCAACGAAGAATACACAGGCATAATTTTAATGTATGAGGAATCTGGTCGGAATGCAGCCGAAGCTCGCAGACAGTATTTGAAGGAGTTTATAATTGCTTACCTGCCTTCTATTGTAACGGTTCAAATCCCGTTACAAGATGATATCTGTATTTTTATTATTGTATGATTTTATCTGTATTTTATTATTATTATTATTATTATTATTATTATTATTATTATTATTATTATTATTATTATTATTATTATTATGTCCGTATTAGTATGTTATCTGTGATATTGTTACTATTATTGTAATTATCCGTTTTATTCAATTCGATTTTGCAATTGCCTGTTGCTTGCAAGATTGTACTTAGATGTATACATATATACGTATGTGTAGAATAACACTCAATACCTGTACAGTGAGAATTGTTGTATATATCAGAGATTGGAAGTGACGTTGTTATATTGCTATACCACTGGCGATTCTGCCAAGTCATCGCCACTCCATGGCTACGTCATCGTATTTATTTAGATATGCGCTCAGAAAGTCGACCGCCGCAGGGCTATTTCACCACTGTATGTAATATCTGTCGCGTAGGTGGGAGTATGTCATCGTTATTTCTGGAGATTACGTAGCTGTGTCAACCAACGTCTATACAAGGTGGGTGCATATTGTAGCGTCAGTCATTAGTTATACGGATGCAGTACAGTGAAGTAGTCTACTAGATCAAGAGGCCTTAGTTGGTCAGTCAACCAGTGTGAACGAGAGATGGTGAAGACTCAGTGAGCCATTATTGGTCATTGAGAGAGTGAGACCAAATGGTTGGTCCGTCACTTAGTGGAAGACACGGACGCAAGGGCTTACCATGAAGTCAGAGAGGGCAACCCAGGACCTGCCAAGAGGTCATACCATATTGACTTACAAAGAAGTCAGATGATATGGAGAAGAAGCAGTCACAAGGATGTATCACCAAGTTAGGCGTGACACATCTACAGTAAACACCAGATCAAAGGAATACGTCGTAATTTCGTATAAATTGTTAAATGTCCGGTCAAGAAGAATTCAAATTCATGCCTAGTTTCTTTCAGTTGCAATGTCATAATTTCATATTCTCATCTGTTTTATCGCAACAAGACTCACTATTTTTTGATATATTATTTAAAGAATATATATTGTTCTATCAAACGAATTCATAGTTTTATTTCATTGACAGTAAAATATGTTAACCTCAAAATTAATGGGGAAACCGAACGCCAATCTCCTTTTCCCAGAACTTATATGGTATGTTGTCAAAAGTAAGCTTATTACCCCACACCCTAGAGATAGTCAAGAGTCTCATTCTATTATTGCTGTACTGAGTGACAGCTGGTGCCCTTCAAATAACGTATGTGTAAGTAAGCAGGTAACAAGTAAGTGTGAGTACAAGGTTCGACGAGTGTGTATTTTATTTAATGAATATTAATTTTCATAATTTCCATTTTAAATGCAGATATTCAGATTTTTGAAGTTAAATGCAGATTTATATGTTTGTAAAATTAGTCAGACAGTTAGGAAACTCACACTATGCACTTATTTTGCCGAACAGAATTGCAATTAACAACTGATAGATCGTTCAAGGCATATACCACACACAAGCAATTTTTTTTAAAAAGTGGAGTGTCGTCTCTGTACGTGTATAAATTAATGAGTTATTATACTTTAATTTCTGCATCTTTGGCATATTTCCACATGCATCCTGTTACAGAAAGTGTGTAGTAAAATGACCGCTATTTGTTGCACATCCGAAGTACGATACGTTTAGCACTAGCGACAAGGCATCCCGTTCATCTTTTGTGCATGCGGTACACTCACAAGTTGAAAGTACGGGGCTGGAGGATCAGCTGGTATATAGGCTACTAGAATATTTCGTATCTCAGAAACATTTAATCCAGAGATATTTACCCACTGGGAGATGTGACAGGCAATCCCATTCTTGACAATACTGGCGGGCTGTTGACGGAACCAGTCACACACGTAGTCTTCCGATGCAAATCGATATCCACGATTATCTTTCTTCAGCTCCCCAAAGATGTGAAAATCGCATTGGGAGAGTTCTGGGTTGTAGGGAGGTTACTGAAGAGTTTTTCTACCCAAATAACTGAAACAATTTCTTCACAGAGTTGACAAGGTGCGGGCAGGCATTTTCATGGAGAAGAATATTGCCATTCGACAGCATGCCCAGGGGTTCTGACTTTATGGCGCGCCTCAATTTCTACAACGTGTCTTCATAGTGCTGTGCATTTATTGTAGCCGCATGTTGGAGTTGGAGAAGGTGGACATCAGTTCCCATCGGATAACATATTGTGTGACTGGTTCCGTCGACAACGCGCCGGCTGTTTCAAGAGTAGCATTTGCCGTCCCGTCTTCTTAACAGCTCTGGTGATTACTTTTGAGGTAATAATAATAATCGTATGGCCTCAGCTACCGTGTGCAGACATTTCAATTTGACGCCATCTGGCTGTCTGCTCGTAAAATTTAGACGCTCCGTTTTACTCTAGGCCCACTAGATGGCAGCAGACCGAGTAAACCGAAACTCTCTTGGGCGTCTATGGCTGAGATTTAATGAATTTTGTCGGGTAAACACCAAATGTGTCACCAGAGATCTTTTACATGCCGACATCGTACGACATGGCGTGTCGAATGGACTTTTTTCCGCCCTTCAAAAATCCGACTACCTCTGCCGGGTTTGAACCCGCTATCTTGGGACCCGGAGGCCGACACTCTACCGCTGATCCACAGAGGCAGCTACTTTTGAGGTATGAAATGTTTTTAATTTCACTGCCCTTTATACAGGATGTATCATAATTAATAGCGCAAATTGAAGAGAGCTGTAGGCCTAAGTGTACGATACTTAAAGCAAAAACTTCTTATTAAACATGGGTCGGATCGAGCGAGTTGGCCGTGCGGTTAGGGGCGCGCAGCCGTGAGCTCGCATTCGGAGGATAGTGGTTTCGAACAGCACTGTCGGCAGCCCTGGAGATGGTTGTCCGTGGTTTCCAATTTTCACACCAGCAAATGCTGGGGCTGTACCGTAATGAAGACCGCGGTCGCTTCCTTTCCACTCTTACCTGTCGCATCGTCGCCATGAGACCGATCTGTGTCGGTGAGACGTAAAGGCAATTGTCAAAAAAACAAACAAACAAACAAACAAACAAACATGGGTCCGCAAACGAGCCATTTGCGAGATAATTTATAATTTGTGGTAAAATGAAATGGCGTATGGCTTTTAGTGCCGGGAGTGTCCGAGGACATGTTCGGCTCGCCAGGTGCAGGTCTTTTGATTTGACAGCCGTAGGTGACCTGCGCGTCGTGATGAGGATGAAATGATGATGAAGACGACACATACACCCAGCCCTCGAGCCGGCGAAATTAACCGAATGATGGTTAAAATTCCCGACCCTGCCGGGAATCGAACCCGGGACCCCTCTGACCAAAGGCCAGCACGCTAACCATATAGCCATGGAGCCGGACATAATTTGTGGTTACCAGCTACCACTGACTTGACTGTGTGTAAACGTCATCCTAGTTGGGAAAAGGTACCAATACAATATAAAGAAAAGTTATTAGATACTTTGGTAGAAGTGCAGTTTTTTTAAATGAACAGGAAAACAGTACAAAGTACCAGGGTGCATGGGCGACACGTCCTTTAATTACGAGTGAGTACATTGTACAGTTATTGTAACATGCAACTGTTACATAGTTTCAATTTGCTCTGTTAATTCGTCGCTGTTCGGGCAAAAGGGCATATCTCCCAATGCTCTTCGTATCCATTATGTTCCTTAAAAATGGTCACGCCTCCCATCCACAGATGGATATTTAGTCCATCAGAACAATATTCATAGTGTTCATTCTCCTATGCTCATGTGTAAAGGAAAATGAACCTTACTGTACCGAACTCTAGGAACGTATGTTTGCATGACTTACGCACTCCTACAGCATAATGTACTTAAGGTTCATTTTCCGTTACACGCCAGCGTACGAAAATGAACACAGCGAAAATTGTTCTGATGGACAGCATATCCATATGTGGCTGGGAGGCGTGACCAGTCTTAACGGAGATAATGTATAGGAAGAGAATTGTAAGATATGACCTTTTACCTGAACAGCGACGAATTATGATAGACCCTGTACATCTCTTCGCAAAATCTTCAGCTGCTAAAATCTGCACCAACTTCCTGTGTTTTTGAGAGATTGCTTTCCACGAGCAAGTATTGGCTATTCTATCAGACCGCTGGCATTCCATGATAGTAGATATTTTGGAGAAACACATGATCGTTCTCTCCGCTCATCGAAGTAAATGTAGCAAGAAGTTGATCGGTAATACTTAAGGTAAATAGATTCCGGCCCCTTGGTTCAGCCGGTTCAGCCGAGCCAGGGAGTCATTTCCTCCGTTGGCCCTTCAGTTAGGGTGGCGTATATGGAAGTTTGCATTCCGGGCATGGTGGGTTCGAATCCCACCGTCAGCAGCGCTGAAGATGGTTTTCAGTGGTTTCTCATTTTCACACCAGGCAAATGCTGGTGTTGTGTCTTATTAAGGCCTCGGCGACTACCTTTCCTATCCTTGCGTCGCTGAAAACCTTTGATGTGTTAGCATAACGTTAAACTACTAGAGAAAAACCTTTACGGTAATTTACGTTAGTTACCATTTTAATAAATAAGTCGTGACACATTTCCCTTGATATTTACATATTCCAGACAGTTAATCAATCAGTCATCAATGATCTGTATTTAGGGTTGTCACCCAGACGGCAGATTCCTTATAAATTGCTTACCTAGCGTTTCCTTAAATGTTTTCAAAGAACATAGAAATTTATCAAACACTTCCCTTGATAAATTATTCCAGTCCATTATTCGTCGTCCAATAAATGAATATTTGTCCCAATTTGTCCCCTTGAATTCCATCTTTATCTTAATATTATGATATTTCCAAATTTTAAAAGCTCTACTCAAGCCCATTTGTCTACTAATGTAATTCTACTCCATCTCTCCACTGACAGCTCGAAACATACCGCTTACTCGAGCAGCTTGTCTCCTTACTCTCCAGTCTTCCCAGCACAAAGTCTGCCACGTTTCAAAAAAAGAAACCAATGGCGCAACAGCTCTGAATGTCCATGGACTACCAAGCGACCGCTGCTCAGCCCGATGGCCTGCAGAGTACGAGGTGTCGAGTCGTCAGCAAGACGGATCCTCTCTGCCGTTATTCTTGGCTTTCTCACCGTCAGATAGCTCCTCAATTGTAATCCCGTAGGCTGAGTGGACCTTGAACAGTCCTCAGATGTAGGTAAAAATTCCTGGCCTGGCCGGGAATCGAACCCGGGGCCTCCGGGTAAGGGGCAGGCACGCCACCCTTACATCGTGAGGCCGGTTTGCAACATTTACGTAACACTATTTTTTTGTTTTTTGTCGGAAATCACCAAGAACAAACGGTGCTGCTTTCCTTTAGTTCTTTGCCAGTTCTCGAACCAAGTAATCATGGTGTGGGTCCCTTACATTGCTACACAGATGCACATAAATGGAGTCCCGGTATAAACAAAGCATGACGTACCCCCACCTCCTCGCTGTCCCGCTGCATGGCTAAATGGTTAGCGTGCTGGCCTTTGGTCACAGGGGTACCGGGTTCGATTCCCGGCAGGCTCGGTAATTTTAACCATAATTGGTTAATTTCGCTGACACGGGGGCTGGGTGTATATGTCGTCTTCGCCCACGGGCGTCAAATCTAAATACGTGCATCTAGCGAGCCGAACTTGTCCTCGAACTCTCCCGGCACTAAAAGCCATACGCAGTTTCATTTACCTCCTCGCTTAACGTACTGCTGCAGGTGGACAGCCCGCTACAAGACTGTTGTGATTGAAATGGGTACAGTAGTGGATGTATAGCAATACACACAGTGTGCTTTCTGCACTACTCGTTCACTCCCTTCCCCTCCTTTTCGGTACAGGAGTGGGAGAGCGTTGATTGTTAATGTCGGGACATAATTTCTGTGCATGCGTGTACCATACTGAAATTGAGGTGTAGCAGAGTGTTCCTAGCACTCTGTTATATTTAGGGCCAGTTTCATCAACGTGGATTAAACCTTAACCCCCGGTTATATAGTTTTAACTCTGAATTTGACCATTCATTCTGTTTCATTAATGACCGGTTCCATCAACACATGTTAGTACTTAACAAGGTGTTAAATCATTTTAACATATGATTTAAGAAAATTTGCTTTTCATCAACAAATGTTAACATTAACAAATGTTAAACTGCGTATTAAAGTTAACATCAGCCATTTCCAATGTTAAATGGCTAACATTAGCATTTAGCAACCTGTTCCAAAATGACTGCTGTGAATCTCGCTTTCGAGGCGGAATTGCTCTATTTAGATCTTTTACAAAACAATCCTGATCGAAGAAGAGTTCAGCGACGTAATGACTTTGAAAATTTGACGGATCCCAAATTTCTTCATAGATACAGGTTATCGAAAACAGTCGTTGCTAAGGTTGTTGACGAAATTCAAGTGAGGTTAGAATATCCTACGAAGAGAAACTTACTTCTTTCTCCAATGTTGCAGGTACTGATAATATTATGAGTTTTTGCTACTGGTTATTTTCGCATAATGGCCGGAGACAATGCTGGAATTTCTAAAGCCACTGTTAATAGAGTTGTTTGTCGAGTGTCTGCAGCAATAGCATCCATGAGAAAGAGGTATATAACATTCCCTTCAGTAGAAGAGCGTCAGCAAATTATCCGCGACTTCTGTGAAATAAGCCGTTTTCCTGGTGTTTGTTCTACGTGCAATAGATTGCACACATGTAAGAATCCAATCACCTGGAGGCTATTGGGCCGAAATATATCGTAATCGAAAGGGATATTTCTCTGTTAATGTTAATGTTCAGGTGATTAGTGAGCCTAACCTTCAAATCAGGGATATACTTGCTAGGTGGTCTGGTTCTGCACACGACAATACAATATTTAATAACTCCCATATCGGAGCACAGTTTGAAGTGGGACAATTAACGAAGTGATTTTGTTAGGTGACAGCGGATACCCGCTAAAAAAAGTATCTGTTTACCCCATTGAAACCCTCGCGGACTTTTCCCGCGCCTCGTCCTTTTCTTTTATCGTCAAGCCATCTGTGCGCTTGCACTGAGTAACTTAGTCTATATATATTTACTAACTAATTCAATTAACAACTCTTTTTCGAAGGAGGAAAAATTAGAACTACGGTTCCGTTTCACTTCACGCGCCATATTTTACAGCTGTGCTCGAACAAAAGCGCATCGGAGCGCGCTGTAAAACAGCATGTTCGTACCACTGCCTCCTTGATTCGCACCAGTTCACAATATTGGCAGAGTTAACAGTCGATTAGTTAACATTCCACAAGAAAAGTTTGATGAAACGCAAGAAACCTAACAAGATGTTAAATTTCTAACTCCGTATTAACTAACTACTTGTTAGTATATATTTAACATGTGTTGATGAAACCGGGCCTAAGGAGGGTTCATTTTAACTCTAGGTTAAGGCCGGAGTTCAGTTAACCCCCTCTTTCACCTGTGTTAGGCTGTTAACTCGAGATTGAAAGCAAATTGGCCGCCGTAAATGATGCTTTTGATGCAGTTACTTTATTTAAATTTGTTAAATAATGTTCCTAGTAGAAATAGACCTATAATAAGAAGGAACGACTTTCAAAATCTATCTGAGGAACAATGTCAGAAGATATAGACTGTCAATAACTGTCGTCAGTAAAGTCGTCAATGAAATTCGCGAGAGGGAAAAATATCCTGGATGTGGTGCTGATAAAACCAGATGAGCTCTATAGGGAAACTGAAGTAGTAGATGGTATTAGTGATCATGAAGCTGTTTTTGTCGTAGTTAAAAATAAATGTGATAGAAAGGAAGGTCTTAAAAGTAGGACTGTTAGGCAGTACCACATGGCTGATAAAGGAGGCATGAGGCAGTTTCTAAAAAGTAACTATGATCGGTGGAAAACGGTAAATAAAAATGTAAACAGACTCTGGGATGGGTTTAAAGAAATTGTTGAGGAATGCGAAAACAGGTTTGTACCTTTAAGGGTGGTAAGGAATGGTAAAGACCCACCTTATTATAATAGAGAAATAAAGAGACTAAGAAGGAGGTGCAGACTGGAGAGAAATAGAGTTAGAAATGGCTGTGGAAGTAAGGAGAAATTGAAGGAACTTACTAGAAAATTGAATCGAGCAAAGAAGGCAGCTAAGGATAACATGATGACAAGCATAATTGGCAGTCATACAAATTTTAGTGAAAAATGGAAGGGTATGTATAGGTATTTTAAGGCAGAAACAGGTTCCAAGAAGGACATTCCAGGAATAATTGATGAACAAGGGGAGTGTGTATGTGAAGATCTTCAAAAGGCAGAAGTATTCAGTCAGCAGTATGTAAAGATTGTTGGTTTCAAGGATAATGTCGAGATAGAGGAGGAGACTAAGGCCAAAGAAGTAATAAAATTTACATATGATAACAATGACATTTACAATAAGATACAAAAGTTGAAAACTAGAAAAGCGGCTGGAATTGATCAGATTTCTGGGGATATACTAAAGACAATGGGTTGGGATAGAGTACCATATCTGAAGTACTTATTTGATTATTGTTTGGTCGGAGGAGCTATACCAGATGAATGGAGAGTTGCTATAGTAGCCCCTGTGTATAAAGGAAAGGGTGATAGACATAAAGCTGAAAATTACAGGCCAGTAAGTATGACATGCATTGTATGTAAGCTTTGGGAAGGCATTCTTTTTGATTATATTAGACATGTTTGTGAAATTAATAACTGGTTCGATAGAAGGCAATTCGGTTTTAGGAAAGATTATTCCACTGAAGCTCAACTTGTAGGATTCCAGCAAGATATAGCAGATATCTTGGATTCTGTAGGTCAAATGGACTGTATCGCGATTGACCTGTCTAAAGCATTTGATAGGGTGGATCATGGGAGACTACTGGCAAAAATGAGTGCAATTGGACTAGACAAAAGAGTGACTGAATGGGTTGCTATATTTCTAGAAAATAGATCTCAGAGAGTTAGAGTGGGTGAAGTTTTGTCTGACCCTGTAATAGTTGAGAGGGGAGCTCCTCAGAGCAGTGTTATCGGACCTTTATGTTTTCTTATATATATAAATGAAATGAGTAAAGGAGTGGAATCGGACGTAAGGCTTTTTGCGGATGATGTTATTCTCTATAGAGTGATAAATAAGTTACAAGATTGTGAGCAACTGCAACGTGACCTCGAAAATGTTGTGAGATGGACAGCAGGCAATGGTATGTTGATAAACGGGGTTAAAAGTCAGGTTGTGAGTTTCACAAATAGGAAAAGTCCTCTCAGTTTTAATTACTGCGTTGATGGGGTGAAAGTTCCTTTTGGGGATCATTGTAAGTATCTAGGTGTTAATATAAGGAAAGATCTTCATTGGGGTAATCACATAAATGGGATTGTAAATAAAGGGTACCGATCTCTGCACATGGTTATGAGGGTGTTTAGGGGTTGTAGTAAGGATGTAAAGGAGAGGGCATATAAGTCTCTGGTAAGACGCCAACTAGAGTATGGTTCCAGTGTATGGGACCCTCACCAGGATTACCTGATTCAAGAACTGGAAAAAATCCAAAGAAAAGCAGCTCGATTTGTTCTGAGTGATTTCCGACAAAAGAGTAGCGTTACAAAAATGTTGCAATGTTTGGGTTGGGAAGAATTGAGGGAAAGAAGAAGAGCTGCTCGACTAAGTGGTATGTTCCGAGCTGTCAGCGGAGAGATGGCGTGGAATGACATAAGTAGACGAATAAGTTTGAATGGCGTTTATAAAAGTAGGAAAGATCACAATATGAAAATAAAGTTGAAATTCAAGAGGACAAACTGGGGCAAATATTCATTTATAGGAAGGGGAGTTAGGGATTGGAATAACTTACCAAGGGAGATGTTCAATAAATTTCCACTCTCATTGAAATCATTTCGGAAAAGGCTAGGAAAGCAACAGATAGGGAATCTGCCACCTGGGCGACTGCCCTAAATGCAGATCAGTATTGATTGATTGATTGATTGATTGAAACTGGCCTCTCTCTCCTATACTAAAGGTAAGGTTTTATCGCAGGGTGGTTTCATATAATGGTTGGAGAGCACTAGGATTATTTTTCTGTCAATTGTCAAGTAGTCAGTGATTATAACCTCAAAATTCATTATGTAGTTGCAAAATGGGCTGTAACGGGGGCAATGTTATTCAATTCCCCAGTTATTTTTTCCCATGTGTTCTCCTTTCCTTGTAATTTTACACCGTCTGTCTTCATGCATTCTATTATGCTTTGGTACTTGTGGCTAATTTAATAGTAATGTTTTTCCTAAAGCAGAAAAATTCGTGCCCCTATATCTCTTCTAAACGTCTTCCATTTTTCGATCACTGCAATCAGTTCTGTCGCGATCACGAAAGAATAATATCTAGCACGGAACTGAGGAAGAAAACGAAATGCCGCGCAAGAAATAAACAAAAGAACCATGCAAGAAGTGTGTTCATAATCTCTGATATTTAGTCACTGCCTCCTTGATTCGTACGGCAGCTGTTTCCGGCGAGGGTTAATACGGTGTTAGTTTACCCTCTGCCGAAATAGGTTGGTGAAACGCTTGACTCGAAAGAGTGAGTTAAAATATTAACCTTAAATTAATAAACCTAGGCTTAGAGTATATTTAACCCACGTTGATGAAACCGGGCCTCAATGGCACTGGAATGAATGACCTAAAAGAAGCAATATCTTTAATTCTTCTCTGACTCACTACTCAACCCGTCTCTGGTGAGATATAGTTTTTATAGTGCACTGAGTTTTCTGATATGGATTAGAACAAGTTCCTTACTTTCTCCCTATTGGCTTAGGCGATACGACAGTAGCAGAGATTTGAGCGATACTACGTAATAAAACAGTGCTGCATACAGCTATTCCCTGTGGTGAATAGTGTGAAGGTATTCATCATAGGGATATTTCAGTGGGCTTGACGGTCCTTTACGTAACAACACCTTCTGGATCGGTGAGGAAAGTAATGGAAAATTAATTACGCACTTGTCCATTTTCCTTTCTTCTGTACACCTTTTCATCAGTCTATGAGAAGTAATTTTGGAAGTGTTGGGGATTCAACTGGTCCTTGGTCTGATGACTCCACACAACAATAAAAACAAATTTAACTACATATTACATAGATTAGCCGGCCCCGTGGTGTAGGGGTAGCGTGCCTGCCTCTTACTCGGAGGCCCCGGGTTCGATTCCCGGTCAGGTCAGGGATTTTTACCTGGACCTGAGGGCTGGTTCGATGTCCACTCAGCCTACGTGATTAGAATTGAGGAGCTATCTGACGGTGAGATAGCGGCCCCGGTCTAGAAAGCCAAGAATAACGGCCGAGGGGATTCGTCGTGCTGGCCCTTCAAGGGCTGTTGTGCCATGGGGTTTGGTTTGGTTTTTATTACATAGATTTGCATTTATGTTCATGTTTTTCACCTTAATATTACATACAATTTGGTCCTTACTGATAACACTCTAATGACGTATAACGCTATAAACAAGTGTTACGTGCATCTAACTCTTCATCATTCTTATGTCCCACAGCCATTCATCCATCTTCCTCTTGTGTGTATTTCATCTTTTGCGCCTCTGCCTTTATGACGTGGGACTCCCTTATCGCCTGTCCACATAGGGCTACACAAGGTCTGTTTATTCCTTCCTCAATGCGAAACTGCAGCTCTTGGGCACCCTCGTTAAACTCGGAACATGCCTTCAGTGGTCCAGGTGGTCTAGCTTACTGGCAAGCAATGTTGGGAAGTAACTGAGAATAAGTAATCGATTTACTTCTATAGTAATGTTTACATGTAATCGTTAATGTTTACAAAATAGAATTTTAATCGTAATTACTTCTTGAAATAAAATTATTGTATTCGTTATATTATAGCAATCGATTTACATCGCATCAACTGGAACAAACTTCTTCAGTTCTACAGCAGAATCAGTAGCATAATCAGTGCTTGATGAAGTATTCTTACATCTCTAGTACTTCCCAAATATCAAACATCATTTAATGTTTTTATTTATTTCAAAAGAGGCTCCCAAGCCAAGGGTCATAACGGTGCGGTACAATTAGTTACGTTTGACAACAGAATAATAATAATGTTATTTACTTTACGTCCCTTTGACAACGGAGATCACATTCGAGAGTCTTAGCATCTAGGACAAAACTATACACTGTACAATGAATTCTCATATTTTAAAAATGTGACAGAAATTAGATGAGAACAGCAGTAATATAAAATACTGATGCAGAACTCTATCGGCTAGACATTATTTCCTTCAGAAAATCAACAAGCTTAATTTTAAGGATTGGCACTTTAGTATTTTCTCGAATATGCTCCGAAAGGCTATTGAAAAACATTGATAGGATAATGCCAAAAAGAATTAGTGCCAAACTTCGTAAATTTTGATGATTTTTAGTGTATTTTGGTAGATCCTCTTGTATTGTATGAATGTGTATATCAAAATTCAAGTAACATAGAGTGTTGGAATGAGCTTATCTACTTTTAAATTCATACAACATAATAGCTGAAGCTCTTATTTTACGAAGACCGTCCAGTGATAGAAAATTATAGCACTGGTAGACCCGTGCGCTTGGTGTTAAGGTGGGTCAGTTGACGAATATTTTAAGTCCTCTTTTCTGCAAGAGACTGACCTTTCCAAATTGTTCTTTATTGCAACATGACTAAATACGAATTATGTAACTCAGGTGTCTTTCAATAAGAGCATAATAAATACTGTTCAACAGTCCACGAGAAACTTTGTATTTTTATCGGCTGAGTACATCCAGAGTTACTCTATCACAAAGTGTTTTTGCATGACCTTTCCACGTTAGTGACTCATCTATGCTAAGTCCTAGAAATTTTCATCACTGCTGGGGTGTTTTTAAAATTAAGCAGGTATTACTTCAAGTGTCCCTTCATAATTTATACATGTTTTTTAATTTTTCATCGACGATTCTGCTACGAATTTACGAACATTTTTAACATATTTTTTTACATCCACAGCAACAACATAAGAACTTCATAGCATTCCTCAACTTCAAGTTTTTATATAATATTATTTTAAAACTTTGGTCAGCATCGTACAAACGCACCCCAGTAATTTTTGACCTGGATCCTAGGACGTTCTTTAAATCTTAACGTGCTTTTTATGATATGTAATCCATGTCAACCATTTTAAACGTGTTTTAAAGGCAGATTTCTTGTTGAATGTGCGTTAATAAACTTTGGATTTATTTATTTGCTTTGAACTTACGATGATTCCAAGGCAATCGAAACTGGTATTCATTTAATAATGTTATATATTATATAAAGTGTTGAATGGCGGAACATCCCTCGATTGATTCCTGTTATATACAGTGTCCCTGTCAAGCACATTTCAAGCAAATGCAAAGCTGTGCTATTCCCAAGAGGTCCAGGCTTAGCGACGAGAAATTTAAAAAACAATTGAAGACCACCCCGGAATAAGATTGTAACAAAACATTTTCAAAATTAGACTTTATTGGATACATGCTGTGGTGTCACCTTATGCCTTATATTTGAAACTGAAACTGGTTTACAGCCAACAGGGGATCGATGACCTTAGATATTAGGAACCTTTTAAACAACAAGCATCATCATCATCATCATCATCATCATCATCATCATCGCAGCCAACAGAGCTTTGTCCTCCGTGGTGTAAGGATCGAAAATCAGTCAAGATGTTGGTTCATCATCAGCTGTAATAGAACATTTAAATAAAGGTCATAGACGAAATCACATCTAGATTTTGACATTTTTTCTTAATTTGTTTGTTATTGTTATTATTTTTATTATTACACTATATATATTGTGACCGTTCACAACTTCACCTATGGTATGTCATGATATCCAGGAGATGAAATATGCCGTTTTCCGAGTCATTCTGGGATAAAAACTGCCCAAGTTAGAATTTTTCTGCCCGCTCCAGGACTCGATTTGCCGTATCCAGAGTCGCGCGACCCAGCTCTAATTGCTGGTAATTAGCAGCAAGGCGGTGCAAGAGCGCTTGTACTCGAAGTTTTCTCACTCCAACCGCGAGCGAGATGAAAAGAGACGCGTTATCACGTGACAGAGAATCTAGGTCATTAGCTGAGCCCAGAGAGTATATCCAACGTGAAAACTAACATTATACCCTGTTTTCCTCGCTCATTCACCACTGCCAACTTATCGCATTCAGCTGTTTTCTTTCTGTTAATTTTTATAAATCGCAAAATACGCAATGGATAATTAAGCGCAAACATTCATTTGAATCAGGGAATTTTACGCATAATTATGAGACCGAGAAGTGCTCTACTTAACTGAAGAGCGGTAACTACGCTCTAAACAAGGGCGCGTCTTAATGACTAACAGATGTTGGACCCTAACCGTGCCAGCGAACACAAGGAATCCCGTGTGCTCGTCATCATTCACCGCCAGAGACAAAAGGACGCTTTTGAGATTGCTTGAGAATCTACGAAGCTATTTCAAAAACAGTTACTCAGCGGAAATGGGAATACAGGAGCTACATTTTGATACCCTGTTCGTTACTCTACGTTTCATATTACCGGACCGAATTCTGAGAAGAAATTGCATTTTCCCCCACCCTCAGCATTCGAGCCTCTCGCGTAGCTCGCGTATATATTCAAGAGCTGAGAGGCAGACACTACCCAGTGCATTTTCAGTGCAACGCTCGTACGGTAGTATTTCGTCGTGGTTTGTGTGTGAGTCGTTTGTGAAGAAATAATCTTGTAATTTGAGCAGTGTAATGCAGTGATTTATTAAAGTCTGTGAATATATGTGGAAATAATCACCCTCTGAGTGAGATGTTAGCGTGTACAGTGTGCCGCTAATTAATAAAATAGGAACGGTGCGAAACCGCAATAACCGATGTCCGTATGTAGAAGAGGTCGTACATCGAGCCTCCTATGTATCTAAGCTAATACGGCTCAGTTAACATATATCGGGACGTACTTAGCGAAGTGTGTGGAGCGGGCGTGCTCGATATAAATGTGAATTACCAAGAAAGTTAGTGAACGGCTCATTGTCGACCCCATTGAGGACAGTGCCACGTTAAAGTAATCCGTAGTGCAGTTGAGAGCTCGACTTACGGCTAAGTGCAATAGAACAGGCCTGAACTAGTATCATGAAATACGAGAATGCTAATACATTAGTGGCCTAACCACTGTCATTTCTAGGGAAACTAGTGAAATTTCTGGGCCTATAATAGCTGCCTACAAGAAGAATAGATAAATGAGAAGGGATTAATGTCGGGTTTCTGGGACATTACCGACATCGTGTTGGAATGCTCGTGCTAATGAGTATATCCAACCATATATTCAAATTGTGATGTGTAATAAACTAACGCATTAACATGAGATAACTTCCCCTCATTTACATGTCTATGAGAACGTCGACATCCAGCAGAATGCCAAAGTTTTGCCTGTGTACCGGAGAGAACGAGACATCCAGCTGTGTGCCGGAATTTCGCCCGGTAGCCGAGAACATCTGGAACGTCGCTGTCATGTGCGTGACCTGCCAGGAAGTCATCATAGGTCTTCGCATCGCTGATGACGTGATGGAAGCCGAGTAAACCATGGTTGCCTCCCTGTAAAGCTGTGAACGTGGCATCCAGAAGGGTGAGTACATTTCCAAGTATTTATATCTTTGAAGGTCGTGTCCCATTGTAAATATGTAGATTTTTCACATAGATGTAACGTAGACTGCAAGCACGCCATTTCAGAGGTATAATAATAATAATAATTTCATTTTTATTTATGTCTTTTATAGAATACTTTCATCATGGTTTTGGGACGACCATATTTTACTTCCATCCTTGTATAAGGGTTCGATAATGCATGACGTAATTATAAGGACCTTGGCTTAATTAAGTGGGAAGCGCTGTCAAGTAGAGAGGGCGTAAATATTCTGTAAAAATGACTCCAGTTATCATCTTTCCATAGCATGTACGAGTCATCAAGATTTTCAGTTATTCACTTTTTTTGGTGCGCTTCACCTGGTAGAGATCCCTCCTAATTAGTAACTAAGGCACCTGGAACAAGACATCGAGACAGTGGGTATATTACATCGTTAATTAATTAGTTCGCGAATGCGTAAGGTAATTTGGACCCGTGTGGTAGGAGTTCATCATTATATATGCATCGTGGTCGATGTACCGAAAGGAGAAACGAGATGGCTGGCCAGGCTGTAGCCATAATATATATTGTGAAATGAAAATGTGAAGTTCCCTTGGAATCTGTCATTAAGATACGCGAGGTGCATATCGCGATGTGAATATGTTAATTACGGCCGGATATAGGGCCGAGATTTGTGGTGATGCCATTGTGGCCCGAGAGAAAGAAGTGAGATAGATTATTTGCCGTGAAACCATTGTCCGAGAAGGCTTGGTGGACCGCTCTTTGGAAGTGTGTCACGGGCAGCTAACAGCTGGAGTTTTATGAGCTCCTTTAAACGGGGGAGTGAAGGCGTTTTCTTCAGTGAAATAGAACAGATACAAGTGGCGAGTTTCTTTCCTTTCGGCACAGAGATTACGTGTGTTAATTTAAATAGAGCCAACGTCGCAGAGATCCCAAATGAGCATTAAAGGAAGGATCCCCCTATTTCTTTTCTTAATTACTTATAGCGTGCAGGGAATTCCAGGTTAGATATACCCCGTCTCAGAAGATCTTGGGTTCGTTCCAGGAGACAGTGAAAGTTTATGTTCACTGTTACCAACAGCGGGTGGCTTGTACCATCTGTGATTCGTCGTTTGTGTGTGAAATGTATATATTCTTGACCAGTTATTGCAGGTAGTGCTATGATACTTTGTTTATGATGTCTGGTATTGAAGTCGCTAAGTGCTTGTCCATAGGTAGCAACGTTGTGTAAATAATGTCCTGATATATGTATTGATAAGATCCTAATGAAATGAGCGTGTTTATTATACTGCATATTTGGCAACGTTTAACTTAAGGAAGTGTTGTAACGCGACTTTCAAAGGATTGGGAGTGTAAATTGCCTATTTCAGTTCATCCGATTCTAGCAGACTTATATCATAATTGGATACAATTTGAATATATTAATTCTCGGCAGGTAAACAGATTTACAGCGGGGTGTGTCCATACTGATTAAATATGTGTGTGATTTAATGTAAGTGTAGAGTGAAATAATTCGAGAGGAAGCGCCCCTCTAAATCTGAGATAGTGTAAATAATCCAAGAGGGAACGCCTTCTTAAGTTTGAATATTTGAACGTATAATGAAGTGTAGAAAAAGACTACCGAAAATTTAAACGTCAAGATCACCCAAATTACTGTATGTAAGGTGTTTGTATGGCATATCCGTGTAAATAATGTGTTTCACTAGTATAAGTAAAAATTTGTTATACAAGATATTGTCTCTCTTCTCATTAGTAATGAAATGGTATTCCTCTCATAATTAACTTTTCCCCCTACTATAGAGACTATTACTAAAGAACTTACCGCCCCATCGGACAGTCTACAGACCCGAAAATGCGATACCGACTCGGCTAGCGAACTGTTCTAGTAGGGGAGGGTGAGGCTTCGACAACCGGGCTGAGTTCGACGCTCACCGATGGTGCTCCATTCTAACGTCATATTTATGAACTGGTTCATGTACTGATGCCTTGAAAAGGTACAATATATATATATATATATATATATATTGCTAGTTGCTTTACGTCGCACCGACACAGATAGGTCTTATGGCGACGATGGGACAGGGAAGGGCTAGGAGTGGGAAGGAAGCGGCCGTGGCCTTAATTAAGGTACAGCCCCAGCATTTGCCTGGTGTGAAAATGGGAAACCACAGAAAACCATTTTCAGGGCTGCCGACAGTGGGGTTCGAACCTACTAATCTCCCGAATACTGGATACTGGCCGCACTTAAGCGACTGCAGCTATCGAGCTCGGTACTATTATTATTTGCTATCATTTTTGTAGCAAGTGCATGTACAGGATTTCTCTTCTGTTATGTACACACGTAAGACATACTTGCACTGTATCACTTCCAAATAATACATTATTGTTAAAAGCGAAGTCTACTCCATACAGACCACGAAGGCCCTTGGAGGGGTGGAAGGTAAAGGCTTCCACTATCCGTAACCTCAGCACTTGTTGGAAAAGAGTGGTTAGCTCTACGCCCGGCTGCCTTTGCCCCCAGGAATTAACCTGGTACTCATTTTTGGTGTAGGCTGAGTGAACCTCAGGGCCATGTGTACCTCCGAAAGTGGAAATCTAGTTTCTTAAATTTTACGACTTCCTGACGGGGAATCGAACCCACGTCCTTCCGGGTGAACCGAGCATGCCTTTACCGCGTCGGCCAGGCAGTCACTAAACAGGAAAAAGAGGAAACACAAAATGAAGTAAAATATCTTTCTTTGCAAACTTTGGTATAATTTCAGGATCATGCGTGAAAGAAAGGTCGGTGATTTTCTTGAGAATGGCGTTCCGGGAAGTAACTACTTTTTTGCTAGTTGTTTAACGTCGTACTAACACTTTGAATGTTTTCGGTGACGTAAGTTTGGGGAAAGGTTTAGGATCGGGAAAGAAGCGGCCGTGGCCTCAGTTAAGGTACAACCCAGCATTCGTCTGGTGTGAAAATGGAAACCACGGAAAACCATCTTCAAGTCTGCCGACGGTGCGATTCGAACCCACTATCTCCCGAATACTAACTCACAGCTACGCTACCCCAACCACACGGCCAACTCGCTCGGTATGTGTAATTGTAATTGAGATTGTAATTGTTTACTTGTTGAAAAAGTAATTTGTAATCGAGAAAAATATAACTGTAGTTCAGCCCAATTACTTTTTCCCATCACTGGTGGCTCAATCCGGTGTTATATGCTCAAATACGCCAGCTTCGTGGTAGTAGATTTATCGGTACGTAAAAGAGCTCCTGCGGGAGAACCTTTCTAGCACCTATAGTTAGTGGGACGTAAAAAATTTGTCATTACTCTGCTGGCCCCGCGGTGTAGCGGTGGCATGCCTGCATCTTAACCGGAGGCCCAGGGTTCGATTCCCGGCCAGGTCAGGGATTTTTACCTATATCTGAGGGCTGGTTCCAGGTCCACTCAGCCTACGTGATTACAATATTGTGGAACCATCTGACGGTGAGGTAGCGGCCCCGGTCTAGAAAGCCAAGAATAACGGCCGAGAGGATCCGTCGTGCTGACCACACGACACCTCGTAATCTGCAGGCCTTCGGGCTGAGTAGCGATCGCTTGGTATGGCCCTTCTGAGCTGTTGCACCATGGGGTTTGGTTTTTTAGTCATTACTCTAGCACCAAGGTGGCCGAGGATAGAATCCTGGCTAGTGCACGTGACACTTTGGAAATGAAAGTATAGGTCCCCGTGGTTCGTACTTCAAGTAAAAGTGGAAATTCCGTGACTATGACCACGATGTCAACAGTCACCCAAGGGGTTCTTTGTTCGATTCACCGGGCGAGTTGGCCGTGCGGTTAGAGGCGCGCAGCTGTGAGCTTGCATCCGGGAGATAGTGGGTTCGAATCCCACTGTCGGCAGCCCTTAAGATGGTTTTTCGTGGTTTCCCATTTTCACAGGAGGCAAATACTGGGGCTGTACCTTAATTAAGGCCACGGCCCCTTCCTTCCAAGTCCTAGGCCTTTCCTATCCCATCGTCGCCATAAGACCTATCTATGTCGGTGCGACGTAAAGCCACTAGCAAAAAGAAAAATTGTTCGATTCCGTGCTGGGTCGGGGATTTTTAATATTCTTTGGTTAATTCCTTTGACTTGGCGACTACGCGTGTGTGCGCCGTTTTCAACATCAGACATAACCCTGGATAGGGCGCCATCCTCACAGGCACGCAGGTCACCCATAGGGAGTCAACTCGAAATACCTCCACCAGGCGTACGGCGGGGCGCAGTTCTTTCAAGTTGAAGCCCATAGGCGAAGTAGGTCTACGCGTTTATGTCTATGAGGCCCCACGTACGATGAATTCTAATGATGAACCGGAGGAAGTAACGTGACCAGGCCGGGAATCGAACCGGGACCTCTTGGACCAAAGTTCAGCATGCTAACCATTTAGTCGTGGAGCAGGATATTTTTCTTAATACTCAGACGGTAGAGTACTAGCCTTCTGTGCCCAAGTGGGTAGGTTCGGTTCTGGTTGCGTCCATTGATATTTGAAGGTGTTCAATTACTCCAGCATCGCTCGGTGCATTCACCGTCCCCCCAGACCTTGAAAGTTTCTAGTGGGGTGGATAAAAATAAAAATAAAAATAATAATAATAATAATAATAATAATAATAATAATAATAATAATAATAATAATAATAATAATAATAATAATAATATTAATAATAATAATAATTGATTATTAATTAACAATTATTATTAAATTACTAATTAAAACCCAACCCTGGAGGGTAAGCAGATTAAGAAAGAAAGAAAGAAAGAAAGAAAGAAAGAAAAAAATAAATTACTTATTACTATTATTATTATTATTATTATTATTATTTATTATTATTATTATTATTATTATTATTATTATTATTATTATTATTATTATTATTATTATTATTATTATTATTATTATTATTATTATTCGCCACTTTTACTACACCTCGCGGGGATGGGGAATTCGCAGGTGAGAACTGTGTCAAAAGTGTGGACGTGACCCTGTTTTACGGGATGATGCCATCCTGATATACCAACCTTACGTGGAGGATTGTATTTGCTGTTGCGTGCTTCTGGTGGTGGTGGTGGTGGGTAATGTAGTGTATGAAGGGGAGTGTGTTAGGACAGACGAAAGTAAACACCCTGACTGACCCCGAGTCAGAGAAACCAGACGCGGCTAAAATCACCGATCCGAACGGAAGACAAACCCGCGACCTTCTGAACCGAAGGCTTTGACGCTTGCTTTCATATCCTGCTAAAATTTCTCACATATAGATTTTAACTGTGACTTAAAAGAGATAGTGGTTTAGACGGTACCTGGTCATACCTTATTTTTACATTTCGTGTGTCACTGAGTTACTTTGTAGCTACTAATCAGTTTTGTCAGGAATGTGATGAATCACTCACGTGTGTGGTGGCGAAAGCCTTCCACCCTGAGAAGTGGATGACTCAAGCACGTTGGCCGTGTGGACCAAGTGGAACATCCCCACATATTCTTAGACTGCAGATAAGAGCGACAAGTAAATATGTTGGGTTGGTCACTGCTGGCCTTTGATCCTGTTTACGGCCGGTGATTGAAGATAAGTAGCGGCAGAGCTGGGAGCCATTCGTCCTTTCCCACAGCACGTACACTTCTCTCTGGTTCCCACCGAAAATGAATTAGTGCCGTCAATTTTGAAATGCAACATACTGCGTGGCTCGAACTTGTCTGCAATTCTCCACCATGTGAATATATATTTAACAATGTTATTTACTCTGCGTCACTCCGACGTTGACAGGTCTTATGGTGACGATGAGACAGGAAAGCGAATAGACCGTGGCTTAATTAAGGTCCCGAGTTCCGAGAGCTGTCAGTGGAGACATGGCGTGGAATGATATTAGTTTGAATTCCAGAAGAAAAATTAGGCAAATATTCGTTTATAGGAAGAGGATTTAGGGATTGGAATAATTTACCAAGGGAGATGTTCAATAAATTTCCAAATTCCCTGAAATTATTTAAGAAAAGGGTAGGAAAACAACAGATAGGGAATCTACCACTTGGGTGACTGCTCTAAGTGCAGATAAGTGGTGATTGATTGATTGATTGATTGATTGATTGATTGATTGATTGATTGATTGAAGGTACATGTCCAGCATTAGTCTGGTGTGAAAGTAGGAAACCACGGAAAACCATCTTCAGGGCAGCCAGCAGACGGGTTCAAAACCATCATAATGTGCTGAATGGAAGCTCTCAGCTACGTGACCCAAAGCGCGTATCCATCTCGCTCGGTTTCCAATAATGGTGACCATTTCCAGTGTAAATACCGGGCGGACAGAATAAAACTCGCCCGGAAAATATTTACAATAAGACTGACGCAGGATAGACCCTTGTTAATGACCAACAGAAAAGATGTACGGCTCCATGGCTAAATGGTCAGCGTGCTGGCGTTTGGTCACAGGGGTCCCGGGTTCGATTCCCGGCAGGGTGGGGAATTTTAACCGTAATTTGTTAATTTCGCTGGCACGGGAGCTGGGTGTAGGTGTCGTCTTTATCATCGTTTCATTCTCATCATGGCACGCAGGTTGCCTACGGGAGTCATGTCAAAAACCTGCACCTGGCGAGCTGAACATGTCCTTTTCTTCACTCCTAACTGTGTTTTAGTTGCACTTTTTTTTGCATCTTTCCTCAATGCAAGCACCTTTCTGCATGTTTTCTAAATGTCAGCACATTTTCCCACTTGTTCAATACTTTTTTGGATCCTTTGCCGCATTTTGTGTCCGCCTCTGTAGTGTAGTGGTTAGCGTGATTAGCTGCCACCCCCGGAGGCCCGGGTTCGATTCCCGGCTCTGCCACGAAATTTGAAAAGTGGTACGAGGGCTGGAACGGGGTCCACTCAGCCTCGGGAGGTCAACTGAGTAGAGGTGGGTTCGATTCCCACCTCAGCCATCCTGGAACTGGTTTTCCGTGGTTTCCCACTTCTCCTCCAGGCGAATGCCAGGATGGTACCTAACATAAGGCCACGGCCGCTTCCTTCCCTCTTCCTTGCCTATCCCTTCCAATCTTCCCATCCCTCCACAAGGCCCCTGTTCAGCATAGCAGGTGAGGCCGCCTGGGCGAGGTACTGGTCATTCTCCCCAGTTGTATCCCCGACCAAGAGTCTGAAGCTCCAGGACACTGCCCTTGAGGCGGTAGAGGTGGGATCCCTTGCTGTGTCCGAGGGAAAAGCCGACCCTGGAGGGTAAACAGACGATGATGATGATGATGCCGCATTTTGTTCCTAAAAAAATTGAACGAGAAAAATCGAACGTTCATTCTTTAAAGTGTCCTCATACACTCATCATCATCATCTGTTTACCCTCCAGGTTCGGCTTTTCCCTCGGACTCAGCGAGGGATCCCACCTCTACCACCTCAAGGGCAGTGTCCTGGAGCTTCAGACTCTTGGTCGGGGGATACAACTGGGGAGAATGACCAGTACCTCGCCCATTCGGCCTCACCTGCTATGCTGAACAGGGGCCTTGTGGAGGGATGGGAAGATTGGAAGGGATAGGCAAGGAAGAGGGAAGGAAGCGGCCGTGGCCTTAAGTTAGGTACCATCCCGGCATTCGCCTGGAGGAGAAGTGGGAAACCACGGAAAACCACTTCGAGGATGGCTGAGGTGGGAATCGAACCCACCTCTACTCAGTTGACCTCCCGAGGCTGAGTGGACCCCGTTCCAGCCCTCGTACCACTTTTCAAATTTCGTGGCAGAGCCGGGAATCGAACCCGGGCCTCCGGGGGTGGCAGCTAATCACGCTAACCACTACACCACAGAGGCGGACGTCCTCATACACTCCCGGCACTAAAAGCCATACGCCATTTAATTTCATCACAAAATATGCTGGAAATTGCCTCATTTGAAGAAATGAAAAACTGAGGATCCAGAAGCCTTGACTGCACTTCACGCAGAAACCACCAGCAGAACTCAACACGCGAAGGTTCCTCTGGACCCTTTAACGAATGCAGAAAAGTAAATTTGTAAGGATGCAGACGCAGTCCTTTCTGGTCATGTTTTGACACGACGGGCTCGTAATTCCCACTTGCACCAATAAACGGCCTTAGATTCCAGGCTTTCCTTCACTCGAGCGATGTTTTCTGCTGTTCGTTACGGTTTTTATTCGCTACAGAGTCCATTTCACGTCATTTTGCCACTATGTGTTGCATTGCAGACTTCGCTTGAGGTTTTGTCAAAACACTTCCAGTCTCTTCTTGCTATTTGTTTTACGTCGCACTGACACAGATAGGTCTTTTGGCGACGATGGGATAGGAAAGGCCTAGGAAGTGGAAGGAAGCGGCCGTGGCCTTAATTAAGGTACAGCCCCGGCATTTGCCTGGTGTGAAAATGGGAAACCACGGAAAACCATCTTCAGGGCTGCCGACAGTGGGGCTCGAACTCACTATCTCCCGATTACTGGATACTGGCCGCACTTAAGCGACTGCAGCTATCGAGCTCGGTACTTCCAGTCTCAAACTCTTGCTCGAACAGTTCCGCACAGGTTTTCCACGAATCGTGCTTCGCATAACAGTCGACATTGAAAATGCGCCCTTTTTTTATCGTGAGCACCGTTTTATTTTGCATTCAACTGGTCACTAAACACGTCTGCTCCTCTCATTCACTCACACGTAATGACACAGTGACGTACTCGGGAGATACGCACGCGCCGATATTTGACAGCAACTAATTGGTGCATCGAAATCACGCTTTCCAGCATTTCCTCTGATGAGCAATTCTCCTCTTCATTATCAAGGATCAATTCCACGTCGGTCTTATAAATATTTTCCGGGACAGTTTCATTTTTCCACCCTGTAATACGTAAGAGAAACTATTCCAAACTATTTTTCACTCGTAGAACACGCAATGAATTTTCAAATATATTTTGATCATGTGATCCATTAAAACAACATCCAGTTAATGAGGTCTGTAGTTCATGTTACTGTAAGTAGAGGGCGGATTAATATCCATTAATGCATGCACTTATATATCGCCCCTGCTTTGCCAAACCGCAAATGTGACAATGCTCTTCCTATCCATTATTTCACTTAAGACTGGTCACGCCTCCCAGCCACATATTAACATGCAGTCCGTCAGAACACTTTTGGTTGAGTTCATTTTCCTATGCGCGCGTGTAAAGGAAAATGAACTTTAAATCCACCATAGTGTAGAAATGGGTAAATATGCCATACAAACATACATTCCTACAATACGGTACGGGAAGGTTCATTTTCCTCTACATACGCGCATAAGAAAATGAACTCATTGAAAATTATTGTGGTCCGCCTCTGTGGTGTAGTGGTTAGCGTGATTAGCTGCCACCCCCGGAGGTCCGGGTTCGATTCCCGGCTCTGCCACGAAATTTGAAAAGTGGTACGAGGGCTGGAACTCAGCCTCGGGAGGTCAACTGAGAAGAGGTGGGTTCGATTCCCACCCCAGCCATCCTAGAAGTGGTTTTCTGTGGTTTCCCACTTCTCCTCCAGGCAAATGCCGGGATGGTACCTAACTGAAGGCCACGGCCTCTTCCTTCCCTCTTCCTTGCCTGTACCATCCAATCTTCCCATCCCACCGCAAGGCCCCTGTTCAGCATAGCAGGTGAGGCCGCCTGGGCGAGGTACTGGTCATTCTCCCCAGTTATATTCCCCGACCCAAAGTCTGAAGCTCCAGGACAGTGCCCTTGAGGCGGTAGAGGTGGGATCCCACGCTTAGTCCGTGGGAAAAACCGACCCTGGAGGATAAACAGATTAAGAAGAAGAAGAAGAAGAAGAAGAAGAAGAAAATTATTCTGATGGACTGCATATCGATACGTGGCTGGGAGGCGTGACTATTCATAAGGGCAATAATTAATAGGAAGAGCATTGTCACATTTGCGATTTTGGCACAGCAGAAACGATATTCACTATTGCTTACCATGCAAAATACATGTTTTCCTTCTATGTATAGGGTTGGTTCTGCATGTACCCACTGTTGAAACAAAATGCTTTTAGCTCGTCTTTCCTTTGGCATAACTTCTAGTGTTTACTGGTCTCCATACACTGAAGAAATGAAAGTAGTCCTATGTGTTATAGATCCAAGATGACAACGGTTCCGACGATCTAACAATGCACTGAACAGGCTTGCCAACGTCGGAGCCTTTGAATAACACCGAGGATGAGAGGCGGGATAAGGAGTCTCCATGGCTCAGGTAGCAGCGCGCCGGCGTCTCATTGCTGGGTTCCGTGGTTCAAATTCCGGTCACTCCGTGTGAGATTTGTGCTGGGCACAACGGAGGCGGGACAGTTTTTTATCCGGGAACTCCAATTTTCCCTGTTATAATTAATTCCAGAAACACTGTCCAATATCGTTCTAGTTCATGTGTCAATCATTAATCATTGCTCCAGAAGAGTGCGAAAGGTTTCGGCAGCCGGCACAGTTCCTATCATCGCCGCTAGATGGGGCTTCATTCATTCCACTAATGACCCGGTCGCATGACTGGAAACAGGCTGTGGATATGAGAGATAGGTTAGAGCTACAAAATATTGGTCTGTTTTGGTTAGGTCTGGCTAGTGACCGCACCGTAGGAACCGTGAACATAGAGGCATTCTTTAGCTTCAGTCACTCTCTGTTTTAATTTTTCTATAAAAGTAAGCATAACATATGAGGGGGGTGGTTTGGTAGTTGGCAAGCATCGAAGAAAGATCGCTCCTCTCTCCAACTTCAAGTCTCATAAAACAGATACAGATGATGATAATGATGCCTGTGTTTAAACGGGCCTAACATCGAATGTCATCGGCCCCAGTCTCATAAAACATTTCTTTTCTATGATTCCAGGATCCGAACCGGATACCAAAGAGCCACCGAAATAAACTTAAACATTGTCACACTCTGTCAAGTGATAACAAAAATTCATTGTAAAGGCTTCAGGCGGCGAATGGAATTGTAACATTAATTTCTTTGAATTGTTAATGCTTGCTTGCTTAATCCGTTTACACTCCAGGGTTATTTTTTCCCTCGGATTTAACGAGGGATCCCACCTCTACCGCCTCAACGGCAGTGTCGTGGAGCGTGAGAATATCAGTCCGGAATACAAGTGGGGAGTAGGACTAGTACCTGGCGAGGGCGACCTCGCCTGCTATGCTGGACAGGACCCTTATGGGGAATGGGAAGATTGGAAGGGATAGACAAGGAAGAGGGAAGAAAGCGGCCGTGGCCTTATGTTAGGTACCATCCCGGCATTTGCCTGGAGGAGGAGTGGGAAACCGCGGAAAACCACTTCGAGGATGCCTGAGGTGGGAATCCAACCCCCATCTACTCAGTTGACCTACCGAGGCTGAGTGGACCCCGTTTCAGCCCTCATATCACTTTTCAAATTTGGTGGCAGAGCCGGGGATCGTACCAGAGTCTCCGGGGGTGGCAGCTAATCACACTAACCACTACACCACAGAGGCGGAATTGAATTGTTAATAATAATGGTGTTATTGTTTTCTCAAATCGGTACAACAATGCAAAGAGCCGGGCTGAATGGCTCAGACGGTTGTGGCGCTGGTCTCCTGACCCCCAGATTCTCAGGTCAATCCTGGATCAGTCTGGAAGTATTCGAAGGTACTTCAGTACGACAGCTCTGTGTCGGTATATTTACCGGCACGTAAAAGGACTCCTGTGGGACAAAATTCCGGTAGCTTGGCGTCTCCAAAAAACCGAACAAGTAGTTAGTGGGGAAATTAGGAACCATTATTAGGCTATTATTATTGTTATGATTATGATAAATATGCCTTTCTCTTCCTGGTAGGACTACTTGTCATTTTTATGCGGCGATTTTTAATTTTAGCTATATCACACGAAATGCTTAAAATAGCCTCCACTTTTGTATTTAGTTTTTCCACTATCTGTAAACTACTTTTAATGTGTTTTGAAAACGAGATCAAATTTGAAATTCCTACTGGAATGCGAAATCGATGAGTTTTTGAAATACATATTTCTTCTTCTTCTTCTCCTACTCCTGGAAACTTATACCGAGAAGTTTGAGTGTAAAATGCTTTTGTCTGTAAGGCTGAGATATCCTGAGAGCGATTTCTAGGTTTCATCTTACGAGTAGCCTTCGTTACCGGCGTAACAATTAATTTAGCTGTTACTCAACAATGGGAAAAGGACTGAGGGAGTTGGGCGTCCGGATAGGATTGCGTAGCTGTGGGCTTATATTTGAGCGCGGGTTGTTGGCAGCCCTGAGAATAAATTTTCCGTGGTTTCCCACCAGACTGTACCTTAATTAATGCCAGCTTGCCAATCCTTGCCCTATCCCTTCCTTGCGTCGTCGGAAACCTTCGATGTGTTGGTACGACGTTAAACCACTAGCAAAAAATAAAATAAAATAAATAAAAAAATAAAGTCCGCCTCTGTGGTGTAGTGGTTAGTGTGATTAGCTGCCACCCCCGGAGGTCCGGGTTCGATTCCCGGCTCTGCCACGAAATTTGAAAAGTGGTACGAGGGCTGGAACGGGGTCCACTCAGCCTCGGGAGGTCAACTGAGTAGAGGTGGGTTCGATTCCCACCTCAGCCATCCTCGAAGTGGTTTTCCGTGGTTTCCCACTTCTCCTCCAGGCGACTGCCGGGATGGTACCTAACTTAAGGCCACGGCCGCTTCCTTCCCTCTTCCTTGCCTATCCCTTCCAATCTTCCCATCCCTCCACAAGGCCCCTGTTCAGCATAGCAGGTGAGGCCGCCTGGGCGCGGTACTGGTCATACTCCCCAGTTGTATCCCCGACCAAGAGTCTGAAGCTCCAGGACAGTGCCCTTGAGGCGGTAGAGGTGGGATCCCTCGCTAAGTCCGAGGGAAAAACCGAACCTGGAGGGTAAACAGATGATGATGATGATGATGAAAAAAATAAAAAATAAAAGTATTGCTACTTCCAACGGACTCAAAACAAGATGAATGGAACGCTGGCACACAAATGAAGGTTCAGAACAAAACTGGTAGTATTTTTCTCTACACAGACAATAATTAAATATGTATTAGTTGTGTATCCAACCCTTGTCTCGTTTCTCTACGGAGTCGGGTATGGAGAGAGATGAATATTCGTAGCGAGTGTTTACGACCGGATGTTCTTCCTGACGTCAACCTCAGCAGAGGAGTTAATTAGATGAAATAAATAATGTACATAGTTTAATAAATTTTAGGTGGCCGTACGATTCCAACAGTGTGAATATAGGCTAAATCTATGAAGCGGCCATTTGATACTCTCCCACTAAATATAGTTTGTTCTTTCTTTCTTTCAAAAATCATATTATAATACAATTTGGAATGACCTGAAGTGCAACTTCAAATATTATTTGCTTTACAGCAAAATTATCCCTTACTCCTCGAGATGAGGTGTCATCTTACACAATGTAAGTCTCATGTCTTCATGATTTATGTTCTCATTGTCTGACTCATGGCTCCAACAGAATGCGCTCTCTCATAAATCTGAACTCCACTTCTAGTGTAAAATTGGACTATGAGTCAACAAAAGGCCCGCTTGTCAGCGTCCGGTTTGTGATAACTGAAGAATCTCAATATCATTTCTTTGTTATCCTGCTGGACCGGGGTTGACAATTGCTGTACCATCTGTAGGAAACTCTCCATGAAATGATGTCTTCCGTTTACAATTTTATTCAATTTGAAATACAGTAGGATATATAAAATTCAAATAAATTCAACCTTGCCAGTGCTAAATGCGAATTTATTGCTCTCAGGCAATATTGTTCTCCTACTCTGAGCAGTATCTCAGTTTTATTGGACATTACACAATGACTGGACTGAAATCAGTGGAGTCGGTTCACTTCAGTCACGGGCGAATACGGGTATAGAAACAGATCAATGGCCTAGTTCTAATACCACGTATCTGATAATGCTCTTCCTATCCAATACCTTCCTTACGATTAGTCACGCCTCCCAGCCACATATTGATATGCAGTCCATCAGAACAAATTTCGTTGTGTTCAGTTTCCTATGCTGATGTATAGAGGAAAATGAACCTTAAATACATTATAGGCTACTGTAGGAGTGCGTAAATACGTCAAAAAACATACATTCCTACAGTGAGGTACGGCCGAATGCCCTTCCTGACACCAACGTAACTTGAGGATCTAATGGAGATGAAATGAATTATGGTGAATTAAATTGGTTACCCAATTGCAGAACGAACCCAAAGAAGAAGGAATCGGCTTTGGCCTGTGCATAGGAACTCACCCTGCATTTGCCTGCGAATGAAAATGGGAAACCGCAGGAATCCATTCTCAGGACAGGCGCCCGGTGGGGCTGGAACCCACGCGTCTCCCGAATAAACGAATAAATAGCCGTAGTGCATTAACACGTGTGGCCTCTCCACTCGGTACACCGAGTTTAACAATAAAAAATATTAACAATAAGAGAATCAAACAATAAAAGATAACAAACAGGGGTCTTAAACTTATCGACTTCTAGAGTAATTAAAAAACAAGAAGAAAACAAGGGAAAACAAAGCGATGTTATCACGTCGGTATCATCTGTAACGTTCTGGCCAGGCTGTCAACAGAGAATCGAGAGATTACTCCTTTAGTATACATTTCAACTTGGTATTGAAGAAATAGGCAATGCATATCTCCATTTTATTCAGGGCATTATTTTGCTCTTGTTGGTGGCCGGTACAATACGGAGCGGAGCTGAAGTGTTCGGCGCACACGAGGAACATGTAGTAGTGGCCTATTTTGGATCCTACGTGAATGAACATGTGACGAGGAATGAGGTAACAAAGATATGCGAAAGAGTACCATTAACAGATCTCTGCTTTCTGTGTACTGCAGACGTTTACTTAGGTCCAAGATACTGAAGTATGGCAGAAGTTTTTTGGTACTAAACTGTCTCAGGTTGGGGTTTCATAATGTACGCAAAGAATAAGAGTGAAAATCCACAGCCTGTTCCCAGTATTCTACCAGTCAGAAGCACTCATCTAGCGGCGAGGATAGGAATTGTGCCGGCTGCCGAAGCCTGTCTCACTCCACTGGGTTAATGATTAACGACTGACATTTGATATGAAATGATGTTGGAGTGTGTTAGTGGAATGAAATATGACGGGTAAAAGCGGGGTACCGGTACCCGGAGAAAATCCCGTCCCGCCGACGTTTTGTTCAGCACAAATCTCACACGGAGTGACCGGGATTTGAACCACGGAAGCCAGCGGTGAGACGCCTGTGCGCTGCCGTATATGAGGATCTTCAAAAGCCAGAAGTATTCAGTCAGCACTATGTAAAGATTGTTGGTTACCAGGATAAGGTCCAGATAGAAGAGGTGACTATTACTAAAGATGTATTAACATTTACCTATGAAAACAACGACATTGACAATAAGTTACAAAAGTTGAAAACTAGAGAAGCAGCTGGAATTGATAAGATTTCTGGGGATATACTAAAGACAATGGGTTGGGATATAGTACCATATCTGAAGTGCTTATTTGATTATTTGTTTGCATGAAGGAGCTATGCCAAATGAATGGAGAGTTGCTATAGTAGTCCCTGCGAATGAAGGAAAGGGTGATAGACATAAAGCTGAAAATTACAGGCCAGTCAGTTTGACATGCATTTCATGTAAGCTTTGGGAAAGTATTCTTTCTTATCATTTTAGACATGTTTGCGAAATCAATAACTGGTTCGATACAAGGCAGTTCGCGTTTAGGAAAGGTTATTCCACTGAAGCTCAACTTGTAGGATTCCAGCAAGATATAGCAGATATCTTGGCTTCAGGAGGTCAAATGAATTATATCGTCATTGATCTGTCTAAGGCATTTGATAGGGTAGACCATGGGGGACTACTGGCAAAAATGAGTGCAGTTGGACTAGACAAAAGAGTGACTGAAGTGGTGGGTATACTTTTAGAAAATAGTTCTAATAGAATTAGAGTAGGCGAAGTTATATTTGACCCTGTAATAATTAAGAGGGGAATTCCTCAAGGCAGTATTATTGAACCTTTATGCTTCGTACAAATCCTCCGTGGCTCAGACGGCAGCACGTTGCCTTCTCACCGCTTGGTTCCGTGGTTCAAATTGCGGTCACTCCATGTAGATTTTTGCTGGACAAATCGGAGGCGGGACAGGTTTTTCTCCGGGTACTCCGGTTTTTCCTGTCATCTTTCATTCCAGAAACACTCTCCACTATCATTTCATTTCAACTGACAGTCATTAATCATTGCCCCAGAGGAGTGCGACAGGCTTCGGCAGCCGGTACAATTCCTATCCTCGCCGCAAGATGGGGGCTTCATTAATTCAATCCCTGACCCGGTTATTGACTGGAAACCAGGTTGTAGGTTTTCATATGTTTTCTTATAGGGCCTATGTATAAATGATATGAGTAAAGTATTGGAATCAGTGATACGGCATTTTGCGGATGAAGTTATTCTGAATAGAGTAATAAAAAAAAGTTACAAGATTGTGAGCAACTGCAAAATGACCTCGATAATGTTGTGAGATGGACAGCAGGCAATGGTATGATGATAAACGGGGTTAAAAGTCAAGTTCAGTATCCAGTATTCGGGAGATCGTGGTTTCGAACCCCACTGTCGGCAGCCCTGAAGATGGTTTTCCGTGGTTTCCCATTTTCACACCAGGCAAATGCTGGGGCTGTACCTTAATTAAGGCCACGGCCGCTTCCTCCCCGCTCCTAGCCCTTCCCTGTCCTATCGTCGCCATAAGACCTATCTGTGTCGGTGCGACGTAAAGCAAATAACAAAAAAAAAAAAAAAAAAAAAAGTCAAGTTGTGAGTTTCACAAATAGAAAAAGTTCTCTCAGTTTTAATTACTGCGTTGATGGGGTGAACGTTCCTTTTAGGGATCATTGTAAGTATCTACGTGTTAATATAAGGAAAGATCTTCACTGGGGTAATCACATAAATGGGATTGTAAATAATGGTTACAGATCTCTGCACATGGTAATGAGGGTGTTTAGGGGTTGTAGTAAGGATGTAAAGGAAGGGCATACAGTCTCTGGTAAGACCCCAACTAGAGTATGGTTCCATTGTAAGGGACCCCAACAGGAGTACTTGATTCACGAACTGCAATAAATCCAAACAAAAGCAGCTCGATTTGTTGTGGGTGATTTCCGTCAAAAGAGTAGCGTTACAAAAATGTTGCAAAGTTTGGGCTGGGAAGACTTGGGAAAAAGATGACCTGCTCGACTAAGCGGTATGTTCCGAACTCTCAGTGGATAGATGGCGTGGAATGACATTAGTAGACGAATAAGTTTGAGGGGTGTCTTTAAAAGTAGAACGATCAGAATATGAGGATAAAGTTGGAATTCAAGAGGACCACCAACAGCTGTCACTGGTGTCACTGAAGAGGCATACTAGGGAAATGAGGAGTGAGGTAGTTACCGTTGCTTTCCTCACTGATCCAGAAGTTGCTAATACATATCAGTCTGCCAAGCCCACTGAAATGCATGCACCAAGCGACCCTTTGAGCGATATTTTCTCACCATTCATAACAGGGACTCGGCTATATGAGGAACGATATTACTAGAATCGCTCATACCTCGGTCAAAGCCAAGGATGAGACTGAGACACGTCGATTAAAGTGACAATTTTATTCTAGCCCATAACAGAAGACGTAGTGCACTGTAAACACTACATCCCGCCAGCAAAGGCATATAATAATAATAATAATAATAATAATAATAATAATAATAATAATAATAATAATAATAGTCATAGTCCGGCTCCATGGCTGAATGGTTAGCGTGCTGGTCTTTGGCCACAGGAGTCCCGGGTTCGATTCCTGGTAGGGTCGGGAATTTTAACCACAATTGGTTAATTTCGCTGACACAAGGGCTGGGTGTATGTTTCGTCTTCATCACGACGCGCAGGTCGCCTACGGAAGTCAAATCAAAAGACCTGCACCTGGCGAGCCGAACTTGTCCTCGGACACTCCCGGCACTAAAAGCCATACGCCATTTCATTTCAATATTAATAATAATAATAATAATAATAATAATAATAATAATAATAATAATAATAATAATAATAATACCGGGCGAGTTAGGCCCGTGCAGTTAGGTGCCCACTGCTGTGAGCTTGCATCCGGGAGATAGTGGGTTCGAGCCCCACTGTCGGCAGCCCTGAAGATGATCTTCCGTGCTTTGCCATTTTCACACCAAGGCAAATGCTGGGGTTGTACCTCAATTAAGGCCACGGCCGCTTCCCTCCCACACCTAGGCCTTTCCTATTCCAACGTGGCCATAAGACCTATCTGTGTCGGTGCGACGTAAAACAAATTGTAAAAAAATATTGTATTTAGGTTCTACTAACTATTTTTGACGGTTTTTCGGAGATACCGAGGTGCCGGAATTTTGTCCCGCAGGAGTTCTTTCACGTGCCAGTAAAACTACCGACACGAAGCTGATGTATTTTGATGATGATGATGCTTGTTGTTTTAAGGGGCCTAACATCGAAGGTCATCGGCCCCTAAATGTATTTTAGCACCTTCAAATACCACCGGACTGAGACAGGATCGAACCTACCAGAAGGCCAGCGGCTCGACCTTCTGAGCCACTCAGCCTGGCCAACAGAAAATAATGAGGCAGGTTCTACACATGAGATGAGTGCATGTCTGTCTACTCCATAGCCCAGTTTCCTGATACGGGGTATATGGTATGTTTTTACTACCAGATGCCCTTCCTAACGACATTCGGTATTGAGGAGCTAATTAAGATGAAATTAATGGTGAAATTGCATAAGGCGGTGAAAGGAAAAAGCTGTGGCTTCTGAATAGGAATTATCCCAGCATTTTCCTGGAAGTGAAAATGGGTAACCAATGGAAACCATTCTCAGGAGAGTTGGCGGTGGGATTCGAACCTACTCACATCCCGAATACAGAGTTTGGCTCCATAGCTCTCGGTCAGCACATAGGATGAAATATCAACGATAATTCCGACCCCCAGATTCAGCTATATAGTTATGTATTCAATAACGTATTCTTATTATTATAACTATTATTATTTTACGTACCGTGCCACCTATTTTAATCCTAAGCTAGAGTACTTAAAATCAAATTTATTACCAGAGACCTCCAACAACACAAAATAGTGATAATAATAATAATAATAATAATAATAATAATAATAATAGTAATAATAATGTATTTAGGCCCTATTAACTACTTTTGACCTCTGTGTACAAAGGAAGACTCCTTTACCACACTCGGGATGCCCCAAGAAGGAAGGGTAATCGCTACCATCGTGTAGAATGTGGGTAAACTCCACTTGGTCTATAGACTCTCAGATCTCACGTTAGAAAGTCTAAATATTGAATCAAATAAGGCGGTAAATATTTCAACTGTAATCAGATCAGTAAATATTGAACATTCCAACTGAAAATGGCAAGAACTTGGGTGAGTAAAAAAGGATTTCAGATTTGCAATTGCCTACTGCTGAATATTAGATGGCAAATTTCTTTGAGGGGCGAGAGTGTCACTTGGGACGACACGATTGTAATTGGATTCTCCTGCAATCTGCCATATAATTGAGACTGTAACAGACACCGTCAACATATCGAATTATCAACGCCTCCAGTCGCTCCTTTGAATAACCAGAATTCATTTAGAAATCTACAAGTAACATAAGCCTAGATCCCTCTTTGTTTCGGACACACGTGGCTCGTTGTGTGGGGAACTGTAGTCACTTACTAGGTCGTAAATACCGAGCGAGTTGGTCATGCGGTTGGGGTCGAGCAGCTGTGAGATTGCATTTGGGAGATGGTGGGATCGACCTGGAAATAGTTTGCCGTATTTTCCCATTTGCACACTAGGCAAATGCTGAGGCCACGGACGCTACCTTCCTAATCCCAGCCCTTTCACATCTATCCGTCGCCGAAGTCCTTCGATGTGTTAGTGTTATGTTAAACAAGAAAAAATCTTCTTGAATCATGCGCGACAGAGGTGTGGCCTATTAGTGATCTCGAGGGTCTGATAGGGCCTACCTGTTGGTATAGATTAGGAGTGAGCACCTCGGAGATGTTCCGAGTCTTGGCCCTCCATGTGACCCGAATCAACCGGTGGTCCTTAAACCGTTAGAGGTTATATTTTTTCCTGGAACTACAGTTGTGTAAGTAAGTCTAGCACCCCACTTCACAGAAATGTACTGAGCACGTTTAGATTAGAACTAAACGAGGCCATCTGAATAATTGCAAATAGAGTAGGCCTGTTGTAGGGGAGCGTACTTAATTATTCACACACAGGGGCTTGTAGAGTGATTGCTGAAAGGCATAAAAGTCTCTAATAAAGATATATGATGTAAAGATATATGTATGTATGATGTAATTACTGCGTTGATGGTGTGAACGTTCCTTATGGGGATCACTGTAAGTACCTAGGTGTTAATATAACGAAAGATCTTTTTTTTTTTGCTAGTTGCATTACGTCGCACCGACACAGATAGGTCTTATGGCGACGATACGAAAGATCTTCATTGGGGTAATCACATTAATGGGATTGTAAATAAAGGGTACAGATCTCTGCACATGGTTATGAGGGTGTTCAAGGATTGTAGTAAGGATGTACAGGAGAGGGCCATATAAGTCTCTGGTAAGACCTCAAGTAGAGTATGGTTCCCGTGTATGGGACCCTCACCAGGAGTACTTGATTCAAGAACTGGAACAAATCCAAAGAAAAGCAGCTCGATTTGTTCTGGGTGATTTACGACAAAAGAGTAGCGTTACAAATATGTTGCAAAGTTTGGGCTGGGAAGACTTAGGAGAAAAGAGACGAGCTGCTCAACTAAGTGGTATGTTCCGAGCTGTCAGCGGAGAGATGGCGTATAATGACATTAGTAGACGAATAAGTTTGAGTGGTGTCTTTAAAAGTAGGAAAGATCACAATATGAAGATAAAGCTGGAATTCTAGAGGACAAATTGGGGCAATAGAATTCGACCAATGCGTTTGTGGAATAATTAACATGGAAAGAACAAATGGAAAACAGGAGAAAACTGAAGATGAAATTGGTAGATCAGATCACAGATGATGAAATATTATGCCAGTTTGATGAAAGGAGAGTGATTTGATTGAATTTGTAGAAGGAAGGGAGAGATTATGGAACACGTCTTGAGACATCCACGACAAATTTAGTTAATTCTGAACGGAATTTTGAACCACAATGTAAATTGCTCAAAGTATTTTATGAAATTGCTACGAGGAAGGATCTTAGAATAACACTGAGAAGCTTAACTTATCTATGACACATGCCTGCAACAGAGTTGCACTCCAATTATAATACACATTACAAAATATATTATTGTTATAATAGTTATTGTAAATTACAAAAAAATATCACGGCGAAATTAACAATCATCAATAGACTTTTAAAAATTATAATATTGTAAATTAGAGAAAAAGGAACAAATTAACAATAGCTTTTAAAAATTTTACATATGCAAATCAGGACTTGATTATATGTGCGTTGCAATTGCTGGCCGTTGGTTCTATGAGTGAGAAATAGCTAAATATGTTCTGCAGGCACGAGCTTATACGAGCATTTACTTAAGTCGACAACTGTTTTCAAAACAAAACTGCTATTAAACTTCTTTTTATTTCGGTAATAATATTGTACTCCTCTAAGTACTTTGGGTAGTTCGAATGGGCATATTCGCGTGTAGTAATAATAATAATAATAATAATAATAATAATAATAATAATAATAATAATAATAATAATAATAATGTCTTGTGGTTTCTGGAAAGGCCTAGTGCAGATCTTTCGAGTTGACGCCATGAGCGTCTGTGAAGATGCTGCATTAACTGGGATCAATTCTAATGTTGAAGACGGCGTACACTACCAATCCTCGAACCAGAGAAATACTTAAGAACATATTATAAAACATCTCCGAACCGGCTGCTAATAGGACCAGCAATCAGCATACTAACCACTTAGAAACGGAGCCAGACTTTGTAGTCTGGTGCTAATCTATTAGTTATCCACTTTAATGGAATTAACATGAACGTGATTTAGTGAATCCTTGGTCGACATCGCGTGTTTCTGAAAAACGTCTTGTTGTTTATGCGTATGGGCATCAAAGTCGATATAACGCAAATCGAACACTGGAAAGTATATTTTCACTTCTAAATTTCTATTTGAAAAGTGAAAAAGATTATCGGTATACATAACAGAACAAGAGTCTCCGCGGCTCAGGCGCTGGCGCTGGCCTTTCACCGCTGGGTTCCGTGGTTCAAATCCCGGTCACTCCATGTGAGATTTCTGCTGGACAAAGCGGAGGCGGGACAGGTTTTTTTCTCCGGGTACTCCGGTTTTTCCTGTCATCTTTCATTCCAGCAACACTCTCCAACATCATTTCATTTTATCTGTCAGCCATTGCACCAGAGGAGTGCGACAGGCTTCGGCAGCCAGCACGGTTCATATCCGCGCCGCTAGATGGGGTTTCATTCATTCCATTCCTGACGCTGTCGAATGACTGGAAACAGACTGTGGATTTTCATAACAGAAGAGAAAGGCTTTAAATCGTGAACAACTTTCATAGAGGGAATGCCGCAACAATAAATAAACCTTCGTTTTTTTTACATCACACCGACACTGATAGGTGTTACAGCGACGATGGGATAGGAAAGGACTGAGAGTGGGAAGGAAGTGGCCATGGTCTTAAAGTTACAGTCCCAGCATTTGCCTGGTGTGAAAATGGGATACAACGGAAAACAATCTACAGGGCTGCCGACAATGCGGTTCGAACCCATTATCTTCCGAATTCAAGCTCACAGCTGCCTGCCTCTAACCGCGCGGCCAACTCGCTCGGTAATAAACCTCGTACGGCCTGTTGATAGTTGAGTATCAACCACACTACTTGATTTTGTCACATCAAAATATAGAAACGCGACTTGTTAAGAAAAAGTATTTCCTAGCTAACCTAGATGTGTGTCAATAGGCAGCTATTGGGTCTGTGTGCCTTTCAAATAGTTTATACGGCCTGCAAAATCGGCAAGTAACCCCTCTTGCGAACTAAGTGCCAGTGAAGAAGTTGGGGTAAATAATGGAACACTCGCTTGCATTTACAAGTGAAAATACATCAAAATCTTTCAAAGGAAAGCAACATCAATTCATAGTTAGTAGGAAGACCCATGTGACAACAAAAGACAATAACAGAATCTCAGCAAAAGCCACCTTCGAATTTGGTTAGTTGAAGATATAAAATGTATCATGGCTGAGGAATCTTTAGTAAATTCAGCGAGTTGGGAACTCCGTTGTGTTTTCAACTGGGGTATTAAGATGGAAAATGTTATGCTAGATATCGTTTCACTTTCAGACGGAAAAGGAAAGTGACCTGCTACACTCTGTGGTTTACAACTTAAGAAACGAGATTTCCTCTTTCGGAGGTTCACTCAGCCTACACACAAAATGAGTACCAGTTTAATTCCCGGTGGGGGGAAAGGCAGCCGGGCGTAGAGTTAACTACTCTACCCCATCAAGTGCCGAGGTAATGGATAGTGGAAGCCTTTACTTTCCACCCATCCACGAGCCTGTATGGCCTGTACGGAGATGACTTTGCTTTTCACTTTATGGTTGACTTTGTTGACGATGAAAATAAAGACTTCTACCGCGGGATTAATGCTTGAGTAGATTTTACTGTCCGCTGGTCCAAGAAAATGGAGTTAGTTCAATTAATAAGTAAAAACATAAGACACATAACTCCTTTCCAAATTTTTAAGTGTATGGCTATTTCCCCCTTGAGTGTATTGAGACACCGTAATTTGTAAAGGAAAATCAACCTTCATGTAATTTATGAACTTTTAAAATAAATGGTCTCTCTATTTTTATTTTTCAAATTAAATAGTTTTTGTTAAATATCTCTAGGATAAGATTTTGACATTTAGGTGTATACCTTTTCTACTCTAAAAGTTATACTTTGAATTTTACTATGAGGAATTATGTGTGGGAAGTAATTAATTTCATGTGTTATTTTCGTCTTGAATATCACCTTCACATCAACCAATGGAATTACTTGGGACTTAAGAATCGGTATGTATGTTCTGCTCCTTTTCCTTATCCTTATTCTTAAACAGCACGGCCTAAGAAAGTGTTGACTTGACGTCACCGTCGCCTTTCCTAAACATGGATTTCCTTGGTCTCTTATTTTCGCACCAGGCAAATGTAGAGACTATACCTTAATTATGGCCACAGCCATTACCTTCTCAGTCCTAGCCCTTCCTTATTCCATCGTCACCGAATCCTGCACGTTTGTGCGACGTTAAACAACTAGAAAGAATAAGATAGTTTGGAATCGTGCATTCATGAAACCAGTTTACGAACTGATGACCCAAGAAATCACAAATGCCAACCTACGAAACCAAGATTCGATATTGTAACCTCGAACACAGAAGCCGAGCATCAAACCAACTGTCATATCAAAAACTGATCTGGTTTATGCGTAATACTTCAGAAATGAATAGATGCAATGAGGAGAAATTGAGCATGACTGACTAAAAGTAGTACAGATTATTAGATTTGTTTAGTGACGCCGACACGTTAAATTAAAACCCGATTTATAATCATTGCTATTTTATTTTATTTTATTTGTTTCCTTCTTTAATTTCCTTTAAATTTCTTGTATCCGCTTCTGGTTATCAAGTATTTGTGTATTTATTATTATTATTATTGTTATTGGCTTTACGTTTCACTAACTAGTTTTTCGGTTTTCGGAGACGCCGAGGTGGTGGTATTTTATCCCGCAGAAGTTCTTTTACGTGCCAGTAAATCTACCGGCACGAAGCTGACGTATTTGAGCACCTTCACATACCATCGAACTGCGCTAGGATCGAACCTGCCAAGTTGGGATCAGAAGGCCAGTACCTCAACCGTCTGAGCCACTCAGCCCGGCTATTATTATTACTGCAGAAATTCGTACATCTGTACAACTTCTGAGTGTATTAATTGCAATAACAATTGTTATAGACTTGTAGTCTTCATAATTTATATAGTTTCATGCTTGCTCATTTTTTTTTTTGCTAGGGGCTTTACGTCGCACCGACACAGATAGGTCTTATGGCGACGATGGGATAGGAAAGGCCTAGGAGTTGGAAGGAAGCGGCCGTGGCCTTAATTAAGGTACAGCCCCAGCATTTGCCTGGTGTGAAAATGGGAAACCACGGAAAACCATCTTCAGGGCTGCAGATAGTGGGTTTCGAACCTACTATCTCCCGGATGCAAGATCACAGCCGCGCGCCTCTACGCACACGGCCAACTCGCCCGGTCATGCTTGCTCATAGTTTAATGATCATCTTCTTATTATTACTCAGTAGAGGTTATTCTGTTAACCATCTCCCAGCTACGTGACCCTAATCGCATAGCCAGCTTGCTCGGTCATCCCACTAAACAATTTTACGGTTTTCAGAGACGGTTTTGAAGGCGCAAAGTGCCCGAGTGTAGTCCTGTATGAATTATTTTACATTCCACAAAGCCTAAAGGAGCGGAGCTATTGTATATGAACACTATCAGACAAATGCAGGGTTGAATACTGGGCTCTATGTAGAAGAAGCTTGCTGGACATAATGTACTGCTACCTTCTGGAGACCATGACACTCAGCACTGGAGGTCGCACTGCACGTAGGTCTCTGGAGCTGTTTGCTCAGCTGTTCTCTATAAACATGGAGTCCTTCGACAGAACAAGTAAAGTGTATTACGAGACTATTAGATCGGAAGAGGGAACTTAGACTTCCTCTCATAATACACTAGAATATTTCTCAATCTCTAACAAATTTCATGAAGACAGACGAATATTTCCATGGAATATGCTTCACCTGTTTACTACAAGAAGGTTCAATTAATTAAACATACCACAAATAGTATTAAAATGCTTTTAACTAGGGCCCAGATGTTTATAACATGTCATGTCTTTATATGCTTTCCATGGAAAATGCAACTTAAGCATGATTTTATCTGCGGTGACTAAAATTACGCAATTTTTCACTGGTCATATAAAGTCATATTTTGGCTTTTTTGCGTTTTTGGTCATTTTATGCTCATTTTTCATTTTATGGCCATATTTTCCCGTAAATTTTCGTATTTGTGTTATATTATAATTATTTTTTTAAATTTCATTTTCGCATACCTGCTTGCAGTCGTCTCAAAGACGGACTTTTAACATCGCCTACTTGTTGTGTGTAATCTGTTACAATTATCTTTGTTAGAAATATGTATGTGAAGCTGTATGACAGATGCGTATAGCGCGACGGACTAGTGAGCCTCAATTGGATGCCGTTATGCATCACTAGACCAAGCGCCAAACGTTGGTTGCGAGATAATCGCGTTTCAATTTGGTTCTCTGTGTAAATTCGGGCGAACATAATTTTACTAAATATGGCATTACTGGTGTTGTAGGATAATAGATTGTTACCTTCTCACCAAATTTCAACATTTTTATACTCGCACTACATAGATTTTCTTCAAGAAATGGCGCTTAGTCTACTGATGCAATTTAAGGTTTTTCTCAAGTGCGAATAATGTATCACGATGCTACACCAATAACACCTAACTGTTGAATATCTACTGAGTAAAACTTCAAAAAAATACAACGTGGCGGCAGCCATGATTAAAAACTGAATCTCCTACTGTCTGAAAAGGCCCGCTGAGTGCTTGATCCACCACGAGCCGCGCCACAACTCCGGTACATTATTCAAGTTTTAGATGGAGAAATTCTAGAAGGGAAGCTATTCTCTAAAGTCGTTGCTATAACGACTTACTGATTTTAGGAATTTCAACTTATTTGAGTCAAATACAAATGGTAAGACATGAGCCATTGTAGTCTATACAATTTTTGAATGGATTTTCCTTCAAGATAGGCCTATTATATTCTGAGAGTACAGTATTGACGTGATATTTTTAAGCCTAAGGGTAAGTTTTGTTCTGCTTGAGACAGAAAATGTGATTAAAGATATTTTCTCCCATAAATACACACAAATCACTGGGCAGGTAATAAGATTGTTGCTCTCAGTTCATTCAATCTCGAAATCAGGATCTCCATTAAATCCATCTACGTCATCCACGATGTCAGAATCTGCTTGAAGATTCTGGTAAAATTGTTTGGCATCTGCAGGTATTAAGTGCATCAGCGAACCAAAGTCTCTTAGTTTGGCTTCAGAGAAAGGTTTTCCTTTTGGCCACAAAGGTATTAATGCCTGGTGAAAGGGAACTCTACTTTCCCGTGGTCGTCCCTGTCTTGACTTACTTCCTGAGATTCACCATCAAATTCTAGAGAATGATTCTTAGACGCAACCTTCTTAGCAAACTGCATTAGTAGCATTGTCCTTCTCCTTACTTTTGGAGGTACTTGATACATCGCTGAACTTCGTCACTTGATAAACCACTCAATGTATCACCACGTAAAAATGTTAGCACTATCGAAAACGCGGGCTCCCTCGCTGTCATCCGCGCGCAATGTGACGAATGTGGCGCTTGGTCTAATGATGCAAACTGGAAAGTCGCATAGTCTACTGATGCAATTTACATTTTTACTGATTCCCGCTTTGTCGCTTAGGTTTTCTGTTTACTAACAACTAATGGCCTCTTGTACTGTAATGCAGTGGGGAATTTTTTATAAATAGTTCAAGCCATCCTCTACAAGATGGCGCTAAAATCTCAATTTTCATCAAATGGCGCTTAGTCTACTGATGCATAACGGCATTCAATTAATTGAACACTTCATGAGTTCAAGTATGCCCCAATAACATCCTGCGATGTCGAGCGGTCCTTTCCCCGTCACAAGTCAATGTTGCGTGAAAATGCAAGATTGTTCCTATTTGAAAACGCTAAAATGTATGTAATTTGCTATTGTAATTCTATCTGGTCGCACATCAAAATGTGACATGTATTTCAATCTGTGTAGAGTCGAGAGTTACGTCTGGATTAAGTAATTAAATAAATGCAAAATATAATAAAAACAATATTATTACTTATTTATTATTATTGTTATTGAGTGTGCTAGATTTTAAAAGTATATTTCAATGTAAAGTTAATTTAAACAGAGGCAAGATTTTGAAGAATTGGAACGTCAAGTTGTGAATTTCACAAATAGGAAAAGTCCTCTAAGTTTTAATTACTGCGTTGATGGGGTGAACGTTCCTTTTTGGGATCATTGTAAGTACCTAGGTGCTAATATAAGGAAAGATCTTCATTGGGGTAATCACATAAGTATGATTGTACACATGGTTATGAGGGTGTTTAGGGGTTGTAGTAAGGATGTAAAGGACAGGGCATATAAGTCTCTGGTAAGACCCCAACTAGAGTATGGTTCCAGTGTATGGGACCCTCACCAGGATTACCTGATTAAAAAACTGGAAAAAATCCAAAGAAAAACAGCTCTATTTGTTCTGGGTGATTTCCGACAAAAGAGTAGCATTACAAAAATGTTGCAAAGTTTGGTCTGCGAAGAATTGAGAGAAAGAACGAGAGCTGCTCGACTAAGTGGTATGTTCCGAGCTGTCAGCGGAGAGAAGGCATGGAATGACATTAGTAGACGAATAACTTCGAGTGGCGTTTATAAAAGTAGGAAAGATCACAATATGAAGATAAAGTTGGAATTCAAGGGGACAAACTGGGGAAAATATTCATTTATAGGAAGGGGAGTTAGGGATTGGAATAACTTACCAAGGGAGATGTTCAATAAATTTCCAATTTCTTTGAAATCATTTAGGAAAAGGCTAGGAAAACAACAGATAGGGAATCTGCCACCTGGGCGACTGCCCTAAATGCAGATCAGTATTGATTGATGATTGATATTTCTAACATTTTTAGATCATAAAAATCAGGACCCTACTTACAACAATTCCTTCACATTTCTACAGTTATTTCTGGGACCACTGGAGCCACTCAGCTCATTTGGGTTTTGGCCGGGAATTTGCAACCAAATGTCCTTTCTGACGTCGCCTGATTTTTAAGATGATTATCTTAACCCAGAATCGATCCCGAGTCGAATTTGTATTAAAATGCATATGAGATTAAATAAGTCCGCATCTATTATGTAGTGGTTAGCGTGATTACCAGCCACCCCCACAGGCCCGGGTTCAATTACCGGCTCTGCCACGAAATTTGGAAAGTGAAAAGTAGTACAGGGCCCACTCAGCCTCGGGAGGTCAACTGAGTAGAGGTGGGTTCGATTCCCACCTCAGTGATTTTCCGTGGTTTCCCACTCCTCCTCCACGCAAAGGCCGGAACGGTACCTAACTTAAGGTCTCTTCCTTGTCTACCCCCGATCTCCCCCCCCCCCACAAAGGCCCTGTTCAGCATAGCAGGTGAGGCCTTCTGGGAGATGTATTGTTCCTGCTCCCCAGTTTAAACATTCCACCCCCCCCCCCAATAAGACCCAAAGTCTCATCCACCAGGACACTGCCCTTCAAGCCGTAGAGGTGGGATCCATCGCTGAGTCCGAAGGAAGAACCAACCCCGGAGAGTAAACAGATTAAGGAAGAAAGAAATAAAAAAATGAAATAAATAAATAAATAAATAAATAAATAAATAAATAAATAAATAAATAAATAAATAAATAAATAGACCTCTTGGTTGACTGAAGGGCAAATAATACACTGACTTGCAAACATTGTACGAGCTCTGTTTCTGCCGATGAAAAAATGAAATTGCGTATGCCTTTTAGTGCGGGGAGTGTGCGAGGACAAGTTCGGCTCGCCAGGTGGAGGTCTTTTGAATTGACACCCGTAGGCGACCTGCGCTTCGTGATGAGGATGAAATGATGATGAAGACGACACATACACCCAGCCCCTGCCAGCGAAATTAACCAATTATCGATAAAATTTCCGACCCTGCCTGAAATCGAACCCGGGGCCCCTGCGACCAAACGTCAGCACGCTAACCATTTAGCCATGAAGCCGGACTCCGCCGATCTAACCTAACCAGAACAACATGAGTGTGCCAATACTCCTGCAGCTCTGACCATTTGACACGCAACTGTACGTAGAAATTCGACAGTAGCCTATGTGGGCTAGTGTTTCAAATATTACAATGTCTTAATAACAGAAGCGAGCCTCCGTGGTTCAGACGGCAGCGCGTCGGCCTCTCACCGCTGGATACCGTGGTTCAAATCCCGGTCACTCCATGTGAGATTTGTGCTGGATAAAGCAGAGGCGGGACAGGTTTTTCTCCGGGTACTCCAGTTTTCCCTGTCATCTTTCATTCCAGCAACACTCTCCATTCTCATTTCATAGCGTCTATCAGTCATTAATATATCACTTTGGGAGTGGCGACCCCATCGTACTAACAGCCTATATCTGCTTCATTCATTACATCCCTGACCTGGCCAATGACTGGAAAACAGGTTGTAAGTTTTCATTTTCAATAACAGAAACATATTATTATCCGTTGAATAATAATCCTAGACATGGAATGGTTCTTAATCCCTTCTTTCTTCTTCTCTTCTACCACTTTCCCTTCACCTGTGGGGTCGCGGGTAGGAACTGTGTTGCACATGTGGATTTGGCCCTGTTTTACGGCTGGATGCACTTCCTGACGCCAACCTTATGTCGAGGTGAACTAATGCGTGTTTCTGTGGTGGTGTGCTGTTTAAACATGAAGAGGAGGGTTTTTAGCTGTTGGTCTCCTTTAAACAACAAACATCGTCATCACAAACACCCGTTCCTCGAGCCAGAAGAATTAATCAGACGCTGTTGAAATTCCCGACGCGGCCTGGAATCGAACCCGGTGTCCTCTGAACCTAAGGCCTCAACTCCAACCATTCAGCCAAGGAGCCGGGCGATGGCTTCCTTCTTAACAAACAAACAAACAAACAAACAAACAAACAAACAAACAAACAAACAAACAAACAAACAAACAAACAAACAAACAAACACACACACAAAAAATAAAAATCAGCGTTAAGTCCGCAAGCCATTTTGGTCTCGTTTAGTTTCATATCTCTTACCTTGAAAACGTTAATAACTGAGTCTAACAATCATAACACTGGTCTCCCCCCGCTTTTCTTACACTACACGACCAAGTCAACGCTTTTGCTAGATGATCTATACTCCTCCATTTGCGGAGGCTTCGGGTTCGATTCCCGGCCAGGATCTGAGTACTGGTTCGAGATTCACTCATTCCACGGGATTACACCTGGTGGAGAGATAATGGCACCGGCCTTTAAAGTCAAGATTAACGGCCGAGAGGATTCGTCATGCTGACCACACTTTACCTCGTAACTGCAGACTTGTTAGGCCAGAGTCCATCAGGGCAGTACCGCCCCTCATTCCGGCGGGGCCAAGGGACAGAAAGATTTACTTTTTATTTTTACAATTTGCTTTACGTCACCCCGACACAGATAGGTCTCATGATGACGATGGGATAGGAAAGGGCAAGGAGTGGGAATGAATCGGCCCTGGCCTTGTTTAAAGTAAAGCCCCAGTATTTGCCTGGTGTGAAAATAGGAAACCACGGAAATCCATCTTCAGGGCTACCGACAGTGGGGTTCGAACCCACTATCTCCCGGATGCAAAGGGACAGAAAGACAGTCAATTATAGTCATAATAAAATTTCCACTTATGGACTACTGTATATGTAAAACAGTTTTCTTCGCTCCATTCTAGTAGTGGTGAAAAATAAACAGACGTTTCTCTGACTGTGTAACGTGCCACAGCCTGACTACCGAGGTTCCACGTAAACCACACATACCATCATCTTGATACTTGTTTCATGGCTATACGTATTTACGTGATCGGAAATCTATCAATTTTCTTTCAAGTTGCTATACGATGGGTCGGGAAAGGGCTAGGAGTGGGAAGGAAGCGGCGGTGGCCTCAATTAAGGTACAGCCCCGGAAAGCCATCTTCAGGGCTGCCGACAGTGGGGTTCGAACTCACTATCTCCCGAACGCAAGCTTACAGCTGCGTGCCCCTAACCGCACGGCCAACTTGCTCGGTCAGAAATCTTTCGGAAACCTGGCCATATCTCAATCCTCACTAGACCATTAACAGGACCAAATAGATCATCTCTACGATATGTTAATACCTGTAGCATAGATCATTGTTTTTGATCTTCTTAAATGTGCTCATGTTATTTCCCATTTACGTTTTGACAGGTCTCAATTGTGAGCATAAGATGATCTCAAACATAAATCAAATGGGAATCTAAGTTAGAATCTTACAACAAAGGAATGATAATGAAATTAGGAAAGTTAAAATTTTAATAACGCAAGCATTGGATGTTCAGGGTACTCGTACGGATTATACCGAGGAGCTCACAGCCGATTACTTACTCAACCACCAAGCAGGTTACATTGTTCGTGAAGGAACTAGGATAACGCTGAGCGATAAGCGTATCTCTGTCCTCCGTGAGATTCCTGGAAAAGCAAGTCAAACGCATCGCTTACAAATTCATTTGATAATATCTGAGAATGTTCTTGTAGAGAGAAACATGTTATTATCTTATTAATGTGTTCCTTTGAAGGCATATTATAGTGTTCTAAATCATATACAATGATGGGCAATTGAATAAGTAACACTTTGCTCGGACTGTGCATCAACTCCCTTCAAGCTGATGACGGAGGTGATGTGTCATGGCATGGAATCCGAACGGCACTTGAAGCATCCACGACCACTGCCCAGCCTCCCATAATGTACAGAGATTGATGGGAGCATGATGCAAGCCGTGTATACCCCTCATGCCAGCATCGCAGTCCTAGGGTTGAGGTAAGGTGAACTCGGGGATCAGGCAAGCATCCTAATGACCATCCAGTGGTCATTGGTGATCGGTTGATGCACTGCATTGCATTGCTGAAGGTACAGCTCTCCTACAAGGTGCTGGAGGTGAAAACATTGGTGGACATAGTCTGTAAGGAGGTTCCTGTATAGTTTTTGCAATTTCCTCGTTAACAACCGGCACGCCTTTGAAGCCTAGCTGGCCGTCTCTGTTTACATTCCTTGTCCGCGGAGTGCCAGGATTTCCCCAACTCGAGATACAGCGTTGTCAACACTCTGTTTTAACTATTTATTCTCTGAGAGCGAAGGGCGAGACTGGACAGAACTGCGTGCAGCTGTGAAACACTGGAGACCTGACGGGTGAGCCGGATCCAGGACAGGCACGCTTTTCAAATAATCCACGTGGACTGTCACTGACAAAGCAAGCATGCTATCAGTGAAGAGTCATCTGCTATTAGTCATGGAAGAGGTGACTGCAGAACAGTCATAAATCTGGTTACTCTCTACTGCTTAACGTATTAGTCGCCAGTCGTTAATGAGGAAATTGAGAGAACTTAATGTGTTTACCATTGGGGGACGTTGGTAGATGTATCATGGGCCCCATTGTATCCCTCGTGAACAGCCCCTGTATGAGGATACTACGACCACCAACCTAGACTCTACCCTGCTTTTAAAGGAATACATTCCCGAGCGTATTTAGCGACGCACTTGTACCCTGCCATCAGTATGCACCAACTGGTATCTCGATTCAACTGCAAACGACCTTCTTCCACACTTCGAGAGTCCAATGGTGGTGTTCTTTTAGCCTTGTTATGTGCTGTTGATCATAGGTATCCTAGTGGGATAGTGGCTTATGCAGTCCACTGAGTGGTATGGCTCTTTGCTGGGTCAGTTATCATCATGGCACGGACGCATCCTTCCCACTTCTAGCCCTTTCCTGTCCTATCGTCCCCATAAGACCTGTCTGTGTCGGTGTGACGTAAAGCAAATTGAAAAATATAAATAAATCTATGTCTCCTCCTTTCCAGCACCCTTCTGCCATTACTCCCACCTGTGTGTAGCAGCAATTATTCTCGCTCCTCCCATGTTCTTTTCTTCTAAACAATGAATAAGATAGTCTGAGTCCGCACAGCTTTCACTCCGAAAAGCAAGTCTCAAAACAGACCGACGTAATTATAATTTCCCCGGGCTGAGTGGCCCAGACGATTGAGGCGCTGGCCTTCTAACCCCAACTTGTCAGGCCCGATTCTGGCTCAGTCCGGTGGTATTTGAAAGTGCTCAAATACGTCAGCCTCGTGTCGGTATATTTACTGACACTTTAAAGAACTTCTGTGGGACTAAATTGCGGCATCTCGGTATCTCCGAAAACCGTAAAATAGTTAGTGTGACGTAAAGCCAATAACATAATTATTATTTATTATTAATTATAATTTGCCGGGCTGAATGACTCAGACGGTTGAGGCGCTGGCCCTGTGACCCCAACTAGGCATGTTCGATCCTGGCTCAGTCCGGAGGTATTTGAAGGTGCTCAAATAGGTCAGCGTCGTATCGGTAACTGGCACGTAAAGGAACTCCTGTGGGACTAAATCCGGCACCTCGGAGTCTCCGAAAACCGCAAAAGTAGTTAGTGGGACGTAAAGCAAATAACATTATTTTTATTATTATTAATTATAATTTCGAACAAGAACTCCCTTGTCACAGAATACTGTTAATCGCAGCTGTCATCTCAGTGCATTAGCTTTATTGCAATCGATTTCATTTACCTTCATTGTTTCAGTTAATCCCGACGTTCATTGCTCATGACAGTAACGATTGCCAGTTAATCCAAACGAATAATGTTTTACTCGGTTCAGTAGCCTACATGTTGTAGGCACCGTCACTTCAGTGCAGCTTCCTTACGTCCTAAATATCTTCAAAATTTATCGCAACACTTTCTCAGGGTTTGATGGTAAGTATTCATTTTCAGGATTTAAAAATAAATTGCGTTCTTGTGCCCCAATTTCGAGTGGTTTAATGTGTTCTAAATTCCTATAAAATAGAACTCAGAGAATTAGAGTAGGTGAAGCATTATCTGATCCTGTAACTATTACAAGGGCGTCCTGCAGGGCAAAATTATTGGACCTTTATGTTTTCTTATGTTTGTAAATGATACGAGTAAAGAACTAGAATCGCAACTAAGGCTATTTGCGGATGATGTTACACTGTATAGAGTAGTAAATACACTGACTGACAGTGACAATGCAACACCAAGGATTTCTGTAAAAACGAACGCTGTGCGGTGAATACAACAGAGAGATCTTTCTTGTAAAACCATTGTTACACAGGCACCTGAATTTAGTCTGGTTAAATATTATAAAGTATTTTTAATTATTTGATAGCATTTTTCTATAAACTGAAGGGCATTATATTGATTATTTGCAATGGTTTTTAATGTCTTCCACATCCGCCCCTACTCATTAAAACCCAGATCTGCCCACTGTTCTATTTTAAGGACAGAAGACATACCCACCAACTTTTAGTACTGCCTAAGCTTTCAGGCAAGGATTGGTGCTAACTGTTATGTTGGTAGCACACTAAAGATATAATCTGTCATTTGTTTTGGTTTCAAGCCGTTTAAAGAAGTTTCTCTACTGTACCGTACCCAGGGGTAATAACCCTCTAGGACGATGCCTCCATTTCCTATCCGACTAACTCAGTATTGGGCAGAGAAGTGGGTTGATTGTCGAAGGGTAAGTCTAAATGTCGAAGTTTATCTCTTAACTATAAGTATATGACAGGAATAATGGAGGTTTATCTCGAATGAGAAACACTAATATGGGATAAGATGAGTTTATTCCATAAAATAACCCCGAATCATACTATCACAAATGAAATTCAAATACACTGACTGACAGAGCAAATGCAACACCAAGGAGGAGTGGTTCGAAAGGGATGAAAGTTGGGGAAAAAACAGAGTCGGCACGGAAGAATAATTGATGTTTATTTCAAACCTATATGCAGGTTACACAATGCGCACGGCATCGACTCAGTAGGATGTAGGACCACCGCGAGCGGCGATGCACGCAGAAACACGTCGAGGTACAGAGTCAATAAGAGTGCGGATGGTGTCCTGAGGGATGGTTCTCCATTCTCTGTCAACCATTTGCCAAAGTTGGTCGTCCGTACGAGGCTGGGGCAGAGTTTGCAAACGGCGTCCAATGAGATCCCACACGTGTTCGATTGGTGAGAGATCCGGAGAGTACGCTGGCCACGGAAGCATCTGTACACCTCGTAGAGCCTGTTGGGAGATGCGAGCAGTGTGTGGGTGGGCATTATCCTGCTGAAACAGAGCATTGGGCAGCCCCTGAAGGTACGGGAGTGCCACCGGCCGCAGCACATGCTGCACGTAGCGGTGGGCATTTAACGTGCCTTGAATACGCACTAGAGGTGACGTGGAATCGTACGCAATAGCGCCCCAAACCATGATGCCGCGTTGTCTAGCGGTAGGGCGCTCCACAGTTACTGCCGGATTTGACCTTTCTCCACGCCGACGCCACACTCGTCTGCGGTGGCTATCACTGACAGAACAGAAGCGTGACTCATCGGAGAACACGACGTTCCGCCATTCCCTCATCCAAGTCGCTCTAGCCCGGCACCATGCCAGGCGTGCACGTCTATGCTGTGGAGTCAATGGTAGTCTTCTGAGCGGACGCCGGGAGTGCAGGCCTCCTTCAACCAATCGACGGGAAATTGTTCTGGTCGATATTGGAACAGCCAGGGTGTCTTGCACATGCTGAAGAATGGCGGTTGACGTGGCGTGCGGGGCTGCCACCGCTTGGCGGCGGATGCGCCGATCCTCGCGTGCTGACGTCACTCGGGCTGCGCCTGGACCCCTCGCACGTGCCACATGTCCCTGCGCCAACCATCTTCGCCACAGGCGCTGCACCGTGGACACATCCCTATGGGTATCGGCTGCGATTTGACGAAGCGACCAACCTGCCCTTCTCAGCCCGATCACCATACCCATCGTAAAGTCGTCTGTCTGCTGGAAATGCCTCCGTTGACGGCGGCCTGGCATTCTTAGCTATACACGTGTCCTGTGGCACACGACAACACGTTCTACAATGACTGTCGGCTGAGAAATCACGGTACGAAGTGGGCCATTCGCCAACGCCGTGTCCCATTTATCGTTCGCTACGTGCGCAGCACAGCGGCGCATTTCACATCATGAGCATACCTCAGTGACGTCAGTCTACCCTGCAATTGGCATAAAGTTCTGACCACTCCTTCTTGGTGTTGCATTTGCTCTGTCAGTCAGTGTACATTACCCGTTTGTGAGCGACTAAAAAGAAGATCTCGACAACGCTGTGAGATGGACAGCAGGCAACGGTATCATGGTAAATATCATGAAAAGTCAGGTTCTAAGTTTCACAAAGAGGAAAAGTCTTCTAACTTTTATTATTATTATTGAAAAATGCGCACATGCCGTGCAGAATACCATTACATTACATTTACATTACATACACATTACTTTTCTTTGCTATAAGCTACGATGAATTTCTGTCTATTCCTGCATTTTACAATATGGTATCGATCACAGAATTTCAAGCACAACTCACACACACATTCGTCACTTGGTTCGTGAAATAATTTGTTGCAGCACACCTTGTGGTGGAAACCATGGATCGCCAATCTCGTCGTCACGTGTCGCATATCATGATTAGCTTCCATCCAGGTCCTGTCTTGCATAGCAGATGTTGCATAGAAGTCCTCCGGTATGTTGTTTTTCTTCTCATGCAGATCTTGTATAAGCTGTTTGAAGCTGGTACTAGCTTGAAGTATGAGCTCGCATCTCAGATCCTCTATTAAGAAGGTCTCCCTGGTAAGCTCATACACTAGCCTCGATCTTGCATTCTGCGGGACTCCTAAAATTCTCTTCAGGTATCTAGCCTTTACTCGCTCCAATTCTTCCAGCTGTTTGTACGTGAGGTATTCTGCCACTAATTCTAGGCCATACGTCAGAACAGGTAGTATCTGAAACCTAAACAAGTCCATAGCTGTGCTGATCGATAGTTGTGTGATGTTCCTGATTTCATTCATAGCCCTAGTGGCCGCCACTGCTCTAGATCTTATATGTAAACTGAAACTCTTTCCCGTTGTTTGAATTGTGATACCTAGATATTTAAAACTGTTAGCCCTCTTGAGTAGTTTGCCATTGCATTTGATGTTCTCTGCTTCAGTGAGTCTTCCACCTTTCCTAAATACTACCAATTCCGTCTTCTCTTCGTTTATCTGGATGTCGTTTCTCTCTGCCCATTCACATAGTGTGTTTAGCGATACTTGCAGTTTATCTATATCTGTCGCTGCGATGGCCATGTCATCAGCGTATACGTATGTGCTTGTTCCTGTCATTCCTTTGGTGACATCGTTCGTGAGAACATTAAACAGGATAGGGCTGAGTGGATCGCCTTGGAGGACACCGTTCGTCTGCGACAGCCAGTCAGATATGCCTATTCCATCATCTATCTGTATGTAGTTTTCTGCCAGTATATTCGATATCAGGGTCGTTGTGCTCGTTCTTCCAATTAGTTCCTCCAGTTTATCTATTAATACCTTTCTGTTGACCGTATCGAAGGCTTTTGAGTAATCAACAAAAACCACATATAGTTTTCCTTTTGGTCTTTCTATCGTCTGTTTTATTTGTTCCAACAGGTTTTCTACTGCCAGAGTCGTGGACCTTCCCTTTCTAAAACCAAACTGTTCCTATGGTAGAAGGGGTTCTAGCTTCTCTGCCAGCCTTTTGGCGAGGATTCCTGTTAGGAGTTTCAGTAATGTAGATTCCAACGCTATTCCTCTATACGTGTTTGGGTTCTCTGTGTCTCCTTTTCCCTTGTATAATAGCTTGATTGTTGACTTTCTCCATTCGTCTGGTATACTTCCTAATTCTAAACATTTATTTAGAAGGGAGGTCCATATCGGTAAGTATTCTTGTGCTGTCTGCTTTAAGTGTTCACTTCTTATTCCATCTACTCCTGGTACTCTGTTATTCCTCATTTTCTGTATCGCTTTCGCAATTTCATCCGTGGTGAAGATCTCATCAGCTTGTAGAGTCATAGGTGTCTTAATCATGGGTCTTGTTTCTTTTGAGCAAATTACTATTCTTATATGATCTATCCATGTTTCCATAGGTATGTTGGGCTGTATTTTCTGCCCTTTTGGCCTCAGAGCTCGGTAGGGGTCTTCTTCTGCCTCCTCTACCATTTTTTTATGTTCTTTTTCCAGGTGTTGCTTTTTCTTCTTTTTTATTAGGTCCTTGTATTTCTTTCGTTCTCGTTGGTATTCTTCGGTGGTTGCGCTTGCCATTTGTCCTCTAGTTTTATGTAGTGTTTTCAGTGTCAATTTTCTTTGTTCATAACATTCTCTGTCGAACCATGGCCTCGCCTTCCTATTTGAATCTTGTGTGGTGGCCCCACTTATTATAGTTGATTTCAGCCATGTAGCGGCCTCATCAATATTTCCTGCTCTTATTGCTCTTTCAACCTTATCTTTTTCTTTCATTTTCCCTTTAATTTTTTCCATGTCCAGGGTCTTGCCAAATGTTATATTTCGTCTTTCTTCTAATTTGCTACTTCTACCGTTTTCTATATTTAATTGTACTGGAATGTGTTTACGGATGACTGCTGCTTCTTTTTTCACTGTGGTGGCAAGGTGTTTTGATCTAAAGCCCTTTCTGATTATTAGGTCTATTGTGCCAGCTCCGTTATGCCCTATGTATGTCCAGTCCTCCTATCTGTTGTGTATTGTAAAGCCTTCATTTGTTAGATATTCCATTACTTCTTTGCATTTTCTATCTTGCCTATTTATTGCGCAATTCAGATCTCCCGCAATGATTATCTTATCCATACTTCTACTATGATCCAAGGCCATCCCTAGTTTATCTATTATGTCTGTCGCGGTGTGATCTGGATTAAAGTAGACTGCTACTATAACTCCAATTCTTGTCCTGACAACCAGCATGTTTTCTTCTCTTAATAGTAGTTTGAAGGGGGCCAGTTGTGGTTTGATGATGCATAGCACACCGCCCGCTGGTCTTCCTCTTCTCACACACTGTGGCTCTTCTAACTTTTAATTTCTGTGTTGATTGGGGTGAAAGTACCTCATGGAGTAGCCCAGTAGTAACCCAGGTGTTAGCATAAGGAAAGATCGGCACTGTTGTATTCACATTAACGAGGCTGTACAGAAACTTTACAGATCTCTTCACATGGTTATGAGGGCATTTAGGGGTTGTAGTAAGGATGTAAAGCCGGCCCCGTGGTGTAGGGGTAGCGTGCCTGCCTCTTACCCGGAGGCCCCGGGTTCGATTCCCGGCCAGGTCAGGGATTTTTACCTGCACCTGCGGGCTGGTTCGAGGTCCACTCAGCCTACGTGATTAGAATTGAGGAGCTATCTGACGGTGAGATAGCGGCCCCGGTCTAGAAAGCCAAGAATAACGCCCGAGAGGATTCGTCGTGCTGACCACACGGCACCTCGTAATCTGCAGGCCTTCGGGCTGAGCAGCGGTCGCTTGGTAGGCCAAGGCCCTTCAAGGGCTGTAGTGCCATGGGGTTTGGTTTGGTTTAGTAAGGATGTAAAGGAGAGCGTGTACAAGTCTGGTAAGACCTCAGTCTATGGGACCCACACCAGGATTAGTTCATACGAGAAGTGAAAATATCAAAAGAAAAATATCACGATTTATTCTGGTTGATATCCGACAAAAGAATTGTGTTACGAGAATGTTGCAAACTTTGGGCTTGGAAGGTCTGGGAGTAAGAAGATGAGCTGTTCGACTAACTTGGATGTTCCGAGCTCTAAATAGATTAATGGCGTAGAAGAATAAGCTTGAGTTGAGTTTTTAAATGTACATAGGAGAGATCAAAAGATGAAGTTGGGATTCAAGAGGACAATTTGGGGCAAATATTCTGTTATAGGAGAGGAATTATGGTTGAAATAAATTATCAAGAGCAGTTTTCGATAAATTTCTAAGATACTTTGAAATTCTTAAAAGAAAAAGAAGACTGGGCTACTGTCCTACATACAGATCAGTGATGATGATTGATTGATTGATTGATTGATTGATTGATTGATTCAAAATCCCAGCTCGACCACCTCATCAAATTTGGCTGATTTTCAATTTTTCTCGGGATTTTCGAGATATAAAGTTCTCTGAAACCAAGTTTTAAAATTTTAGGGCTCCTGAGATTGCCTCATTAATTTATGCCTATTTTCATGTTTATACTCACCTCTACCCGTCGAATTCAATGAATTAGAATAGATAAACTATTATGATAATCTGTCCACCAAATTCCATTTTTCCTGCTGTCTAGAATTTTTCTTCCTTATGAATGTGTATGATTGCTCGGCCTCACGGAGACCACTTAAATGTTAACTGACGTGAACTTAGTCACGAAAACTGATGCTATTGACTCTCGGTAACAGTATGGTGACCCTATTTCCTGAGCCCAATTTCGGGACAGATGACTGGTTCATATCGGACAGTTGACAACACCACAATCAACCCCACCCCCTCTCCTTAGCTCTTGTGATGCACTGCAGGTGGAGATTGATATAAAACACGCTCAACTTGAACTTATTATCTATGTATTTATAAAAATTGAGTAACTAATCATAGTTAGTGCGAATGTTTATTTTTATTATTATTTTTCTTTGTGTTTAGGCCTTCTGCGGTCCACGGTGCTTGTGTTTTAGCTGTGTTTTTGTCGTCGTCTGCCCCTTTTGGCGTAGTGGATTGTGTTCTTAGTGGCCGCTTGAGCCTTCCTGTTGGCCCAGTATTCCTTCATTTTCTCGATGAATTCTTTCCTGTGCTCCTCTGACCAATTCCCGGCTCCTTTGTGGCTAGCTGATGTAAGGGATGTTAGGAAAGGTTTAGTTTTGACCATTAAACGGTATGCATTCCTGTCAGTTATGGCGCCTTGACTAATATTAAGCTCTGCAAGATCTTTGTCCCATTGTTTGGCCCAGGGGAATACAGTAGCTTTGCGTTTGTTAGCAACCTTGTAGATCTTATGGGATAATCTATTAGAATCCATTCTGTGTAGATGTCCATAGAAAGTCAGACGTTTTCTTCTGATGGCATCTATGAGGTTTTCTTGATGCTGGTAGAGCTCATTGTTGGGTTTGTACCATCGCCTTCAATCTGGTAGGATCCTTGGCCCTACTATTCTTCTCAGGAATTTCCGTTCTTGCACTTCCAAGGCTCTCAGTGGGGTCTTTTTAGTTAGGGACAGGCATTCTGCTGCGTAGAGGACTGATGGTCTGACTACTGCATTATAGTGTCTCAGTTTTACATTCTTTGGAAAATACCTTGAGGCATACAGTTTTCTGCAGGCATGGTAGGCCTGGTCTAATTTGATTTTCCTTTGTTCGAGAGCCATCGTTTCACTTAGGTCCTCCGAGGTACTTCACAGTTTTAGCTCTCTTCATATGCTTTGTATCACTGACTCCCACTGTTGTAGGGGCATCTTTGATGTTGGTGATAAACACGGACTTTCCAATGTTGATCACAAGACCCGCTTTAGCTGCTAAAGAGTGCAATGTTTGAAGCTGCATAGTAGCCTCATGCATGTCGTTTGCTAATAAAGTAAGGTCATCAGCAAAGGCCAGGCATGGAATCCTCAAATTGTCTGCTTTAAACCCCATAAATATGAATGCATATTCCTGTGGCTTGGTTCTAAAAGGGCCAATGTCATTTTTTAAATCGAAATTGAGATATTAACTGATACGAACGCGTTTTATTCTGGCTTGTAACATTAAAAGGGCCAATGTCTCTGTTAAGTACTAAACGAACAGTTAACGTTTAATTAAATAAGCCCTTGCCAATAATGTTAGATTACCAATAAAGATTAGAGACCTGGCAAGTTTTAAAGAATACGATAGAAAAGATTAGCGTTTAATAAGGTGACTTCCACAAAGAAAGTATAAAGTTATTTAAAGTTAGTTGTTGAAAAAATAATTGGAAAACTGCAGTATAAGTACAACTTCAAATGCTCATAGCTCAAAAACAGGTTTATTGACATTGGCCCTTTTAGAACCAAGCCACAGATTTATATATTCCGGTATATATAAAATAAGAGTTTTGATCCATCCATTACACAAAAAAGGCAGCATGAAGAACATCAACAACTACAGAGGAATATCTTTGCTACCCGTGACATACAAAATTCTATCACTTGCCATCCTGGAGCGTTTGGAAGCACAAGTAGAACATCAAATAGGTGAATACTAAGGAGGGTTCAGAAAAGGTCGCTCAACGGCTGAACAGATCCAAAATCTCAAAACGATCATCAGATATTGTACACTGAGGTCCAAGCAGTATGTGTCTGTCTTTGTGGACTTTAAGAAAGCGTACGACTCCATTGACCGGGAAGTCCTGCTAAACATCTTAAATGAATTTGGAGTTGATTTGAAAACTGCTGGCATTAATTAGAGCCACCCTGACCGATACAAAATCCAAGGTGAAGTTCCACGGATGTCTCTCGCATTCCTTTGACATCAAAACAGGTGTCCGACAAGGTGATGGGCTATCCCCGATACTCTTCAACTGTGTTCTTGAAAAGATCATCAGAACCTGGCGGGTGAGATTACAGGAAACCAACTACAGTGCATTGAGAATAGGAACCAAATCCAAGGGGATCGCAACAGACTGCTTAGCGTTTGCCGATGATATTGCTGTTCTCTCAAACGACATAGAAACCGCTAGAGCTCAAGTTGAAATTTTAAAGGAAATTGCCGAACAAACTGGTTTGCAGATATCGTTTGAGGAAACAGAAGTAATGACTAACATCAAAGAATCTCCACCAAAACTCCATACAAAATACGGGGCATCACCCGAGTAGACAAATTCAAATACCTGGGTGAGATCATCATGAAAAAAGGACTGGACAAAGAAGCACTTCAGGAGCGAGTACGCAAACTGGAAATAGCCCACCAAACATCCCGCACAATCTACAACAAAAAATGCCTTTCCCAAAACACCAAGATACGTCACTATGAAACAGTTCTGAAGCCAGTAGTTCTATATGTAGCCGAAACCCTGTCTCTAAATGCCAACAAAGGACTCGTTGAAGAACTGGAGAAAAGAGAACGCAAAATTGTGAGAGGAATCTTGGGATCAAAGTACAGAAATGGAATCCATCAAAAGAGATCCAACAAGGAAGTCTACAGCAAAATAGAGAAAATTACCGACACAATCAGAAAAAGGCGGGCACGATTTTACGGTCACCTGAAAAGAATGGACGGAAGAAAGTTAACTAAAGAAATCTGTCACTTTTTTGATTCAAACCCCAAAACCACAATTCCCTGGTTTAGAAATACCAAAGAAGACCTGCAAATGCTACATATCTCCGCTGAAGACGCCCTTAACAGAGATCTCTTGCGCAAGAAAATATTGACGAACGGGCTAAACCGAGACGAGCAACCGAAGAGAAGACACGGTGCCCCTTGGACAGAGGAGCGTAAGCAGGTCCACTCACAAAGAATGAGGGAAATTTGGGCTCTAAAGAAGGCCAAGTTCAGTGTCAAATGCAACAAGACTTAACGTGGTCCTTGATGGCCCCATTGAATTATATATACACTGACTGACAGTGACAATGCAACACCAAGAAGGAGTGGTTCGAAAGGGATGAAAGTTGGGGAAAAAACAGAGACGGCACGGATGAATAATTGATGTTTATTTCAAACCGATATGCAGGTTACACAATGCGCACGGCATCGACTCAGTAGGATGTAGGACCACCGCGAGCGGCGATGCACGCAGAAACACGTCGAGGTACAGAGTCAATAAGAGTGCGGATGGTGTCCTGAGGGATGGTTCTCCATTCTCTGTCAACCATTTGCCACAGTTGGTCGTCCGTACGAGGCTGGGGCAGAGTTTGCAAACGGCGTCCAATGAGATCCCACACGTGTTCGATTGGTGAGAGATCCGGAGAGTACGCTGGCCACGGAAGCATCTGTACACCTCGTAGAGCCTGTTGGGAGATGCGAGCAGTGTGTGGGCGGGCATTATCCTGCTGAAACAGAGCATTGGGCAGCCCCTGAAGGTACGGGAGTGCCACCGGCCGCAGCACATGCTGCACGTAGCGGTGGGCATTTAACGTGCCTTGAATACGCACTAGAGGTGACGTGGAATCATACGCAATAGCGCCCCAAACCATGATGCCGCGTTGTCTAGCGGTAGGGCGCTCCACATTTACTGCCGGATTTGACCTTTCTCCACGCCGACGCCACACTCGTCTGCGGTGACTATCACTGACAGAACAGAAGCGTGACTCATCGGAGAACACGACGTTCCGCCATTCCCTCATCCAAGTCGCTCTAGCCCGGCACCATGCCAGGCGTGCACGTCTATGCTGTGGAGTCAATGGTAGTGTTCTGAGCGGACGCCGGGAGTGCAGGCCTCCTTCAACCAATCGACGGGAAATTGTTCTGGTCGATATTGGAATAGCCAGGGTGTCTTGCACATGCTGAAGAATGGCGGTTGCCGTGGCGTGCGGGGCTGCCACCGCTTGGCGGCGGATGCGCCGATCCTCGCGTGCTGACGTCACTCGGACTGCGCCTGGACCCCTCGCACGTGCCACATGTCCCTGCGCCAACCATCTTCGCCACAGGCGCTGCACCGTGGACACATCCCTATGGGTATCGGCTGCGATTTGACGAAGCGACCAACCTGCCTTCTCAGCCCGATCACCATACCCCTCGTAAAGTCGTCTGTCTGCTGGAAATGGCTCCGTTGACGGCGGCCTGGCATTCTTAGCTATACACGTGTCCTGTGGCACACGACAACACGTTCTACAATGACTGTCGGCTGAGAAATCACGGTACGAAGTGGGCCATTCGCCAACGCCGTGTCCCATTTATCGTTCGCTACGTGCGCAGCACAGCGGCGCATTTCACATCATGAGCATACCTCAGTGACGTCAGTCTACCCTGCAATTGGCATAAAGTTCTGACCACTCCTTCTTGGTGTTGCACTTGCTCTCTCAGTCAGTGTATATAAGAGTTCTCTCTGTACATTGCACAGAATTTAAAATGAATGGTATTTCTGTATCGGTCATATCAACAGTAACAAGGAAATGGACTTTTTAATTTTCTGTCTTCTTTGTAAGATGTATGTACAGTCGAACCTCGATATCTCGAACCTCCATTACTCGAATTTTCAGTATCTCGAAGTATCTTAAATTTCCCGGCCCTTTGTCCTATTCTTTACGTGTATTTATTTTCTATTACTCGAAATTCTCGAAGCGAACATTTCCTCCCTTGAAGCAAAAAAAAAAAAAAAGTAAAAAAAAAAAAAAGTCTGTAACTCGAATTTTGTGCAACATTAACTGTGCAATACGGCATTTGTGGTTTGTGAGGAGCAGTTAACAAATATAGAAACGGTTACAGTGATGCTGCGAGGTAATATGAGGGGAAGCGAAAAACTAAAACTTTTAGTGATCGGAAAATCAGCGAAGCCTCGCTGTTTCTCGGGCGTGAATTAACAACCGGTCACGTACGAAAGAAACCCCCCGAAGTCGCGAAGACAAGCTCCGTTTACGAATCTCGGCTGCGTGGTACTGATGAGAAGTTTCAACGTAAAGGGAGGAAAGGTTAACAGTAACAAACAGAAGAGACTAACGGATTTTTTCCAAAGGCGTTAACCGATTTCTTGTTTCACTACTGTATGTAGTGTACCCTGTTTTCTAAAATGTTACTAGGCCTATAATAAGGTTTATAATTAAAGTGATGCCGTAAAATGGAGTTTGCACATTTTTAAATACTGTTAAAAACAATGTAGCCGGCCCCGTGGTGTAGGGGTAGCGTGCCTGTCTCTTACCCGGAGGCCCCGGGTTCGATTCCCGGGCAGGTCAGGGATTTTTACCTGGACCTGAGGGCTGGTTCGAGGTCCACTCAGCCTACGTGATTAGAATTGAGGACCTATCTGACGGTGAGATAGCGGCCCCGGTCTAGAAAGCCAAGAATAACGGCCGAGAGGATTCGTCGTGCAAACCACACGACACCTCGTAATCTGCAGGAGTTCGGGCTGAGCAGCGGTCGCTTGGTAGGCCAAGGTCCTTCAAGGGCTGTAGTGCCATGGGGGTTTGGTTTGGTTTTGGTTAAAAACAATGTATTCAGTATAAGCTCGTAGATACATATGATTAAATTATGTGCTACACATGCTCGAAAACGGTATTCTCTATATCTCGAAATTTCGATACGGCAACTCGAAATAAAATTGAGCTCCCAAGGTGATTCGAGATATCGACCTTCCAGTGTGTGTGTACTGTATCTACGCGCATCACGAGAAAATTGCTAAAGAGAGTTTCTTGAAAATCGGTATGTAAATTCGGGGAATGAGGCACTACAATCTAGGCTATAAATTTTTTTATTCACACTGAGTGAAATGGTAGTTTAGGGGAAAGGCTAAAATTCAATTCAGAAAAATCTGTGTTATTAGTGGTGCTATCTATTAATACTACATAATTAAAGTTATATATAATTAAACATCTGGAAATTTTTGCCTTATACATTTTTACCGTAGCAGCTATGATAACAGATACATTCAAGAATTTCGTTGTTTTTTTTTTTTTTGCTACGTCCATATCAATGCTGAGCCACGAGAAAATGGGGGAACAGAATTCAAGGAAAAATCGATATGAAAAGTCGGGGAATAAAGCACTACAGTATAGGCTATAAATAACTTAATTTGCACTGCATGAAAAGGTAGTTTAGGGGAAGGCGCTTAAAATTCAGTTTTTCAGTACCTATTATTACGCAGTACCTATTATCCTATTAACAACTTCATTTAAGTTCTGTGTACAATGTACAATTACGTAGCCGAGCACGGCTACACCAGCTATTATTAATAAAAAAAAAGAAATCGCTGAAGTTTGTATAAGCGCCCATCACACCGACGATGTGTGCCAATCGTACTTCTGTGACGATGACGACAGCTACATCTTTATGTGCACTTTTGTCTTTTTTTCAGTATTTCATATCTTTCTAAACAGGTTTCGGAATGATCCATTTGGATGATTAACATGATTTTAACCGGGCGAGCTGGCCGTGCGCGTAGAGGCGCGCGGCTGTGAGCTTGTATGCGGGAGATAGTAGGTTCGAATCCCACTATCGGCAGCCCTGAAGATGGTTTACCGTGGTTTCCCATTTTCACACCAGGCAAATGCTGGGGCTGTACCTTAATTATGGCCACGGCCGCTTCCTTCCAACTCCTAGGCCTTTCCTATCCCATCGTCGCCATAAGACCTATCTGTGTCGGTGCGACGTAAAGCCCCTAGCAAAAAAAACCATGATTTTATCACATTCAATTGTCCTATGAGATTTTTCTAATCCCCAGGAATTATGAACTATCAACAACGCTCGTTCTACCCGATCTACTGAAGATGGTCTTGCACGGACCCATTAGTTCTAGGAAATGACAAAACGAATTCAGAGATTCTTTTTAACTTGGGAACGATTATGTCTTGTTTCAGTTCCTTCAGAATGGACAACAATCGCTGTTCTGATGTCAGTTTTAGCACACTCCACTCCACTTGGAAGGTGTCCGACTCCTTGGCTGAATGGTCGGCATTGAGGCCTTCGGTTGAGAGGGTCCCGGATTCATTCCTGGCCGGGTTGGGGATTTTAATCGCATTTGATTAATTCTTCTGGGGTGGGGACTGGGTGTTTGTGTTTGTCCCAACAATTTCCTCTTCGTATTCAGGAAACACACTGGACTACCAACCACTACAGAGACACGCAATAATGATTACATCCCTCCATATATGGTTGGCGTCTGAAACGGCACCTGGCTGCAAAACGGGGCCAAATACACATGTGCTACACAGGTACGGACAGTGCCTGTGAGCTATTGTTATTCCTTCGTGCAAAATAAATAAATAAATAAATTAAACAGGACAAAAATCGGGACTTTAATTGTTTTTCCGGGACAGACCTCTGAAATTCGGGGCGTATGTGATATCCAGTACTATGCAGTCAGTATTCGGCCCCAGAGACAATATTTCCTTCAAATGTCCTTCCAATGAACCCTCCGATTGTTGGAGATCATAATATTTTTACACTTTATGCTGCTCCACGACATGCAACGCGGTTTGAAATTACAAAGACATTTTAAAATGATGTACTCAGAATGAAACCCATCATCATCATCATCATCTGTTTACCCTCCAGGTTCGGCTTTTCCCTCGGACTCAGCGAGGGATCCCACCTCTACCGCCTCAAGGGCAGTGTCCTGGAGCTTCAGACTCTTGGTCGGGGGATACAACTGGGGAGTATGACCAGTACCTCGCCCAGGCGGCCTCACCTGCTATGGTGAACAGGGGCCTTGTAGGGGGATGGGAAGATTGGAAGGGATAGGCAAGGATAAGGGAAGGAAGCGGCCGTGGCCTTAAGTTAGATACCATCCCGGCATTCGCCTGGAGGTGAAGTGGGAAACCACGGAAAACCACTTCGAGGATGGCTGAGGTGGGAATCGAACCCACCTCTACTCAGTTGACCTCCCGAGGCTGAGTGGACCCCGTTCCAGCCCTCGTACCACTTTTCAAATTTCGTGGCAGAGCCGGGAATCGAACCCGGACCTCCGGGGGTGGCAGCAAATCACGCTAACCACTACACCACAGAGGCGGCCTGAATGAAACCCAGCTCATCCTAAACTGTGTCCCGCTGAGAAGCAGGAAATAATACCTTCAGTGAGGCGGAAAGGGGGCTTAAAGTAGGGTGACTCATTTCTTGAGCGCCTTATCAGAAATCTTGTTTGAAGAAGAATGAGGCTTGAAGCTGATCTCAAAGTGGGAGTCAATACTTGAGGAGTGCAAAACACAGAGAGTTTAGCCGTAACTAGCATAGGGATACCTTGTTTATATTACACAGAAAAATTACACATTCTTGTCGGATGACATTTCTTTAAACTATGTCTTAGTTGTGGATCTCTAGTTCGATGCCGAGTGAAAGGTAGCTCTTTCAGCAGGTACATACAGAGTATGGTTGCAAGTAATACCCTTAAGCAATTACTTGTTAACAGTGGAAAATAAAGTGAAAATCCACAGCATGTTTCCAGTCATTCGACCGAGTCAGGAATCGAATCAATGAAGCCCCCATCCAGCGGCGAGGATAGGAATTGTGCCGGCTGCCGAAGACTGTCTCACTAGTCTGGGGCAATGATTAATGACTGACAGATGAAACGCAATGATATCAGAGAGTGTTGCTGGAATGAAAGATGACAGGTAAAACCGGAGTAGCCGGAGAAAAATCTCCGCTTTGTCCAGCACAAATCTCAATGGAGTGAGTGGGATTTGGAGTAGCCGGAGAAAAATCTCCGCTTTGTCCAGCACAAATCTCAATGGAGTGAGTGGGATTTGAATCACGGAACCCAGTGTCCGACTCGTTGGCTGAACGGTCAGCGTACTGGCCTTCGGTTCAGAGGGTCCCGGGTTCGATTCCCGGCCGGGTCGGGGATTTTAACCTTAATTGGTTAATTCCAATGGCACGGGGGCTGGGTGTATGTGTTGTCTTCATCATCATTTCATCCTCATCACGACGCGCAGGTCGCCTACGGGAGTCAAATAGAAAGACCTGCACCTGGCGAGCCGAACCCGTCCTGGGATATCCCGGCACTAACGACATTTCATTTTTTTTTTTTACGGAACCCAGTGGAGAGAGTCCGGCACGCTGCCGCCTGAGCCACGGAGGGTCTGTTAACAGTGAAATTGTGAGAAGAATTTTCAGTCAGTCGAAGACTTTCTTTTTGCTATTGGTTTAACGTCGCACTATAACATGGAAGGTGTTCGGGGACGCAAGGACGGGAAAGAGTTAGGATTAGGAGGGAAGCGGCAGTGGCCTTAATTAAGGCACATCCCAGCTGACAAAACAATTATGCAGGGTGTAAGAGTAAGGTACACAAAAGCTCTCAGGGCACATTCCTCACACGCAGGAGAAGAAAATATGATACAGTGGAACTTCGATATCTCGAATCACCTCGGGAGCTAAATTTTATTTCGAGTTATCGAAATTCCGAGTTATAAAGCATACCGTTTTTGAGTATGTATAGCACATAATTATTTGAATCATACATTACTTTTAACGGTATTTAAACATACACAAACAAACAATATTTTACGGCATAACTTTAATTATAATAATTATTATAGTAACTTTTTGTCCGACTCGTTGGCAGAATGGTCAGCGTACTGGCCTTCGGTTCGGACGGTCCCGGGTTCGATTCCCGGCCGGGTCGCGGATTTTAACCTTCACTGGTTAAATTCAATGGCTCGGGGACTGGGTGTTTGTGCTGTCTCCAACATCCCTGCAACTCACACACCACACATAACACTAATAATAATATTTGTTTTACGTGCCACTAACTACTTTCAAGGTCTTCGGAGACGCCTAGGTGCCGGAATTTAGTCCCGCAGGAGTTCTTTAACGTGGCAGTAAATCTACCGACACGGGGCTGTCGTATTTGAGCACCTTCAAATACCACCGGACTGAGCCAGGATCGAACCTGCCAAGTTGGGGTTACAAGGCCAGCGCCTTAACCGTCTGAGCCACTCAGCCCGGCACACATAACACTATCCTCCACCACAATAAGACGCAGTTACCTACACATGGCAGATGTCGCCCACCCTCATCGGAGAGTCTGCGGTATAAGGGCTGCACTTGGCTAGAAATAGCCACACGAAATTATTATTAGTAACTTTTTGAAGACAGCAGTGAAACAAGAAACATACCTCCATTAACTCCTCTGGAAGAAATCCGTTAGTCTCTTCTGTTTGTTACTGTTAACCTTTCCTCCCTTCACGTTGAAACTTCTCGTCAGTAGCAAGCAGCCGAGATTCGTAAAAGGAGCTTGTGATCCGCTACTTCGGGGATTGCTTTCGTACGTGACCGGTAATGAATTCACACCCGAGAAACAGCGAGGCTTCACCGATTTTCCGATCACTAGAAGTTTTAGTTTCGCTGTTCCCGTCATATTAGCTCCCAGCATCACTGTAACCCTTTCTTTACTTGTTAATTGCTCCTCACAAACCACAAATGCCGTATTTCACAGTTAGACTAATGTTGCACAAAATTCGCTGCTTCAAGGGAGGAAATGTTTGTTTCAAGAAATCGAGAAATTCGTGTAGCCGAATTTCGAACAACAGCGAAATAAAATACACGTGATGAATAGGAAAAACGGCCGGGAAATTTAAGTTCTTCGAGATACTGAAAATTCGAGTAATGGAGGTGCGAGATATCGAGGTTCGACTGTATATCGACATGTGTGCGGAAACGCTCAATTTCCATGTCAGAATTCATTTTCTACAATTCTAGCACATTAATCGAGAGAAACACTCAGGAACAGAACGTTCCAGCGAACACATGAAACTATTTGTTATGTGATATGCTCAAAATGATGCGCTGATGCGGAACATAGCGGCCGAGAGGATTCGTCGTGCTGACCACACGTTTCTTCGTAATCTGCAGGCCTTCGGGCTGAGCAGCGGTCACTTGGTAGGCCATCCCTTCGGGGCTGTTGCACCATATATTAAAAAAATTAAGACGAACACAAACACCTTGTTCTAAAGCTAGAGGAATTAAGCTCACGAGGCCCACCCGGAAATCGAACCCGTACACTGACCTCACTGGGCCGTACAATCTTCACTCTAAACAAGTTAATGAATTAACTACATCTTATATAATATTTGCTTTGCCCTTTTCTTAGCCATGCTTATACAATTGGGTCATGCTACTAAGTATAGATATAGACTACATTTACAGTGCTGTGACTCATGTACACACCACTGAATCACCCCCAGTTTCTTTTGAAGGTAAGTCACGGGACTGCTTTTATCGACAGGACTCACATAATAACAACAACTTTATGACTCACATTAGCTATCTTCTGCTTTAAAATCCCAGTAACCTTGACTTGGAGGTACTTGAGTTGTCTATAAATTTCGAACTTTCCTCCGTCGGCCAACTTGTGAATGATGTTCAAATGAATTAAAGATGTTAATGTGAAACTATTATTATTATTATTATTATTATTATTATTATTATTATTATTATTATAGAATTGCCTTTCAGGAATCATAATTAAATCTGAAGACTGGCATGCCTGGACGAAGACGCCTCGGAATGCCTGCGTCATCCCTCAGACAGAATCTCAGTTTGCTCCAATGTCTCAGACCTCTTCATTATTATTGTTAATTTTATATGATTCTAAGTTGGAAGTAAGAGACATGAAAGTCACGAGAATGATTGCTCATAAAAACAATTGGGAACAGTGGCAGGAGGGTATTCGAATTAAAGAGGCAAAGGTTAATTTAAAATTGAAATTGAATTACGAATAAGCCGGCTTCGGTGGTGGGGCCATGTGAGGCGAATGGGGGATAATGGGTTACCTGGGAAAATTATAGACTCGGTCATGGAATGTAAGAAAAGTAAACCAAAGCAATGATGGTTAAAATCAGTTTCTAATTATTCAAAGATAACAGCTAACTAATAACTACCAAACCAAACCAAACCCCATGGCACTACAGCCCTTGAAGAGCCTTGGCCTACCAAGCGAACGCTGCTCAACCCGAAGGCCTGCAGATTACGAGGTGTTGTGTGGTCAGCACGACAAATCCTCTCGGCCGTTATTCTTGGCTTACTAGATCGGGGCCGCTATCTCACTGTCAGATAGCTCCTCAATTCTAATCACGTAGGCTGAGTGGACCTCGAACCAGCCCTCAGGTCCAGGTAAAAATCCCTGACCTGGCCGGGAATCGAACCCGGGGCCTGCGGGTAAGAGGCAGGCACTCTACCGCTACACCACGGGGCCGGCAACTAATTAGTACAGTAGTTACAAATAGAGGATTGTGGTAGCGTTTAGTTAATTCGCAGAGGTTTGAAGACTGAACGCCGAAAGACATAACAATCTATCATGAATATGTACATTATTATTATTATTATTATTATTATTATTATTATTATTATTATTATTATTATTATTCTTGGTAAATATCCTGGTGCCAAGTCTGATTACGATAACGTAACAACGAAATTAAGTGAAAATGTAAATTATCAGCTCCAGGACACTGCCCTTGAGGCGGTAGAGGTGGGATCCCTCGCTGAGTCCGAGGGAAAAACCGAACCTGGGGGCTAAACAGATGATGATGATGATGATGATGATGTAAATTATCGACATCCTTCATAAAAATTACATAACAACACGAATTACAACAAACAATCAAACGTAAACAACATTTTTCAAGACTTTTTGGCTAGTGGTTTAACGTCTAATATATAGAAGACTTTTGGCAACGCAAGTATGAGAAAGGGGTAGGACTGAGGGACTGGGAAAGGCTAGGGAAGCTAGCGTCCGTGGCTTTAGTTAAGGTACAGCACCAAGCCTGATGTCAAAAAGGGAAACCACGGAAGGCCATCAAGGATTTATATCATAACGAGAAATTATATTCTGTCTCCTAAAATGGTAATTAACTTTTAGGTATTAAAAACATCCATCCATCACCTAACAAACTGCTACAATTTTAATCCTAAATCCATGAGCAACACAACTGAAATGAAGTGGAAATGAAATGGCGTATGGCTTTTAGTGCCGGGAGTGTCCGAGGACATGTTCGGCTCGCCAGGTGCAGGTCTTTTGGTTTGACGACCATAGGCGACCTGCTCGTCATGATGAGAATGAAATGATGATGCAGACGACACATACACTCAGCCCCCGTGCCAGCGAAATTAACCAATGATGGTTAATATTCCCGACCCTGCCGGGAATCGAACCCGGGACCCCTGTGGCCAAAGGAGCACGCTAACCATTTAGCCATGAAGCCGGACAGCAGCACAACTGATTATACTTGAGAAAAATATTATGTTTGCACCGTACTTATGAGTGAATACGGTCTATCTAGGGAATGCTTTTTCTTTTCAATTTGTAACACCTTTGCATTATAAACAGGTTTTGAAATCACTCTTTTTCTATATTTGATGTGTTCTAAATCATCATCATCATCATCATCATCATCTGTTTATCCTCCGGGTTCGGTTTTTCCCTCGGACTTAGCGAGGGATCCCACCTCTACCGCCTCAAGGGCAGTGTCCTGGAGCTTCAGACTCTTGGTCGGGGGATACAACTGGGGAGAATGACCAGCACCTCGCCCAGGCGGCCTCACCTGCTATGCTAAACAGGAGCCTTGTGGAAGGATGGGAAGATTGGAAGGGATAGGCAAGGACGAGGGGAGGAAGCGGCCGTGGCCTTAAGTTAGGTACCATCCCGGCATTCGCCTGGAGGAGAAGTGGGAAATCACGGAAAACCACTTCCAGGATGGCTGAGGTGGGAATCGAACCCACCTCTACTCAGTTGACCTCCCGAGGCTGAGTGGACCCCGTTCCAGCCCTCGTACCACTTTTCAAATTTCGTGGCAGAGCCGGGAATCGAACCCGGGCCTCCGGGGGTGGCAGCTAATCACGCTAACCACTACACCACAGAGGCGGACTGTGTTCTAAATTCCGAAATAAATGAGAGGACAAAAACTTCCAGAATGATATATTTGATGAAGTATTTTAAGTAAGATGGAAAGCAACGGGTGAATTTAGAAACGTATTGGCAATATGAGTCATATTTGTGAAGGTTTCTAGAGTTCCAGCCCTTTTTCATCCAATGGTCGCCGAAACCGACCCGTCATAGTGGGGAGTTATCATAGGTCATTTCATGTTAAGAAAACGGTATTGGTCTAATGGCCCTACAAGGAGCGACACCTATAAATACTCGTGATTAAGGAATATCATCATGTAATTTATAGTGTATATGAAAGAAAGAAAATGGATGAGGCATTTTTCCCCCGTGAGTTATTAAAATAATTACCTAAAATTCTCTATTTCACAACTACATTCGCAGGGAGGAAGCACAAGGGCTGGAACAGCCATCACTTTGTTGCCTTCCTTCATTTTCCTTCTCAGCTGCTCTAGTACATGTAACGCGTTGTTGGCAGCTCACCACTGCTGAAGAAAAGTCATCTCATTTGTGAGTGTGTGTTTTAATATTCTCGTACTGTGTAGCTGTTGTTACTGTCAATTTTGATGCTGTGGTGTACAATGATACATCACGGCTGTGCTTGATTTTGTTATTTAGCTGTTATTTTTTCTTCTTCTGCTTCCTACATATTTGTTTACCCTCCAGGGACGGTTTTTCCCTCGAACTCAGCGAGGGATCCCCCCCTCTACCGCCTCAAGGGCAGTGTCCTGGAGCTTCAGACTCTGGGTCGGGGGATACAACTTGAGAGGACGACCAGTACCTCGCCCAGGTGGTCTCACCTGCTATGCTGAACAGGGGCCTTGCGGGGGAATGGGAAGATTGGAAGGAACAGACAAGGAAGAGGGAAGGAAGCGGCCGTGGCCTGAAGTTAGGTACCATCCCGGCATTTGCCTGAAGGAGAAGTGGGAAACCACGGAAAACCACTTCCAGGATGGCTGAGGTGGGATCCAACCCACCTCTATTCAGTGGACCTCCCGAGGCTGAGTGGACCCCGTTCCAGCACTAGTACCCCCTTTCAAATCTCGTGGCAGAGCCGGGAATCGAACCCGGGCCTCCGGGGTTGGCAGCTAATCATTCTAACCCCTACACCACAGAGGCGGACGCTGTTGTTTCTTAAGCGCATTTAATTTTTAACATTCCTTTCATGGGACAATGTGACTGCAGAGTACAGTACCGGTCAAAAGTTTAGGACCACATAAAGAAACCACGAAATGTAATCTAGAACTGAAAATTGAGCCACTAGACCTCTGTAATTTTCTTTCTGAGCTCTCACATCTAGTAGGATATATGTCGCCTGATTTCATTGAGTTAGTCGTCCGACTCGTTAGCTGAACGGTTCTGGCCTTCGGTTCAGAGAGTCCCGGGTTCGAATCCCGGTCGGGTCGAAGATCTTTACCTTCATTGGTTAATTCCAATGGCTCGGGGACTGGGTGCTTGTGATGTCCCCAACATCCCTGCAACTCGCACACCACGCATACACTATTCCTCCACCACAATAACACGCAGTTACCTACACATGCCAGATACCACCCACACTCATCGGAGGGTCTGCCTACAAGGGCTGCAACCGGCTAGAAATGGCCACACGGAATTATTATTATTGTTATTAATTTACTCCAAGTACTGTAGAAGATATAAATTTTTAACTCTTGGAAGGTCACACCAAAAAATGAAAAAATTGGTAATACGTATTTACGCGAATAATCCCCACATCTTCTTTTAAATATTTGAGGCACTAAATTGGGGTGGGGTTTCTATTTGAGTCAAAGTTGGCATTTTTTTCAAAATGAGCCTTCCTAAGGTTAGGGTGCGGGGATTATTCGCGTAAATACATACCACATACGAGAATAATCCCCGCATTTTTAAATATTTGAGGCACTAAATCGGGTTGTGGTTTTTATTTGAGTCAATGTTGGCAATTTTTTTTCAAAATGAGCCTTCCTAAAGTTAGGGTGCGGGGATTATTCGGTTGCGGGAATTATTCGCGTAAATACGGTATGTATTGTATACCCTAATTGGTTGAAAGTATCACCACCAAGATTTTTTAGGAGACTTAGGAATAGGTAGGGGACGTTTTAATATAAGTATGAAACATAGCCAGTACCGTTTTGGGTGGTTTTTTTTGAAGCAGCGCCAAGATGGTTTATTTTTCATTGTCTTTGTCATGAATGGCCCAAGGTCTCGGGGCGAGCTATCGGCATCAGACTTACAGTATCTGCCCTGATAATTTAATTTGCACAGATGACATCCAAGAATACATTTCTGATGCCGATAGCTTACGCTGAGACCTATGACAAGAACAAAGAAAAATCGACCTTCTTAGCGCAGGTTTGAAAAAAATTAAACGCACAAAAATATGTCGCATTTTTTCGGAATTTTTATATTTATACTAAAATTACCCTCACCTATTGCTAAGTCTACAACAGAATCTTGGTGGTGATACTTGAAATCAATTAGAGTATATAACACATAATATTTCTAAAAATGTTGACTTTCTGATGTGACCTTCCAGCAGTTAAACATGTATAACTTGTACAATACTTGGTGTAACTCAGTGAAATCAGGCGATGCATATCATATTAAATGCGAGAGCTCAGGACAAAAAGTACAGAGGTCTAGGGGCACAATTTTAGATCCTAGATGACATTTCATGATTGTTTTATGTGGTCCTAAACTTTTGTCCGGTACTGTAATACCCGGCATTGCCTGGGCAAGTTTATTAAATGCAGTTAACTGCATACTCGAAACCCCGAAACTGTAAAAAATATTTATTTTCTGTTTTCTCCCCAGTTTGCCTTGAACTTCAATACTGAGGTTTTGTGTGTAAAGAGGTTTACCCTTGTTGCTGTAAAATCCTAAATATGCCCCTTCTACAAGCCCTGTACCCCAGATTTCATAAACATGATTTTAAGTTTCCCCCTTTTATCTAGAAATTAAATACTGCTTTTCACAAATTTATGTGCCACCATTTTCTCATATTATTGTGAAAAGGGAAATGAGACCATCTAAAACTCCCGGCCCCTTGAGTTCTTAAAAACGATTTTCAGCTTAGTTTCTTCCCCACTTTATCTAGAAATTAAATGCTTACTTTCATCAGTATAGGTAATGTGCCGCCGTCTTCCCGTGATGTTGTTGAGCAGAGCCGTTCGATGTGTAAACCTTGTTATCATAAGAGCAATACTGTTTTCTTAAAACATGGAATGACCTAATAATAAAGGTTATTCATAGTATGAATTCTTTTACTCGTACTTGTGGATTACAGCGATGATAGGATGCAGGGAAAGGCTAGCACTAGGAAGGTAGGGGCTGTGTTCTTAACTAAGGTACAGTCTCTACATTTACTTGGTTGACAATTTAAATCCACGGAAAGCCATCGTCAGGACTGCCAACGATGTGGTTCAACACCCACAATCTCCGGAATATAAACTTAAAGTTGCACAACCCGTACCACGTAACCAGCTGTGTTCCTTTAAACAGCTGTTCGACTAGAAAAAACATTTCCGGATTTTTTTTCTTTATTCGGCATCTACAGATTGTGGCTTGTGTCTTTTGAATTGAAGATTTGTGTTAAAGTAGTAAAGGATAATTTGTTCCTGAAGACAGTATCTATCCTCGTGCGACATTGAATTTCCACAAATCCATGATCCTTTATTATCTAATATCTGTGTAGAAATGATTAATCCGATATTATAATGACTAGTCTTTCTCAACGAATTTAGAGGACTAAACTTCTGCAAGGGATTAAATTTCCCTGTGCGATTGCCTACAATGAGTATCACTTCCAGATCCTTTTGGCACAGATCTGTCTACTCCGACATTAAACGTTGAAATTAACAGGTATGACAGAATCCTCTCGAGGTAGAAACCTTTTATGAATCATCGAAAAATGACCAAAGATCTACTTCGTGAGACACCATCTGAGTCATCGTTGTACACGTCATCTCCATGGGAGAGTATCCTTAGGGAATTCGAGAAAATACCTGGGTTATCTAAGCGTAAACCGTCTCCATATCTCCATATCTGAGTCATTCTATTTCCTGCTTGCCCTAAGGGAATTATTCTTAAATCAAGTTAATCATATCATATCATATCATATCTTCTCTTCCTGTGTTTTTTTCTACTTCTCAAACACTCCTATACGCAGCCTATCCGTTACATCCCAAGCTGGACTAACAGTATTCTTCGTTCACAATTCAAGATCTCCCCGGAATAAGGATGTAACTAACAAAGCAGTACTTTTTCAAGAGAGAGGAAAATTATTTTAGGGAAGAAAACGACCGTGGATGCTACCAAACGGCATTATCCTTTCCCATGATAATTCGCGCCCTAACACTGCCAAATTTTCGAAAAAACGCTTCAGAGATTTGAGTGGGAAACAACCTCCTTACAGTCCTGATATCTCCCCCTGAGATATTCACACCTTTGGAGAAATGACGAAAAGCACAGCAGTCTATAATGAAGATGTACGTATGTGTTAATACACAATTCTTCATTTACACACAACACACCGCATCCTATTAACTCTTTACATAGAGTTGCCGTCCTGAAGGGGATCCGGCTGTAAAACTGCGCTGAGTTCAAATCTGCGACACAAATTCCTTAAATAATTCCAATATAGTTGGCAAAAGTGGCTGACAAAGGAGAGTAATAGTTCTTTTTTCCTACTCGATGAAATGAAATGAAATGGCGTATGGCTTTTAGTGCCGGGAGTGTCCGAGGACAAGTTCGGCTGGCCAGGTGCAGGTCTTTCAATCTGACTCCCGTAGGCGACCTGCGCGTCGTGATGAGAATGAAATGATGATGAAGACAACTCATACACACAGCTCCCGCGCCAGCGAAATTAACCAATGATGGTTAAAATTCCCGACCCTGTCGGGAATCGAACCCGGGACCCTTGTGACCAAAGGCCAGCACGCTAAACATTTTAGCCATGGAGCCGGACTTCTTACTCGATATTTTCGGTTTATGCTGGAAGGAGAAGGAATAATACTGAGATGTGGCTGAATTTGAAGTACAATACACACCAGCAATTGTCTGGCATCGTAATAATAATAATAATAATAATAATAATAATAATAATAATAATAATAATAATAATAATAATTCTGCCGCTTTTCTCAAACCTGTGGGGTCACCCTTTCTGACGCTAACTCTATGTGTAGGGATGTATTCACTACTGCGTGTTTCTGTGATGGTTGGTAGAGTGCTGTGTTGTGTAAATGTGAAGAGGAGAATGTTGGGACAAACATAAATAACCAGTCCCCGAGATAGAAGAATTAACCAGAGGCGGTAAAATACCGGACCCGGCCGGGAATCGAACCCGGGACCCTTTGAAACAGAGGCATCAACGATGATCATTTAGCCAAGGAGTTTGGTTTTTCCCTCGGACTCAGCGAGGGATCCCACCTGTACCGCCTCAAGGGCCGGTTGATACAACTGGGAGGAGGACCAGTACCTCGTCCAGGCGGCCTCGTTTGTTATGCTGAACAGGGGCCTTGATGGAGGATGGGAAGATTGGAACAGATAGACAAGGAAGGAAGCGGCCGTGGCCTTAAGTTAGGTACCAACCCGGCATTTGCCTGGAGGAGAAGTGGGAAACCACGTCAAACCACTTCGGGGTTGGCTGAGGTGGGAATCGAACCCACCTCTACTTAGTTGACCTCCCGAGGCTGAGTGGACCCCGTTCCAGCCCTCGTACCAAAATGAAAATCCAAGCCTGTTTCCAGTCATTCGACCGGGTCAGGAATGGAATTAATGAAGCCCCCATCTAGCGGTGAGGATATGAAATGCGCCGGCTGCCGAAGCCTGTCGCACTCCTCAGGGGCAATGATTAATGACTGATAGATGAAATGAAATGGTAAAGGAGAGTGTTGCTGGAATGAAATATGGCAGAGAAAATGGAGTTCCCGCAGAAAAACCTGTCCTGCCTCCGCTTTGTCCAGCACAAATCTCACATCGAGTGACCGGGATTTGAACCACGATATCCAGCGGTGAGAGGCCGGTGCGCTGCTTTCAGAGGCACGGAGGCTCGTACCACTTTTCAAATTTCTTGGCAGAGCTGGGATTCGAACCCGGACCTCCTGGGGTGGCAGCTAATGACGCTAACCACTACACCATAGAGGCGGCAATAATAATAATAATAATAATAATAATAATAATAATAATAATAATAATAATAATAATAATAACAACAACATACGCAGGGCCTCGTACAGTTCTTTCGATTTGATAGACATGGGTGACTTGCTCGCATGTGAAGATGTAGGTTTATTTAGGAAGAAACCTAATGTTGAAGACGGCACAACACCCAATCCTCTAGGCCAAGGGAATTACATGTTTACGATTAACTTCCCTCGACCTGGCGGAAATCGAATCCCGGGCGTCGAGGACCTGGTGCCTAAACGCTGACCACTCATCTATGGAGCTGTATTTGTCTGGTGTGAGTATGGGGAACTGCTGCCGTCAGGGCATGTCCACCGTTGCAGACGGTGGAATTCAAACCCATCATTTTCCGAAAGGAAGTTAATATCTACACGATATATAGCGCATAACCAACACGCCTGGCTCGCCTCAATTCACACAACTTCGTGTATTGTTTTTAGATCTAACTTGAGCCACTCTGGCATCCTTCTGGAAACCACGGAAATATACTTCTTGAATGGTGATATTCCATTTACATTTTTCTTCTTCTTCTTAACATTATTATTATTATTATTATTATTATTATTATTATTATTATTATTATTATTATTATTATTATTATTATTATTATTATTATTATTATTATTATCATTTAAACCTTTACCTACCAGGGTTGGTTTTTCCCTCGGACTCAGCGAGGGATTCCACCTCTACCGCCACAAGGGCAGTGTCCTGGAGTCTGGGACAATCGGTCGGGGATAGAACTGGGAAGGAGGACCAGTACCCCACTCAGGCGGCCACACCTGCTCTGCTGAACACGGGCCTTTGGGGGTTTGAGAAGATTGGAAGGTATTGGCAAGGAAGCAGTCGTGCCCTTAAGTTAGGTGCCATCCCGGTATTTGCCTGGAGAAGTAGGAAACCAAGGAAGACGACTTCGAAGATGCTGAGGAGGGGATCGAACACCCCTTCTACTCAGTTGACCTCCCGAGGCCGAGTGGACCCGGTTCCAGTCGTAGTACCGCTTTTCAAATTTCGTGGCAGAGCCGGGAATCGAACTCGGGCCTCCGATGGTGGCAGCTAATCATACTAATCACTACTCCACAGAGGCGGACCCATTTAGTTTATGCTATATGAAAGAGACTTTAGAGAATCTTTTCGTGAATACCTCACTCTACTTCTTCTGAAGTGAACCAGAACTGTTCTAAGAATGCTGATTGTTTCGAGTTCAGTCGTAGCCGATCATGGTTCAATCCTGAGGATTCGAAGAAAAGTCTCCGTTCCCCGTCTGAGTGGCTTTCGGCAATTGAGTGGCTGGGTTCGATTCTCCGAGGTGTCTTACACGATTAATTCTATTGACTCGGAGACTAGGTTGTTGTGCCAGTTGCACACATTAAACAATTTCAAATTTACTTTTCCGTTCAGTTTAAAGAAGAAACTAGTTGAAACCCTCGTTCTTCCAATATTCGATTATTGTGACGTAGTTTACAAAGATGTGAAAACCGAGCTTCGAGATAAACTACAACGTGCACAGAATGCCTGTGTAAGATTTATATGTAATCTGAAATTTTCAGATCATGTTACCCAGTCTTACGTCGATCTCGGATGGCTACGCCTTGAAGACAGACGCAAGCTGCATACCCTGACTTCATTGCACCGAATCCTTACCTTACAATCCCCATCTTACCTGTATGAACGATTTCATAGCCTTTCTGAACACCATGATAAAAACACCAGAGCGCTGAACTCGACATTGCTCGCTATTCCTAAGCATAAATCCTCAACCTACAACAATTCCTTCACTGTTGTGGCCAGCCGTGAATGGAACTTCCTTCCGCAGGAGGTCAGAGTGATATCAAACCACGGAAGATTTAAAAGTATGTGTTCAAAATATCTCTATGAAACGAGCTCGTAGTGCGACAGTCTTCTTCTTTTCCTTCTTCTTCTCATGGTCATTCTTCTTCTTCTTCTTCTCATGGTCATTCTTCTCTCCATGGTCCTTCTTCTTCCTCTTCTTATTATCATTATTAGACTATTATTATTATTATTATTATTATTATTATTATTATTATTATTATTATTATTATTATTCATCAATAGTGTTAGAAAGTACTCAGCTGTGGTTTCCTGCATAGTTATCCTTATCCCTATCCCCATTTGGCAATGTTTTTCACCCACAGTAAACACATGTAAACTGAACATTCGTCAATGTGATATACTTCTGGAATTGGACAAATTAATTGTAAATATCAGTAGGTTTATCTATACTATTATTATTATTATTATTATTATTATTATTATTATTATTATTATTATTATTATTATTATTATTATTGAAATTGTAATTCGTTCTTTGTTGTATGTTAATTTCTTCGTACGAAGCAAAATGTTAATTTATATTGTGTATTATAATAATTATTTTTATGTACAGCAGGATAGCATAGTACCGTAGTAATTTGTTTCAGTCTCTTTTTTTCATTTTTTCAGTATGTTATATATTTTTATGTTAATTATGTATTTCACTGGTTAAGTGTAAGACAGGGACACGTGTCCCTAACTTTGCCAGTTAAAATAAATCATATCTATCTATCTATCTATCTATCTAATATTCCGCCGGGCTGAGTGGCTCAGACGGTTAAGGCGCTGGCTTTCTAACCCCAACTTGGCAGGTTCGATCCTGGCTCAGTCCGGTGGTATTTGAAGGTGCTCAAATACGACAGCCCCGTGTCGGTAGATTTACTGGCACGTAAAAGAACTCCTGCGGGACTAAATTCCGGCACCTCGGCGTCTCCGAAGACCTTAAAAAGTAGTTAGTGGGACGTAAAACAAATAACATTATTATTATTATTATTATTCCTAATATTCCGGCAACCACACACCGCATACAACAACATCCCCCGCCACACTAACACTCATTCACGGCAGACGCTGCCCGTGTTCGTCGGGGGTTCACCTTTCAAGGGCTGCAACAGGCTGACAATAGCCACACAAAATTATAACATATATATACAGTAACACGTTCTGACTGACTGGCTGACAGACTGAAAATAAATTAAATTTTGGGGATACATTTATATTAGAGTGTAGGTGCTCACTAAGGGGGAATTTTAGGATAGTCTCTCGCTAATGGGGTGAAAAGTGGGGTGAATTGTTTAAATCAGTATATCTATAACTCAAAAACTGAAAAGTTTACAGACGTGAAAGATTGGAATTTGGAACCTTCTTTAAAAATAAAGAAACACGCATTTAAAAAAATCCCATTAAGGGAGGTGAAAAGGAGAAAAACCCGTTGAATACCTTTTGTGAGGATACAAATATCTCAAAAAACTGAAGGTGTTAGAGAGATGAGAATTGGTATTTGGAATATCCTTTAAAAATTAAGAAACACGTATTTTTGTTTTTGGATAATCCAATTAAAGGGGATGAACAGGAATGACAAAGGGGGTGAAATTTTAGGAAGACTATACCCACAGTATATCTTAAAAACGTAACATGTTAAAGACGTAAAAACTGCTATTTGAATCTCCTCTAAAAGTAAAGAAATATACATAATTTGTTTTCGGAAAATCCACTTAAGTGGAACTAAAAAAGGGGGTGAATTTTTTAGAATGAGCATATATACAGTATATCCCAATAACGTACCGTGTTACAGAAGTGAAAAATTGGTATTTTAATCTCTTTTAAAAATAAAGAAACTATTTTTGTTTTCGGAAAAACTACTTGAGAGGGGGAGACGGTTAAAAAGGACTGAAAAGGGGGTTGGAAACTTTTTATTAGGATACAAGTATCTCAGAAAACTGAAGATGTTACAGTCATGAAAATTGGTGATTGGAATTCCCTTTAAAAATAAACAAATGCGTATATTTTGTTTCCGGAAAATCCACTTAAGGGGGTGAAAGAATTTAAAAATTATTTGAATTTTTTGTATGAGCATACTCATATTGGTATTTGGAATCTCCTTTAAAAGTAAAGAAACACATATTCCTTTAATTTCGGAAAATCCAATTGAAGGGGGCGGGGTAGAAAGAATTGAAGCATTAATTGACTTATTTGTATGAGGATACTTATCTAAGAATAAAAGATGTTACAGACGTGAAAACTGGTATTTGTAATCTCCTTTAAAAATAAAAGGAACATGCACTTTTGGGGGAAAATCAACTTGGTGGGGGTTGGGTGAGAAGGAATTGAATACATTATATGAGGACACACATCTCAAAAACTGAAGATGTTACAGTCGTGATAACTGACATTTGCAATCTCCTTTATAAATAAAGAAACACGCACTTTTTGTTTCCGAAAAATTCACTTAAGGGGGAGGAAGGTGAAGGAAGTGAAAAAATTGAATTAGTTTTATGGCGATACTTATATCTCAAAAACTGAAGGTTACATACGTGAAAACTGGTATTTGGAATCTCCTTTAAAAATAAAGGAACACGCATTTTGTGGGGGTATCAACGTAAGGGGGTGGGGTGAAAAAGGAATTGAATTCTTTTTAAGACGATACTTATATATCAAAACCTGAAGATGTTACAGACACAAAAATTTGTATTTGGATTCTTCTTTCAAAGTAAAAAAAACACGTATTCTTTTGTTTCCGGAAATTAGAAATAAGAGGGGTGAGGTGAATGAATTGAAAAATGTAGTTGAATTCTTTGTATGAGGATACTTATCTCAAAAACTAAAGAAGTTAGAGACGTGTAAATTGGTATTTGGAATCTTCTATAAAAATAAAGAAACACGTCTCCTTTTGTTTTTCGAAAAATCCACTTAAGGGTGTGAAAGAATTGAAAAATAATTTTAATTATTTGTATGAGGATACTTATATCTCTAAAATCTAAAGACGGCAGTCCTGAAGATGGTTTTCCGTGGTTTCCCATTTTCACACCAGGCAAATGCTGGGGCTGTACCTTAATTAAGGCCACGGCCGCTTCCTTCCAACTCCTAGGCCTTTCCTATCCCATCGTCGCCATAAGACCTATCTATGTCGGTGCGACGTAAAGCCCCTAGCAAAAAAAAAATCTAAAGATATTACAGACGTGAAACTTATTTGGAATCTCCTTTTAAAATAAAGAGACACTTATTTTTATGTTTTCAGAAAATCGACTTAGTGTGGGGGAGGGGGAAGTGAAAATAAGTAAAGGAGGAATTGAATTGTGTTTAAGAGGAAACATTTATCTCAAAACCTGAAGATGTTACAGACGTGAAAGTAGGAATTTTGAATCTCATTTAAAAATAAAGAAACGTGTATTTTTTGCTTTCGGAAAATCCACTTAGTTGGGGTTGGGTGAAGGACCGATAAAAAGGTTGAATTCCTTTGATGGGGATACTTATATCTAAAAAAACTGAAGATGTTATAGACGTGGAAATAGGTATTTGGAATTTCCCTTAAAAATAAACATGTTTTTTTTCGACTTGAAAGAAGACTGTATCTCACATGTACAGTTCTATGTCGCATTGTCATCTTAGCCCCAAAAGGCAATAACACAAATGGTTTATAAAGAGTTTCTGGGGTAAATGAAACTCAATTTTTGGGGGAGTTTTTATACTTTGGTGATTTTCAGATAATGTCTTAGTGCAGTACCAAGGAACGATTACTTTGATCAAATTACGAAATCCACGCGAGCGAAGCAGCAGCTAACTGATAGTTATAGCATAAGCCATAAAAGAATGTCAGGTGAAGCACATATTCATTTACTATGATGATATTGGAGAAGACGGTACCTATAAATCTTCACTGTACCAGAGTTACTTTCCCATTGTTTGTTACCGAAGGTCCCGCCACCGTGGTATGGTGATTAGTGTGATTAGATGCCACCCCCGGTGGACCGGGTTCGATTCCCGGCTCTGCCACGAATTTTGAAAACTTGTACGAAGACTGGGATTGGGTCCACTCAGGATCGGGAGGTCAACTGAGTAGAGAGGTATTCGATTTCCACCTCAGCCGTCCTCGAAGCGGTTTTAAGGCGGTTCGAAACCCGCTGTCGGCAGCCCTGAAGATGGTTTTCCGTGGTTTCTCATTCTCACACCAGGCAAATACTGGGTCTGTACCTTAATTAAGGCCACGACCGCTTCCTTCCTACTCTTAGGCTTTTCCTATCCCGTCGTCGCTACAAGACTTATCTGTGTCTGTGCGACGTAAAGCCAATTGTGAAGAAAATAACCCTTAAGGCCAAGACCACTTCCTTCTCTCTTCCTTGCCTATTCCTTTCAATCTTACCATCCTCCACAAGGCCCCTGTTCAGCAAAGCAGGTGAGGCCACCTGGGGGAGGGGGGTGACGAGACTGGTCCTCTTCCCCAGTCGTATCCCCGACCAAATGCCTCGCGCTCCAGTAACCTGCCCTTGAAGCGGTAGAGTTGGGACCATTCGCTGACTAAATAAAAACAAAAAAATCTTACCGAAGTCTCGATAAATGCCGGAATGGTGTGTAACGATATACTACGCATAGTACCTTTGCAATCGTAGTTTCAGTTTACTATCGATACATCGTCCGACTCCATGGCTAAATGGTTAGCGTGCTGGCCTATGGCCACAGGGTCTCGGGTTCGATTCCCGGCAGGGTCGGGAATTTTAACCATGATTGTTAACTTCGCTTGCACGAGGGCTGGGTGTATGTGTCGTCTTCATCATCATTTCATCCTCATGACGACGCGCAAGTCATCTAAGGGTGCCAAATCAGAAGACCTGAATCTGGCGAGCCGAACTTGTCCTCGGACACTCCCGGTACTAAAAGCCATTTTTTAATCGATACATCCAGCAGTAGACACCACAGGTGCAGAAATGATCATAAAATGCATTACTAAGTACACGTAACTGGTTGACCGCGATGCCCCAAATCTCAAACGAGTGAAGTAACAAGCACACAGTAAACAAAATTGCGTAACATTAAGATTTAAAAACAAATATTATGTGGTTCTATTTCTGACTGTTTAAATGGAATGTTGTCTTTAGAACATACATCAAATAAACCTTAATACACTCTTTGAACTTCACGAGCTCAAGGAAGAACATTTAAAGGAAGATGAGCTTGCTCCAAGGTAACGGTGCCTCTTCGTTCTGTTAGTCAGCGACCTTCCAACGGGGATCACTGAACACGCAAGACGTGCTGCAGCATCAGCCAGCCTCTCGGAATTTGGAGGACCGTATCGGATAACTCGCGGAGTAACTGTACAGAACTTCTGTTCAACTGTGGGTACTTCATGTTATCGAGAGGTCGAAGGAGAAACACATGTACCTGAAGTAGGAAACTACGGGAAAGTCACGTTCGGTTTGTTTACAAGTCTTAATCTTCAGTGTTGACTAGTTACAGTTTAAATAATAACATTGTCCTTCCAGACAGTCAACATGTTATGAAGTTCAAACTTAATTTGGGTGGGTGATCAAATAACACACAGTTAAAAGCTCTCGTTAGGTAGACATTGAACAAACAATTAAAGTGATTTGTTAAGTAACTGACAAGAAAAGAAATTGAAATACACAGAAGAGTGCAAGTGTTAATTATTACTTTACAGTACCTAAGAAATGTTTAAGACCACCAGCGAAAATCAGTAAATGAACTCTTGGTCCTACATTTAATATACGAACTGGCCTGAAAATATTAGTTGACTTATTCATGTTGATATATATATTATGAAGAACATCCGTTGAAATATCGAAGTGTTATAATTTTTCAAGCATGTTTAGAACCTATAAAAGTACCCCCTTCTGGGTGTAAAGAGCATCCTGTTCTCTAAACTACAGAAGGTAAATGACTAATTTACTTTTTCTAAATAACTAGCCAATAGAGTGTACATTGGCATATAATCCGAAAGATGAAGGTCTCATAGGATCATTTTTTTATCTGGGGATGTTCTTTTTTGAAATTTCGCACTTAAGTAATAATAACTAACGCCGTATTTGGAAGTGCTTGAAAATTCTTCGGGATGATCTACCGTCGCTGAACTTGCACTCCTCGCGTAGTACAGAATTCACTCTACAGATTGCAGGAGTCCATACGTGTTGCAGATTGAGAATTATCGCTGAGGTTACAGTAACCGTCCGAACTGAGAAGTATGTTGTGGAAAATGCAGAAAAAAGACCCGGTGATTTTTCATATTTCGGCTTTTACGGCAGTGTACACTCCACTGGATAGGAATTTAGAAAAAAAATAAGTAGCCATAATACCTTCTGTAGTTTAGTGAACAGGATAGCCTTCGCATCAGAAAGTGGGGTACGCTAATAGGTTCTCAAAGGTTAAACAAATTACAACTTCTAAACGTCATTTGATATTTCAATGGTTGTTTTTCATGATGTGCTTAAGTGTGGGAATAATATTCAGTCAGGTGAGGTTTCCCATGTGCATCACCAGTTGAAGCCCCGTCGTAGTCGAAGTATTCTCACACTGATAATGACCCTTTCTTTGTAATTATAGAAGGAACAGAAAAAATATGTGGGTAATTTGCATCCAATGGCAATTGGTAAGGTAATATTCCAAGAAAGCATTTGTTACAAAGAAAACATCACAAACATTTCAAATACAGGACGCAATAGACTACGTGTGGAAACTGTATCAGGTTCAATAGATAATCACCTAGCAGAATCTCCCATTTTTACAGATAGACATCTTGATGTATATGTCCCTAACATTGTTATTCATAGGCCTGAAATGATTAACGATGTAGATATTTCACTTAACGAAAAAGACCTTTTACAAGAAGCTCAGTGCGAAGTTCTTATCGTGAACACAAAGCGCTTTACAAGGAAAGCAGCGACTGGGGACTCCTGCCCAATACCGGTCTGCTTAATCCCGTTCCGAGCACAGTCCCTACCACCATATGTTTGCATTCTAGGCACATGCTGCGTCATTCAACCTTACGTTCTCTCAGTATTACAATGTGAACGATGTTTGCGGTTCAACCATTCTAAGTCACAGTGTCGTAGTAATCAACGTTGCAGTCGCTGTATTGGCCCTCGCGATATCAGATCGTGTCCCGAAACTGTAGCCCCTGTCTGTGTTCACTGTCAAGGACCTCGTCTGTCTACCGACCTTGAATGTCCAGGATATAAAAAAGTGTGCCGAAATCAAATATCCAATGGCTCACAATAACATTTCAAAAGGAAGCGCACTCAGTTTATACAATATCCGGCGATATGCGACGGCTGTAAATAAGCCCACATTTAACTGGCAATGCCACCAAGAATTCCCTGCCCTCTCAGCACATCACGTAATAACCCCACTACTTCCACCAGCCCTGTACAATCAGATGTGACATCCATTGGAACATTTACTCCGTCCAAGCTTTCAGTGAGCAACATTCCTCATTTTCAACTACACCAAGAGGATATTCCTCATCAATATCCACAAGCACTTCAGATACAACAAATACAGCATCAGCAGCAGCGACGACAAAAACAACAACACCAACCTCTTCAACTTATTCAGCCACAGAATTCCAGTACTAGACACCCATCAGCCCAGTCTGTCAATCAGTACAAGTCACCGAGACCTACTCCACATCCCCTTCATCAACCTGGTCACAGAAAGATTATTTATTCCTCAACATATGCCGTACAGTCCTATATCTCATAATGAAAATCCTCCTCAACCACATAACGGCATGGCAAATACCTCTTAGGAACAATACAAACGTAGATAAGATTTTTAAATTTATCGTGCTCTTGATCACCCAGGTTCATTCCTCTCCAGCAGCCTTCAGTCCGACTGTTATTCATGATATGATTGGGAGTGTTTTACTGTCTAATGATAGAGTTTAAAATCCTTCAGCGGATCGCCCAGTCTGTTAGTGCGAATAACGAATCCTTACAACGGGTATTAAAATCTGAAAATATCTCAATTGCAGCTATTTCACAGACATGGTTTCGACAACGAACAACAGTTAAATTCCAAGTCAACCATGTACTTTGCCATAACTGCGAAGACAAATACGGTGGATCAGGATTATTAACTAAGTGTACAATTCCCTTTGCAGAAGCCGTTATAGTTAATACACAAATAGACAGTCTTCAAGGAGTGGCAGCTACGGTTCGCATACGTAACCAAAATAATACAATCGTCTCTATATATTGCCCTCCAAGTACAGTCATCAGTTTACAACAATCGTTTTACCGTACTCGCAATCTAGAGCCTCCGTATATTTTCTGAGCCGATTTCAACGCTCAAAAAACTATGTGGGGATGTACAATAAATTAAATTTATGGAGATATTCAGTTACAAATTATGGATGAATACAACCTATATATATTGAATGAAGATTCACCTACACTTCTACCCATACCTCGATAAAGACCCTCGGCCGTCGACTTATCTTTTTGCTCAGCAACAATCTCTACGGACTTTTTATGAAATACGTTATCTTAGCCTTTAGGTGCAAAAACTATGGGATCCTAATTTCCTGCAATAATCCACATCCCTATACCCCATATAAGCCGACAGTGAAATGGAATGTCACAAAAGCTCACCGGTAGAAATATAGAAAAAGAATAGAATACCTCATTCCTACAGTATCCAAAAGCGAAACATATCAGATACCAGAATTTTTTAAATATCCTTAATGAAGCAGCCTCAGTAGTGATACCACAGAGAAGAAGTAGAGATCACACAAAGAACCAGCCTAATCCATGGTGGAATCAGGAATACTCCCATACGATTGCTAAGAGGAAAAAAAGCCTTCAGCTGACTGACACGCGAAATAACGTGGAACAGCTATCTAATGTACGCCTACAAGAACACAGACGTCCAATTTAAACGTTTCCTAAAGAATCGGAAGAAATCTGCGTGGAAAACCTTCTGTGAAAAGTTGTTTAATAATCCCCCGTTATCGCAGGTATGGTCAACAATTAATAAAATGAGGAAGAAGTCTCCACAGGTATTAGCTCTCCACGACTGGATTGAAGACTTCGCGAATTTGATCACTTCAAGGACCACATCGTTCGAAGGATTACATTCGCCATCTACTAATAAGCGGACGTCTTATTTATGCCCCCTTACATCACCATTCACCTTCCGTGAATTAGAATTTGTCTTGAAGCCATCATCCAACTCAGCTCTAGGGTATGATCAAGTCCATTACTTGAAGATATATAACCTTCCTCGGTGTGCCAAAGAAATCCTTCTTCAGCTCTTCAATGACATGTGGAAGGAAAGTGACTTTCCAACAGATTGTACTACTCAAATAATTGTTCCAATTTTGAAACCAGGGAAGGAATCCAAAGATCCATCATCCTAGAAAAGCAGCTGAAATTGATAAGGTTTCGGGGGATATACTCAAGACAATGGGTTGGGATATAGCACCATATCTGAAGTACATTTTTGATTATTGTTTGCATGAAGGAGCTATACCAAATGAATGGAGAGTTACTATAGTAGCCCCTGTGTATAATGGAAAGGGTGATAGACATAAAGCTGAAAATTCAGGCCAGTCAGCTTGACATGCATTGCACGTAAGCTTTGGGAAAGCGTTCTTTCTGATTATATTAGACATGTTTGAGAAATTAATAACAGGTTTGATAGAAGGCAGTTTGAGTTTAGGAAAGGTTATTCCACTGAAGCTCAACTTGTAGGATTCCAGCAAGATATAGCAGATATCCTGGATTCAGCAGATCAAATGGACTGTATCGCGACTGACCTATCTAAGGCATTTGATAGGGTAGATCATGGGAGACTACTGGAAAAAATGAGTGCAATTGGACTTGACAAGAGAGTGACTGAATGGGTGGCTACGTTTCTAGAAAATAGAACTCAGTAGGTGAAGCTTTATCTGTCCCTGTAATAATTAAGAGGGGAATTCCACAAGGCAGTATTGTTGGACCTTACAATTTTCCTATATATATCAATGATGTGTGATGTGTAAAGAAGTGGAATCAGAGATAAGGCTTTTTGCAGATGATGTTATTCTGTACAGAGTAATAAATAAGTTACAAGACTGTGAGCAACTGCAAAGTGACCTCGATAAAGTTGTGAGATGGACATTAGGCAATGGTATGATGGTAAACGGGGTAAAAAGTTAGGTTGTGAGTTTCGCAAATAGGAAAAGTCCTCTCAGTTTTAATTACTGCGTTGATGGGGTGAAAGTTCACTTTGGGGATCATTGTAAGTACCTATGTGTTAATATAAGGAGAGATCTTCATTGGGGTAATCACATAAATATGATTGTAAATAAAGGGTACAGATCTCTGCACATGGTTATGAGGGTATTTAGGGGTGTAGTAAGAATGTAAAGGAGAGGGCAAATAAGTATCTGGTAAGACCCCAACTAGTGTATGGTTTCAGGGTATGGTACCCTCACCAGGATTACTTGATTCAAGAACTGGAAAAAATCCGAAGAAAAGCAGCTCGATTTGTTCTGGGTAATTTCGGACAAAAGAGTAGAGTTACGAAAAAGTTGCAAAGTTTGGGCTGGGAAGACTTGGGGGAAAGGAGACGAGCTGCTCGATTAAGTGATAGGTTCCGAGCTGTCATTGGAGAGATGGCATGGAATGACATCAGTAGACGAATAAGTTTGAGTGGTGTCTTTAAAAGTAGAAAAGATCACACTATGAAGATAAAGTTGGAATTCAAGAGGACAAATTGGGGCAAATATTCGTTTATAGAAAGAGGAGTTAGGAATTGGAATAACTTACCTAGGGTGATGTTCAATAAATTCCCAATTTCTTTGCAATCATTTAAGAAAAGGCTAGGAAAACAACAGATAGGGAATCTGCCACCTGGGCGACTGCCCTAAATACAGATCAGTAGTGATTGATTGATGGATTGATTGATTGACTGATTGATTGGTTGATTGATTGATTGATTGATTGATTGATTGATTGATTGATTGATTGATTGATTGATTGATTGATTGATTGATTGATTTATTTATTTATTTATTTATTTATTTATTTATTTATCGGCCCATAGTAATATCATCCTGCTTTGGTAAGACTTTTGAAGGGATCTTGAAGCTCCTGCTTGAATGGTGGATGGAATAATCCGCAGTCCTTTCAACGACGCAGTTTGGATTCCGGAAAGCCAAACGTAGGTCCATTTGACAACCTCATCCTCTTAACTACTTATATAGAACGGACTTTCTTGAACAAAGAGTATTTATTTGCTATATTTTTGGATATTTCTAAGGCATACGATAGTGTGATAATTCCTGCACTTGCTTCAAAATTCAGACTTTTAGGCCTACCCAATATGTATAAATATTTGTGGGATCAGTAATCTTCTGAATAGAAGAACAGTGTGTTGGAGTCCCCATGACAATACACTTTATGGCCCTCGTGTTGTCACGAATGGACTTCCTCAGGGTGATACTCTCAGTCCTTTAATATATGTTGCCTACACGGGAAGTTCTGGTCTTACGATCAGAGTGCTTCAATATGCGGATGATGTATATATTTACACCGTCTCTACTAGTTTCTGGTTGACATATATGTGGCTAAACACGGCAGCTTAACACCTAGAGCAATGGGCAACGCAAATAGAATTCACTTTATCTGCTGAGAAATCAACTGCTGTTATTTTTAGTCGAAAAACTCTTCCATACACTTCACACAACACACGCCTCGGTCCGTTCTCTTCCCAACTAAAGTCATCAGAGAAACTATTAGGACTTCATCTCGATAGTAAGTCACGTCGAGCACCTAGTAAAAAAAGTTGATCGAGTTTTAAATGTCTTACGAGCTGTTACTAGAATCTGGTGGGGGTGCGGACACTACAACATTGTTAGTACTATATCGAGCATTAATACGTCCCTATTAGCCTACGACAGCATTTTAAAAAATGAAACTGCACCACAATACGTTCTCCGAAAAATTTATATAGTACATATTCGTGCTATCTGAATATGTGTAGGAGCAACGAACTCTACTCCTACGAAGGCAATCCTAGTGGAAGCCAAGGAGATGCCTTTCACGATAAGAAGACAATATCTGGCGACATTGCAAATGGCAATTGGCAGAAATGACATCGGTCAAAAACATCGGACTACATTATTATATGACAGTTTTAAGAATTTCCAGCACTTGATTCTCCTCATACTTCAGTCTGAAAGACTCCCTTTATTTCAACAAAAGTACGAACTTCTTATATTTACACCTTCCATGTTCTTCTTACCATTCTTAATTACTAACAGTGTTTCCATCAATGAAAGTTTATCAGCTTTTCTCAACACCAGTGGGCCCAATTTTGTTTATATTTATACTGACGGATCCAAGACCACAACAGGCGTGGGTTATGCATTCTTCTCTGTTGCTTCTCAGGTGATAAGAAAGTACTCCTTACCCCATTCGTCACTTCCGTAAAATTCTAATACATTCTGATTCACAATGTGCCCTTCAAAAGCTACAACATTCTCGTTGGGACCTGTCTACCCATCAGTATATATTAGACATTTGGAACTTAGCCCATGCCGCCCAGAAGGCAGCTCAGGAAATACATCTCCTATGGATTAAAGACCACGCTGGTATTACTGTGATCGAGATAGTAGACCAGCTACCGCAAGAAGCTGCAACTTGTGAACTCCGCCTTTACAAACAGTTATCATATTCTGATTTTCTGCTCATAATCACACAACAGGTCAACAGGAAATTGTCCGAGTACTGGAAAATGTCACAGCTTACAAGAGGAAAGCACTGTGCTACAATTCAGCCCACCATACCAACAAAAATCTAGTTAAAAAAATGAAACTAACTCGCAGTCTTATTTCATATTCAATAAGAATGTGTCTGGGCCATGTATGCTATCTGAGTCATCTACACAGAATCAAGGTCTTCGACAACCCTCACTGCCCAGAAGCCCCTGGAGAAATAGCCGACTTGAACCACATCGTACTGTCATGTAAGACATACTCCAAACAACAGAACAGAACCATGTGTACTTTTATTTAGCCTACTGAAGTTACATACCCCACCGCCAACTTCAGTTGCCATCCTGTTTAAAACCTAATTCCACAATTATGAGCTGTAATTTGCCAATATTTATCACACTCTAGTAATAATGAATAAGATATGACTGTTTTTCAACCACGAAATATATGTACCATAAATGTATGCTCACTCTGTAAATTCTGACCGCATGGTATTCCGAGACCTAACGCCATTAGTAGTAATTTAAAGAATGTGCTCTTCAACACAAATAAGCCACAAAGTATATGCAGAACTATTCGTATCATAAATAGGACCAGGAGTTCATTAACAGATTTTCGCTGGTGGTCTGAAACTTTTATTAGGTACTATTATTGAATCACTTATTTTGACACGTTTACACGCAACCTCTTCTTTTTAAATTTTGATTTTACCACCAGAGTGCACTCGCATCCATTCTACACCGTTTCTAGTTTAAAAAGGTAACATATCGCATCCTGCTCATCTGTAAAAATAAGAGTTCAGAAGTCACTTAGTTTGAAATGGTAACAGACGCTGTTCATGTTAAAATTTTAAACTAAACCGTAGACAAAATCTAATGTTGGCCACGTTTCCTTGGTAGGAGTTGGCAGTCTCTGTATGCTACTTAGCAAACACCACGCCATTTTTATTGATCTGTGTGTAAACACACTGCACTTAGTTGTGTCTTCTGACGGTGATAGTGTTAATGAATTCTATCGACGTGATGTTAAGGCAAGAAGGTTCCTAATGTTAATGAAGTTTCCTTTCAAGTCAGCAATTTCAGTAAGTTCAGGCATTCTATTCTTTTAAAGTAACTGCATTAACTTTTGTTGATATCCGAGTGTTTCTATTAAAGCGAGTACATGGTAAGGATGTCAACTTTCCAATCAAGTCTCATTCCCCGCTCATTCTTGAAAACTGCCCATTAATGAAAAGAAAATTGAAGATTTGGAGAAATTGCTGAAGTACATTCCAACAGGAGAAAATGAGAGGAATTACAGAGTTTATTTTAGTAATGATTAAGCATGTTTGTTTCTATTGATTTGTTAACAGAAGCTGAATATTTCCAGAAAGGAGAATAAATGAGACCCGAACAGTATAGGGGAATTTCATTCTTAAAAAGAGCTGCAGAAATACTAGACCCACAATTAGGAGAGTATCAAGCAGAATTTAGAAAGGGAAGATCATTTTCAGAACAAATTTTAAATCTAAAGAACATAATAGCTATGAGGAAGATCCTTCTTTTTGCTAGGGGCTTTACGTCGCACCGACACAGATAGGTCTTATGGCGACGATGGGATGGGAAAGGCCTAGGAGTTGGAAGGAAGCGGCCGTGGCCTTAATTAAGGTACAGCCCCAGCATTTGCCTGGTGTGAAAATGGGAAACCACGGAAAACCATCTTCAGGGCTGCCGATAGTGGGATTCGAACCTACCCTCTCCCGGATGCAAGCTCACAGCCGCGCGCCTCTACGCGCACGGCCAACTCGCCCGGTATGAGGAAGATCAAAAACGCTAAATTTGTAATCACTTTTGTAGACTTTAAAAAGGCCTATGATTCAATTAAAATACTCTATTTGATATTTATAAGGAATTTGGACTTGATCATAAAGCAGTTAAAATAATTAAATCAACGTCAACAAACACAACATCCAAAGTAAAATGTTTCGCGAGAACTCTCAAAACCATTTGAAATAAGATCAGGTGTACGACAGGAAGATGGTTTGTCACCTCTACTATCCAATTGTGCATTAGAGAAGCTTGTTCGAGGATAGAGGAAAGCCATCAATACTAAAGGTCTTCAACTAGGAAGAAATCCAAATAAAATCATTATAGATTGTTTAGCTTTCGCAGATGACACGGCGTTAATTACAGACTCATTAGATAATGCTCAAGAACAAATACGAGAATTACAGAAACAAGCGGCCAAAATACGATTGCAAAAATTATTTAAAAAGCAAAGTTCGTGACAAACATCAATAATGTCTCTCAAAATATCGCAGTTAACAATAACATAATAACTCGGAGAGATTGCTTTAAATACCTGGGAGAATGGATAACAAACAACACAAAAGAAAAGGTAGCTATAGATATGGGAGTAAACAAAATGGAAAGGATGTTTCATATGACAAAAAATACATAGAATAAGAAATCTCTATCCTGGGGCTTCGAATTAAGATGGCCAGAACCTTATATTCAGCAGAAACTCTTAAACCTACAAGAATTAGGGATCTTGAAGAAAGAGAAAAAGTTGAAAGAAGAATTTGGAGATAAATACTGGGACCTATTAGAAACAACAATGCCGAATTTAGACTACGAACAAACAGAGAGCTATATTTAAAAGTTGAAAAATTGACAACTGTCATGAGAAAAAGAAACTCCACTTTTCTGGACACATTTATAGAATGAACTAGCAAGATACCCGTGCTTCGCTACGGTATTATACTGAAATTTATAATTGATGGATATCGATTTATATATAATCCGACAAAATTCGTGATCTGACGCGTTTTTGGAGAGATTACGGCAAGTTCCCTCCCACTTTTCAATCTTTCTTTCCAGCAATCGATTTCGTACTTCCCGGGCTAGGACCACGTATTCCACCCGGTCAGTCCGGTCCCTAAATGTTTGCCATCATTTCCTATAAGCATTTTTAATATGGATCAAATTCTTGAGGAGATTCGGCGTGGTATCTTCTTGGGTGCCTTGGCAGTACTGAACCCGCGGCCGGACTGCATTTGTAGTCATTACCCGATCAGACCCCGTACCAGTGCGGTCCGCACATTTGACGACGGTCCAGATTATTATTATTATTATTATTATTATTATTATTATTATTATTATTATTATTATTATTATTATTATTATTATTATTATTATTATTATATAATTCGCTGGGGCCATCAGGGACCACGTTAGGTCTTGTTGCATTTGACACTGAACTTGGCCTTCTTTAGAGCCCAAATTTCCCTCATTCTTTGTGAGTGGGCCTGCTTACGCTCCTCTGTCCAAGGGGCACCGTGTCTTCTCTTCGGTTGCTCGTCTCGGTTTAGCCCGTTCGTCAATATTTTCTTGCGGAAGAGATCTCTGTTAAGGGCGTCTTCAGCTGAGATATGTAGCATTTGCAGGTCTTCTTTGGTATTTCTAAACCAGGGAATTGTGGTTTTGGGGTTTGAATCAAAAAAGTGAAAGATTTCTTTAGTTAACTTTCTTCCGTCCATTCTTTTCAGATGACCGTAAAATCGTGCCCGTCTTTTTCTGATTGTGTCGGTAATTTTCTCTATTTTGCTGTAGACTTCCTTGTTGGATCTCTTTTGATGGATTCCGTTTTTGTACTTTGATCCCAAGATTCCTCTCAAAATTTTGCGTTCTCTTTTCTCCAGTTCTTCAAGGAGTCCTTTGTTGGCATTTAGAGAAAGGGTTTCGGCTGCATATAGAACTACTGGCTTCAGAACTGTTTCATAGTGACGTATCTTGGTGTTTTGGGAAAGGCATTTTTTGTTGTAGATTGTGCGGGATGTTTGGAAGGCTATTTCCAGTTTGCGTACTCGCTCCTGAAGTGCTTCTTTGTCCAGTCCATTTTTCATGATGATCTCACCCAGGTATTTGAATTTGTCTACTCGGGTGATGCCCCGTATTTTGTATGGAGTTTTGGTGGAGCCTCTTTGATGTTAGTCATTACTTCTGTTTCCTCAAACGATATCTGCAAACCAGTTTGTTCGGCAATTTCCTTTAAAATTTCAACTTGAGCTCTAGCGGTTTCTATGTCGTTTGAGAGAACAGCAATATCATCGGCAAATGCTAAGCAGTCTGTTGCGATCCCCTTGGATTTGGTTCCTATTCTCAATGGACTGTAGTTGGTTTCCTGTAATCTCACCCGCCAGGTTCTGATGATCTTTTCAAGAACACAGTTGAAGAGTATCGGGGATAGCCCATCACCTTGTCGGACTCCTGTTTTGATGTCAAAGGAATGCGAGAGACTTCCGTGGAACTTCACCCTGGATTTTATATCGGTCAGGGTGGCTCTAATTAATGCCAGCAGTTTCAAATCAACTCCAAATTCATTTAAGATGTTTAGCAGGACTTCCCGGTCAATGGAGTCGTACGCTTTCTTAAAGTCCACAAAGACAGACACATACTGCTTGGACCTTAGTGTACAATATCTGATGATCGTTTTGAGATTTTGGATCTGTTCAGCAGTTGAGCGACCTTTTCTTAACCCTCCTTGGTTTTCACCTATTTGATGTTCGACTTGTGCTTCCAAACGTTCCAGTATGGCAAGTGATAGAATTTTGTAAGTCACGGGTAGCAAAGATATTCCTCTGTAGTTGTTGATGTTCTTCATGCTACCTTTTTTGTGTAGTGGATGGATCAAAGCTATTTTCCAATCTTCGGGTAGGGTCTCCTTGTTCCAAATTTCTTCTATTTGCTTTTGCAAGATATCAAGTGATTCCTCTGGGGCATATTTCCATAGTTCTGCTACTACTGAGTCTTCACCCGGCGCTTTGTTATTTTTGAGACGGGCAATGTGGCGATTGATTTCATCTCTGTCGGGTGGTCTGGAATCTGGGTACCTGAGTAAGGGTTCCTTGGTCTCAATGGCGCTTTGTGGTTTAGAGCAATTAAGTAAATTCTCGAAGTAATCTGCCATAATGCTGCAATTTTCTTCATTTGACGTCGCCAGTGTGCCGTCCTTTCGCTCAAAGCATAGAGATGGTGGTTTATAGCCAGTGAGTTTGCGTTTGAAGGCTTTTTAGTACTCTCTGCTTTCATTCTTCCTAAAGTTTTGTTCTACCTTTTCAATGAGAGATTTTTCGTATTTACGTTTTTCAGTTCTGAACACCCTAGCTGCTTGGGCACGTTGGGTTTTGCAGGTTTCCCAATCATTTTCTGATTTCGTAGAGAAGTACTGTTTCCATGCATTGAGTCTTTCTTGGAGGACTGATTCGCAGGTACCATTCCACCAGGCATGCTTTTTGCTTCTCTTGATTTCTGCAACGTACTTTGGCGGCCTCAACAAGGAGACTTTTGGCGTTGTTAAAGTCACAGTCATTTGGTCTAGCCTTCTCCTGGAACTCCTCGACCCATTGCTGAAGTTTATCATTGTCGAAGCGTGTGATCTGTTTGGTTGTCTTCCTTGTGTTTGCGGGAATTGGTTTGAATTTGATAAGAGACATATAATGATCTGAGGCCACATTGATGCCTTTCTTTACCTTCACATTCATAATCTCAGGGCTGTTTCTCCTGGAGATTGCAACGTGATCAATTTGGAACTCTCCGAGAGCTTGGACGGGAGAACGCCAAGTCATTTGCTTTCTGGGTAGATGGCGAAAGTGGGTCGACATGACCTGCAGGTTGTGATTTTCGCAAATGGACACCAGTCTTTTGCCGTTGGGATTGGTTCTTTTGTGAGCTGGGTAATTTCCTATAACTTTCTTGTACTTCTGTTCACGACCTAGTTGGGCATTGACGTCACCCAAAAGAAGCTTGACATGGTGTTTGGGGGATTTTGTTTAATATTTCATCCAGTAGGTCCCAGAAATTATCAACTTCGTCTGGATCAGACATGTTCTTATCGTTTGTAGGAGCATGTGCGTTAAGTAGGGCGTAGGTTTTGTTCGCGCATTTAATTGTGAGTATAGACCATCTGTCATTCACAGGTTCGAAATTTGCAACCGATTTAAGGATCTTGGTTCTAACAGCAAACGCGGTTCCAAGCATCACAGCTCCATTGAGGATTCCTCTTTGCGCTTTGCTCTTGAAAAATCGGTAGCCTTCGGAGCATGTGCGTTAAGTAGGGCGTAGGTTTTGTTCGCGCATTTAATTGTGAGTATAGACCATCTGTCATTCACAGGTTCGAAATTTGCAACCGATTTAAGGATCTTGGTTCTAACAGCAAACGCGGTTCCAAGCATCACAGCTCCATTGAGGATTCCTCTTTGCGCTTTGCTCTTGAAAAATCGGTAGCCTTCGGATTCAAAAATCTCTTCATCTGGGTACATTGTTTCCTGTAGGGCCATTATCGATATCTGATTTTCATGAAGAGCTTTGGTGAGGGTTTTCAGCTTGAAAGTTTGTGTAAGTGAATTTATGTTGAACGTTGCTAGAAAGGTTTCAGATTTTGGCCTGAGTTTTTGACTCTTCGGGGTACACCGAGACGCTCCGACTCGTCTCTTGCATGATGTCGAGTCTCCCCCAGAATCCGAACGAGACTCGTGCACCGTGGCATCCACGACGAGGGATTTATCCGAAGATTTACCCCCTGGGGTATGTTTCTTGAAATGTTGTGCCATCATGCTTTTTGACTTGACTTTGCTTTGGACGGGTACCCATCCTTTTACAACTAGGGTCGTTAGCCCTAGAGGTTGCCTCAAGATGTTTTCTGGCTTCTGGTCATTTACCAGTCTTCACCGTAACCCTGGCAAGGGACCAGTTTTTTTTCACGGTGGTATTTTATTTCCCTGCTACCCTCTGACTCTGCTGGCGGCAGAGCCAGCGAGCTTCCCCAATTCCAATGGGGCGCGCTCAATGGAGGTAAATGGTAAATCCCCGCAGGGCTATTATTATTATTATTACAATTATTATTATTATTATTATTATTATTATTATTATCATTATTGTTACTATGTTTTGTGGATTTGCAGAGGTGAAAGAAGGTGCTGGCTGGAATAGGTCTCAACTACAGAATTAAAATTAATTTAAAACTTTGACAAAGGTTATATTTTCAACAGACAACAAGGTTTAACAATTTTCATATAGACTTTCAAATCTCAACAAATAACAAGTCAGCAACAAGCCACAATCAGGTACAAAGAAATTACAAGATTTCGGGGGTTATTACCAAAATCTGGGCTTCAAGCCCCACGTATAATTCCTGAGCTCTCAGCTCACAACTACCATTGCTGAAGGGCATAAAACCCCTAAGTACAAGGAGCACTTGCTCCTAATTACAGTGTTAAGAATAATAGCAGACCCGCTCTCAATTTGACAAGCCTATCAAAGGCTACAACAAACTTCATTTCTATCTGCCCTTAAGGCACACCAAGAAACAGGGGTATTTGATATCCAACCTACAGGGCCTTTACATGAGGAAAATAAAACATCAGGTTAAGTTACTGGCCCATAATAAAAAATTAGAATGGAGGCGAAGCTTGCACTCCTAATACACTTTTAAAACCTACTTGGCACTAGGCCGCTTACACACGGGCTAATCCCATACTAAGGAGGTGACACGATAAGAAAACTTTATTACATTACGAAGAGAAGAAAAACGGTTATGAAAACGTAGTCACCTCAAAACAATATGAGTGGGAGCTCGAGAGGGTTAGGCACTCTCTATCCCAATTTATAGTTAAAGAGACGAAATTTTACCAAATGTCTATTACATTTTAAAGATAGGTTACATGAGAAAAGTTTCGAACCTGCCCCGACGGTTAAACTGCTGAGCTAGCAAGAAATAAAGTTATTAAGCGGCCATTACCTTGCGGATGAACTGCTGCCCGAAGAAAGAGGCGCTTCCCGCCCCCTGCTACATAATCACACACTAAGCAAGATGTCGATGAAGTGGCCCCGAGACAAGAAAATCAGCAGTTTATATACCCTCGTGGAACATTCGAGACCTATCAAGAATGAGTACACCCCCCAACTTTATTGGATAGCTTAAAGCAACATCTCCATATCGGAGAAGACATACGTTATTGGTCAAAAATTAATTACAGAAATTCGGGATTGGTTAAATTCAAAACAAGCGGGTAGCAATGATTAATGTTGCCAACCCACAAACCACAGAACAAAATTTAGTAAGGTCATAAACTTATGAACACAAAATTTCAAGAAGGTTCATTCCTTTGCAACAGAGTGCGTAATCCTAGTTTTTTCTCTGTAGAGACATCTAGAAGAGAATGTCCACACTTCTTGACACGGAATAAACAAACACAAATCAAAATAGACACAGTTCAGAACACTACAAGATTACCAAATTTACAGTACTGACATCTTTTAAGAAATAGTACACTGACTGACAGAGCAAATGCAACACCAAGAAGGAGTGGTTCGAAAGGGATGAAAGTTGGGGAAAAAACAGAGACGGCACGGACGAATAATTGATGTTTATTTCAAACCGATATGCAGGTTACACAATGCGCACGGCATCGACTCAGTAGGATGTAGGACCACCGCGAGCGGCGATGCACGCAGAAACACGTCGAGGTACAGAGTCAATAAGAGTGCGGATGGTGTCCTGAGGGATGGTTCTCCATTCTCTGTCAACCATTTGCCACAGTTGGACGTCCGTACGAGGCTGGGGCAGAGTTTGCAAACGGCGTCCAATGAGATCCCACATGTGTTCGATTGGTGAGAGATCCGGAGAGTACGCTGGCCACGGAAGCATCTGTACACCTCGTAGAGCCTGTTGGGAGATGCGAGCAGTGTGTGGGCGGGCATTATCCTGCTGAAACAGAGCATTGGGCAGCCCCTGAAGGTACGGGAGTGCCACCGGCCGCAGCACATGCTGCACGTAGCGCTGGGCATTTAACGTGCCTTGAATACGCACTAGAGGTGACGTGGAATCATACGCAATAGCGCCCCAAACCATGATGCCACGTTGTCTAGCGGTAGGGCGCTCCACAGTTACTGCCGGATTTGACCTTTCTCCACGCCGACGCCACACTCGTCTGCGGTGACTATCACTGACAGAACAGAAGCGTGACTCATCGGAGAACACGACGTTCCGCCATTCCCTCATCCAAATCGCTCTAGCCCGGCACCATGTCAGGCGTGCACGTCTATGCTGTGGAGTCAATGGTAGTCTTCTGAGCGGACGCCGGGAGTACAGGCCTCCTTCAACCAATCGACGGGAAATTGTTCTGGTCGATATTGGAACAGCCAGGGTGTCTTGCACATGCTGAAGAATGGCGGTTGCCGTGGCGTGCGGGGCTGCCACCGCTTGGCGGCGGATGCGCCGATCCTCGCGTGCTGACGTCACTCGGGCTGCGCCTGGACCCCTCGCACGTGCCACATGTCCCTGCGCCAACCATCTTCGCCACAGGCGCTGCACCGTGGACACATCCCTATGGGTATCGGCTGCGATTTGACGAAGCGACCAACCTGCCCTTCTCAGCCCGATCACCATACCCCTCGTAAAGTCGTCTGTCTGCGGGAAATGCCTCCGTTGACGGCGGCCTGGCATTCTTAGCTATACACGTGTCCTGTGGCACACGACAACACGTTCTACAATGACTGTCGGCTGAGGAATCACGGTACGAATTGGGCCATTCGCCAACGCCGTGTCCCATTTATTGTTCGCTACGTGCGCAGCACAGCGGCGCATTTCACATCATGAGCATACCTCAGTGACGCCAGTCTACCCTGCAATTGGCATAAAGTTCTGACCACTCCTTCTTGGTGTTGCACTTGCTCTGGGAGTCAGTGCAGAATTAGTTCAGTTTTCAAGGTTCCAAACTTCTCCTGTAGAGGAGTTTAAATTGGCGCAATATTTGAATGAGCGGCATGGTGGTGTACCGCCCGGTACAATTATTATTATTATTATTAATATTATTATTATTATTATTATTATTATTATTATTATTATTATTATTATTATTATTATTATTATTATTATTATTATTATTATTATTATTATTATTATTATTATTATTATTATTATTATTATTATTATTATTATTATTATTATTATTATTATTATTATAGATGTTCTGGACCCCACACCAAGATGCAAGACCGCTAATTGGCGGTAAATTCCATCTGCTGCCATTGTCATTTTTGACATTGTGACCAGCACCATTGTCGTGCATAGGCAAGTACGCGGAATTTCTGGCTATACGAATGACATACTTCCGTGCATTATTGACCTTATTATAGAGGTGAACAATTGGACAGTCAATCTCATTCCTATCGTTTATTTCAAATGTTTTTAATTTTTATTTATTTGCCAGGAGAATTTACTGTAATCGAAGAAAGTTCTCCCAAGGAAAAGATGGCTCTTGAAAACGAACCCAGGAAGGATTAAAAATGATCGGTTTATGATCAGAATAAGTACATCGAAAATCCACAGCCTGTTTCCAGTCATTCGACAGGGTCAGGAATGGAATGAATAAACAGTAAAATCAATTGGTCTAACATCCTTTTACACCCCACCGTCGTTAGTTTCATTCCCCCCCCCCCCCGGGAAAGGAAAACAAGGCGTGTTTCTTTATGTTTAAAAGAGATTCCAAACTCCATGTTCACGTCTATAACCTTCAGTATTGAGATATAAGTATCCCCATAATAATAATTCACTTTTTTCATATCTTTCACACTCCCCCGCCCCCCCCCCCCCCCAAGTGAATTTTCCTGCAACAAACTCGTTTTCTTTAATAGTAAATGATCTTCTAAGTACCAATTATCACGGCTCTAACTTCTTCAGTTTTTGATTTATGTGTCCACATGAATGGACTTCATCTCCTTTTCACTCCCGCCCCCCAAGATTATTCCCCCCCAAAACGCGTTTTTCTTTGATTTTAAAGGAGATCCAAATACCAATTTTCACGCCTGTAACAAATATAGTTTTTGTTAGATGTAAGTATTCTCATACAATTAAGTCAATAAATTTTTCAATAATTTCACACCCCCTCATTTGATTTTCCGAGAATACGCGTTTCTTTACTTTTTAAAGCAGATTCCAAATATCAGATTTCACGTCTGTAACATCTTCATTTATGAGATATCAGTAGAATAATTAAAAGAAATCAACCCTATCTTAAGTGAATTTTACCCCCCCTACACCCAAGTGGTATTTCCGAAAACTAAAAATACACGTTTCTTTATTTTTAATAAGATAAAAAATACAAATTTTCACTTCTGCAACATGTTAACTTTTTTGAGATATACTGTAGAAATTCTCATTTTAAAATTTCACCCCTTTTTAGTTCCCCTTAAGTGGAGTTTCAAAAAACAAATCACCTATGTTTCTTTACATTTACAGGAGATTCCGAATACCCACTTTTTACGTACTGTAACATTTTACGTTTCTCAGATATTCTGTAGATATAGTCTTTCAAAAAATTTACCCTAATTTCTCACTCCTGTTTAACCGCCATTAATTGGATTTTCCAAAAACAAAAAAATACGTGTTTCTTTATTGTTAAAGGAGATCCCATACACAAATGTTCAGTTCTGTAGTATCTTTAGTTTCTGAGATTTATATGTATCGCCATTAAAGGCATTCAACCCATTATTCACCCTTTTACACCCCTCCTATTGGGATTTACAGGAAACCAAAAAATACAAAACGTATTCCTTTAGCTTTAAAGGAGATCCTAAATGCCAATTTTTACATCTGTACACTTTTAAAGTTTTAAGATGTAGACCCACTCATTTTAAAAATTCACCCCCTTTTCGCCCCCCATTTTTTGGATTTCCCAGAAAAGGAAAAAAATACCTGTATCTTTATTTTTAAAGTAGATCCCAAATACCAATTTTCAGGTCTGTAATATCTTCATGTTCTGAAATATAAGTAGCCTCATTAAAGGCATTCAACCCATTTTTTACCCTTTTCCACCCTTCCTATTGGGATTTTCCGAAAACAAAAAATACGTGTTTCTTTATTTTTAAAGGAGATTCTAAATACCAATTTTTACATTTATAAACTTTAAAAGTCTCGAGATATAGATACACTCATTTTAAACATTTACCCCCTTTTCACCCCTCCCCCCATTAATTAGATTTTCCAAAAACGAAAAAATACGTATTTCTTTATTTTTAAAGGAGATCCTAAACGCCAATTTTCAGGTCTGTAATATCTTCAGTTTCTGAGATATAAGTATCCTCATTAAAGGCATTCAACCCCTTTTTCACCCCTTTTCACCCCACCTATTAGTATTTTTCGAAAACAAAAATATACGTGTTTCTTTATTTTAATGAAGATTCTAAATACCAATTTTTACATCTGTAAACTTTAAAAGTTTTGAGATATAGATGCACTCATTTTAAAAATTCACCCCCTTTTCACCCTCTCATTAATTGGATTTTCCATAAACAAAACATTACGTGTTACTTTATTTTTAAGAGAGATCAAACGTACCAATTTTCAGGTCTGTAATATCTTCAGTTTCTGAAATATAAGTACTGGTATCCTGATTAAAGGCATTCAACCCCTTTTCCACCCTTTTTCACCCCACCTATTGGGATTTTCCGAAAACAAAAAATACGTGTTTCTTTATTTTAATGAAGATTCTAAATACCAATTTGTACATCTGTAAACTTTAAATGTTTTGAGATATAGATGCACTCATTTTAAAAATTCACCCCCTTTTCACCCTCTCATTAATTGGATTTTCCCAAAACAAAACATTACGTGTTACTTTATTTTAAAAAGAGATCAAACGTACCAATTTTCAGGTCTGTAATATCTTCAGTTTCTGAGATATAAGTACTGGTATCCTGATTAAAGGCATTCAACCCCTTTTTCACCCTTTTTCACCCCTCCTATTGGGATTTTCTGAAAACAAAAAAATACGTGTTTCCTTATTTTTAAAGACGATTCTATATACCAATTCTTACATCTGAAAATATTTAAAGTTTTGAGATATAGATACTGTCATTTTAAAATTCCACGCCCCTTTTCACCCCCTTAGCGACGGAATATCCAAAAATCCTCTCTTAGCGAGCACCTATATCTTAATATGAATATATCCCCAAAATTTCATTTCTTTATGTCTGGTAGTTTTGGCTCGGCGATGATGAATCAGTCAGTCAGTCAGTCAGTCAGTCAGTCACTCAGTCAGGACAAGTTCTTTTATATATATAGATAACAATAGACTAACTAAAAGAATCTCAACTTATTGAAAGTTACAATTTCAAGCCAAGGTGGTTCATTGGAATTGAAAAGAATATGAAAAACGCTGGAATTAAAATGGATACGATAGAGTTTCAGAGAAGTATCACAAGAGGCAGGATTTCAGGAGAGAAGTAAATTAACAACTGGATGAAAAAGGACTCAAGAGGAAAAGGAGCAACATTCTCAGAAAATGAAGGAAGTTTGGAAACGAAGAAAGTTAAATGGAAAGAAAAGTAACCAAAGTTGATTTATCGTACCCTCAAAAGGGTTATTCGAAAACTATATAATAATAATAATAATAATAATAGTAATAATAATAATAATAATAATAATAATAATAATAATAATAATAATAATAATATGGTAGACTGAGTTCTTGGTTCAGGGTACTTACAGGAGTTAGACAAGGCTGTAATCTTTCACCTTTGCTGTTTGTAGTTTACATGGATCATCTGCTGAAAGGTATAAAATGGCAGGGAGGGATTCAGTTAGGTGGAAATGTAGTAAACAGTTTGGCCTATGCTGACGACTTGGTCTTAATGGCACATTGTGCCGAAAGCCTACAGTCTAATATCGTGGAACTTGAAAATAGGTGCAATGAGTATGGTGTGAAAATTAGCCTCTCGAAGACTAAATTGATGTCAGTGGGTAAGAAATTCAACAGAATTGAATGTCAGATTGGTGGTACAAAGCTAAAACAGGTCGATAATTTCAAGTATTTAGGTTGTGTGTTCTCCCAGGATGGTAATATAGTAAGTGAGATTGAATCAAGGTGTCGTAAAGCTAATGCAGTGAGCTCGCAGTTGCGATCAGCAGTATTCTATAAGAAGGAAGTCAGCTCCCGGACGAAACTATCTTTACATCGGTCTGTTTTCAGACCAACTTTGCTTTACGGGAGCGAAAGCTGGGTGGACACAGGATATCTTATTCATAAGTTAGAAGTAACAGACATGAAAGTAGCAAGAATGATTGCTGGTACAAACAGGTGGGAACAATGGCAGGAGGGTACTCGGAATGAGGAGATAAAGGCTAATTTAGGAATGAACTCGATGGATGAAGCTGTACGCATAAACCGGCTTCGGTGGTGGGGTCATATGAGGCGAATGGAGGAGGATAGGTTACCTAGGAGAATAATGAACTCTGCTATGGAGGGTAAGAGAAGTAGAGGTGGACCAAGACGACGATGGTTAGACTCGGTTTCTAACGATTTAAAGATAAGAGGTATAGAACTAAATGAGGCCACAAGACTAGTTGCAAATCGAGGATTGTGGCGACGTTTAGTAAATTCACAGAGGCTTGCAGACTGAACGCTGAAAGGCATAACAGTCTATAATGATAATGTATGTATGTATATTTACAATTTATAATAATAATAATAATAATAATAATAATAATAATAATAATAATAATAATAATAATAATAATAATAATAATAATAATAATAATAATATTCATAAGATGCATACATAGGTCTATCCTGGAACTTAAAATTAAGACATTATCAAACCGTGTCCCGGCCAGAAACCTTATATTCAGCAGACACTCTTAAACTTACAAGAATTAGGGTTCTTCAAGAAATAGAAAAAGTTGAAAGAAGAATTTGGAGATAAATACTGGGACCTAGTCTGCAAGCCTCATTGTGTTAACTAAGCGCCTCCACAATCCTCTACTTACAACTATCTTTGGGACCTCCATACTTCTTATAATTAAATCATGACAAACGAAGTGTTCTCTTATCATGTATTGATTTAATCCGTTAACCGTTCAAGGTTGGGTTTTCTCGGGCTCAGCGAGGGATCCCACCTCTACCGCCTCAACGGCATTATTCTGGAGCGTGAGACACATGGTCCGGGACACAATTGGAGAGAAGAACCAGTACCACCTTAGGCTGCCTCACCTGCTATGCTGAACAGGGACCTTCTCGGTGGATGGGAACATTGGAAGTGAGAGGAAGAGGAAAGAGGTAAGGAAGTGGCCGTAGCCTCAAGTTATTTACCATCCCGGCATTTGCCTAGAGAAGAACTGGGAAACCACTGAAAAATGACTTGAAGGATGGCTGAGGTGGGAATGGACCTCCCTCTACTTAGTTGACGTCCCGAAGCTGAGTGGACCCCGTTCCAGTCCTCTTACCATGTTTTTTTTTCAGATTTCGTGGCAAAGCCGGGAATAGACTCAGGGCTCCTTGGGTGGCAGCTAATCACACTAACCAGTACACCACAGAGGCGGACATCTTGTTCTCTTACCATCCATAACCGAGTCCATTATTCTCTTATGTAACCTAATATCTTCCTCCATTCACCTCATGTGACCCCACCACCGAAGCCGGTTTGTCCATACAACTTCATCCATCGAGTTCATACCTATATTAGCCTTTATCTCATTATTCGGAATACCGTCATGGTATTGTACCCACCTGTGTTTACCAGCGATTATAATAATTATGTCCGGCTTCATGGCTAAATGATTAGCGTGCTGGCCTTTGGTCACAGGGGTCCCGGGTTCGATTCCCGGCAGGGTCGGGAGTTTTAACCTTAATTGGTTAATTTCGCTGGCTGAGGGTCTGGGTGTATGTGTCGCCTTCATCATCATTTCATCCTCATCACGTCGCGCAGGTCGCCTATGGGAGTCAAATCAAAAGACCTGCTCCTGGAGAGCCGAACTTGTCCTCGGACACTCTCGGCATCAAAAGTCATACGCATAGATGACATTTGAGAACATCAGCTTCTAGGACAAAAATATACTGTAGGCCTGCGGTGAATTCTAATAAGTTGTTAAAGTATCATAGTGATAGAAACCAAATACTAAATCAGTAATCTATGAGCTAGACATTTTTACTTTTGTAAAATTAACAAGCTTGTTTTTAAAGATTGGGAATTTGGTAGCTTATCGAGTATGCTCAGGAAGACTATTGATAAAATTTACAGAGTAATGCCATAAAGAATTAGTGCCATACTTAGTAGACTTCGATTATTTACAGTGAATTTTTGAACATCCCGTTGTACTGTATGAATGTATATCAGAATTCAAGTTGCACAGAATGTTGGTATGAGATTGTCCATTTTTCAGTTCATACAGCATAATAGCTCTGGCTTTTTTTACGAAGGCCATCTAGAGATAGCACATTATAATAGTGGTAGACCTGTATGGTTGGTGTTAAGGTGGATAAGTTGAAGAGTATTTTCAGTGCTCTTTTCTGCAGAGAGTGACCGTTTCAAATTGTTCTTTGTTGCAAATGCCCAGATATACACTGACTGACAGAGCAAATGCAACACCAAGAAGGAGTGGTCAGAACTTTATGCCAATTGAAGGGTAGACTGACGTCACTGAGGTATGCTCATGATGTGAAATGCGCCGCTGTGCTGCGCACGTAGCGAACGATAAATGGGACACGGCGTTTGCGAATGGCCCACTTCGTACCGTGATTTCTCAGCCGACAGTCATTGTAGAACGTGTTGTCTTGTGCCACAGGACACGTGTATAGCTAAGAATGCCAGGCCGCCGTCAACGGAGGCATTTCCAGCAGACAGACGACTTTACGAGGGGTATGGTGATCGGGCTGAGAAGAACAGGTTGGTCGCTTCGTCAAATCGCAGCCGATACCCATAGGGATGTGTCCACGGTGCAGCGCCTGTGGCGAAGATGGTTGGCGCAGGGACATGTGGCACGTGCGAGGGGTCCAGGCGCAGCCCGAGTGACGTCAGCACGCGAGGATCGGCGCATCCGCCGCCAAGCGGTGGCAGCCCCGCACGCCACGTCAACCGCCATTCTTCAGCATGTGCAAGACACCCTGGCTGTTCCAATATCGACCAGAACAATTTCCCGTCGATTGGTTGAAGGAGGCCTGCACTCCCGGCGTCCGCTCAGAAGACTACCATTGACTCCACAGCATAGACGTGCACGCCTGGCATGGTGCCGGGCTAGAGCGACTTGGATGAGGGAATGGCGGAACGTCGTGTTCTCCGATGAGTCACGCTTCTGTTCTGTCAGTGATAGTCACCGCAGACGAGTGTGGCGTCGGCGTGGAGAAAGGTCAAATCCGGCAGTAACTGTGGAGCGCCCTACCGCTAGACAACGCGGCATCATGGTTTGGGGCGCTATTGCGTATGATTCCACGTCACCTCTAGTGCGTATTCAAGGCACGTTAAATGCCCACCGCTACGTGCAGCATGTGCTGCGGCCGGTGGCACTCCCGTACCTTCAGGGGCTGCCCAATGCTCTGTTTCAGCAGGATAATGCCCGCCCACACACTGCTCGCATCTCCCAACAGGCTCTACGAGGTGTACAGATGCTTCCGTGGCCAGCGTACTCTCCGGATCTCTCACCAATCGAACACGTGTGGGATCTCATTGGACGCCGTTTGCAAACTCTGCCCCAGCCTCGTACGGACGACCAACTTTGGCAAATGGTTGACAGAGAATGGAGAACCATCCCTCAGGACACCATCCGCACTCTTATTGACTCTGTACCTCGACGTGTTTCTGCGTGCATCGCCGCTCGCGGTGGTCCTACATCCTACTGAGTCGATGCCGTGCGCATTGTGTAACCTGCATATCGGTTTGAAATAAACATCAATTATTCGTCCGTGCCGTCTCTGTTTTTTCCCCAACTTTCATCCCTTTCGAACCACTCCTTCTTGGTGTTGCATTTGCTCTGTCAGTCAGTGTAAATCATGTAATTCAAGTGGCTTTCAATTAGAGCATGGTAAATACTCTTCAACAGTCCACGAGAAAATTGTATTTTAATCGGCTGAGTACACCAATAGCAGAAGTTATTCTATCACGAAGCATTGTGATGTGATTCTCTCATGTTAGCGACTCATCTGTGCAAAGTCCTAGAAACTTGGTTGCTTGAGATAGAAGTATCACCTGGTGATAGAAACTTAAGTTCATGTCCGGAGGAGATGTACATAATGGTTTGTGAAATTTGATATAGTTAGTTTTAGCATGATTAATTCTTAGTCGGTTGATAGTAAGCCAAGCCTGAATTATAATTATGTCATGTTGCATTTTTTCTTCAAGATTATAAGTACAATTCCCTGTGTAGAAATATATGTGTCATCAGCAAATAATGACAGCCTGCCAAACAGGGGTAAATTCCCGATATCATTGACAAATACAAGAAATAATATTGGTCCTAGAAGAGAACCTTGAGGTACATCGGATGTTATAGTCAGTAATGAGCTTTCTGCTCCTATACAACTAACAAACTGTACCCTGTCTCTGAGAAAATCTGTAAATCAGTTAAGTGCTAAACCTCTAGCCTCTGCTGCTTCCAACGTCTGTAGCAAGATGTTATGGTCAACTGTGTCAAATACTTTCTCAAGATGTATATAGAGGCCTGTTGCTACCATACATGAGTCTAAGGACTTCTGTAACTTAATAATAATGTCTTCCACAGCATTGTAGGTACTAGAGTTAGCTAAAAATCCATACCGATATGGATAAAAATAGTAATTACATTTTAGGTATATTAATAGTCTATGTTTGACCACTATCTCTAGGATTTTAGATACAATGGGAAGGTCTGATATAGGTCTGTAGTTATTGAGATAAAATTAAACAGACCCTTTATACACAGGTATGACCTTGGCAATTTTTAACTCACGTGGAACAATACCCTCACGTGTCATTTATTGATTAACTTCGTAATGTACGGAATTAAATGCACAGCTAGACTTTTAAGTCAGTTATTAACTTACTAATACCGTACACATCACTACTGATGCCATTTTTGAATTTTATTATTATTTCTGCAACTTCAAGGTCATTAGTAGGACTTAAAACAGAGAATTACTCGGCCCAGTTCCTATATTAGGTGATTTGTGGGTAGGAGTATTGCTAGCTAATTTTCTTTTTTACTTCGTAGCCATAAGACCTATCTGTGTTGGTGCGACGTAAAGCCCCTAGCAAAAAAAATTTACTACTTAATGAAATGGTCATTAAATAATTTTGACATGTCTACTGGACAAATCACAACTTTATCTTGAACTTTAAGCTGGAGATTCTGGTTTTTGTTATAATTTGATGTTAAGATTTCATTGACGATTTTCCAAGGATTGTTTTTGGTATGACTTAATCTATTTACGAAATATGCATTTTCCAGCTCTCTTTTAAGTTCAGTTACTTGATTGCACAATCGCACCCCATTTTTACTCTAAGTTGTTTCCTTTTTATTTTATTGTAAGGTTTATTCTTTTGATCAGTGATGGTGGTAAGTGTCCAATTCATCCGTGGGCAATATTGCCTAACTTTCAATATCTTATTATTTGCTTTGTTATTTTGACTTTTAGGCCTACTGCTACTATTGGCTTCCTGAAAATAATTGTTAAGTTTGTTTACTATCATATCAAAACTTTAGACTTCAGGGATGATCAGAGGATTGGTAGACATATAAGCATTCATGTTCTTCACATTACATGTTTTTGGTTTTATGTATGACTTTTTCATTCTCACCTTTGGTAACACATGAATATCGCTGCCTGTTAAATTATGATCACTATAATCATTAAATATATTATACAATTTGCACATTAACATGATCTAACAAACTAGCTGTACTGTTAGTAATCCTGGTTGGAAATCTGCTGTTACATGGATTTTGGTTATAGCATTCACATAACTTAAGTTCAGATGCTAGCAGACTCTGCTGAAGTTTGTCAATATTCAAATATCCTACAGTAAAACACATATAATTATTGTATTTATTCCATATTTCCTCAAGTATATTAAGAAACTCTTTAGTAAATTTCAAATGGGGTTTATAACATCCCAAGATATGAATATTCCTCTCCAGACCACCCACTTTAACCAATACAAAATTGTACGGGGAATCAGGAGTGTTAATCGAAACTAATATGTTAGATTTATAGGGCTCTTCAACGTATATAGCAATCCTCCTCCCACTCTATCTTTTGTTCTGGAGCAAAAATTACCTTCATAACCTCTCAGGTTATAATACTTCTCATATTGTGGAAATAACCGAGTTTCTACTATAATAATGATTTCTGGCATCTGTACATCTACAATTAAACTGGATAAGTTTAGCCATTTATTACGAGTACTTTCCGAGTTAGCATAAACATTCTGAGATGGCAGTCCTGGTTTTAAGTTTTCTTAAGTTTGTTAACCGAGCCTCTAAAATTTCCATGTCGTAATTCAAGCTGATTCGAGATTAAGAATATCTTCAATATTTCGTATCCTTAGCACATTAGAGTTGTCATCCTTCCTAACAAAAATCTTACCTTCCCGTGTCCACACATACTTATAACCTTTCATTCTTAAATCCTTGGCTCTCTGAAGAAGACCTTTTGCTCTGGGTGTAAGATGATCACTGATCTAAATCGTATGATCTGAAGCATTGAAGCCCACTGCTACAGATGATATCTGCCGGACATTATTCTTTGCTGTAATAAATTCATGTTTTTTCCGTATGTTCACAAATTTGACAATTTGACAGGAAATTCTATGAGCAATGTCTACACCACAATGTTTTAATTTAAATCCAATAGGTTAACCATTACTGGTCACAACAATATAAACGTCTTTCATTCGGAAGTTCTGGTGCGCCATGGATTTCAATATTATTTCTTCTTAAGTACTGGTTGATATGCTCCACTTCGTCATGAGAATCAGCCTCCATCTTGTTAAGTTCCTGCTGAAGTTCCTTGATCCTTTCATCCCGTTCATTCATTTCCAGTCTTAAATCTTCAATTAATTTAGTACTGAAATCAATAATTTCCTTCAAGTCTATCAGCTAATCGATCCGTAATTGAATCTGAAAAAGGCTGATTCGTGAAGTATTTTGTTTACCGCAGCCGACAGATCGTCTGAGCGACTGTTTACGTTTGCTGGAGTCCTCACATTCCCATCCGTTGCACTGCGCTGCTGTGGTTGTTACTGCTCCAAGCTTGCCATCTTCTTGCTACCCCGACTCTTTTGTTTGTTCTTCGACATAATCTCAAACAAAAATTACAAATTCAATTATAGTTTCACATTTATTTTATATTAAGGAATTTATATTTCTTATTCACTAGTGACAATTTTCACACACACAGGTCGTTGTTACGCAGAACTAAGTCACCAAGAATCACTTACGGTATATCCATATGAACACAATCAATCTTCAGACTAACCACCAAATTTCTCTTACTCGGCTGCCAGCATAGATTAATAATAATAATAATAATAATAATAATAATAATAATAATAATAATAATAATAATAATAATAATAATAATAATAATAATAATAATAATAATAATAATGTTATTCGCTTTACGTCCCGCTAACTACTTTTACAGATTTTGGAGCGCTGAAGTGCCGAAAGTTAGTCTCGTAGGCGTTCTTTTACGTGCCAATGTATCTACCGACACGACGCTGACGTATCTGAGCACCTTCAAACACCACCGGACTGCGCCTGCCAAGTGGGGGTCAGAAGACCAGTGCCTCATCCATCTGAGCCAGTCAGCCCGGCTGTTTATTGTGGACATAGCAGCCTATGAGTCTCAATTAAAATGTCCAAATATCATGAGCAAAATTTCCCGAGTCAACCCGGTTATCACTCCCGTACAGGAAAGTCGGTCTGTAAACTTACCGACTTAATAATAATAATAATAATAATAAACCGGGCGAGTTGGCCGTGCGGTTAGGAATGCGCGGCTGTGAGCTTGCATCCGGGAGATAGTGGGTTCTATTCCCGCTATCGGCAGCCCTGAAAATGATTTCCCATTTTCACACCAGGCAAATGCTGGAGCTGTACATTCTTCCTTCCCACTCCTTGGCCTTTCCTATCTCTTCGTCGCCATAAGACCTATCTGTGTCGGTGCGACGTAAAACAAATAGTGAGAATAATAATAATAATAATAATAATAATAATAATAATAATAATAATAATAACAATAATAATAATAATAATTGAATATATGTTCTGAACGCTACCAGAGACCGCAGTGTCAGAAATATTTCCCACAGTGTTTCGATTACGTGTTGCAAGTCAACAACAAACTCATATTCCACCAGTCTCCTCTGCGATGGGCGCTGCTATCATAAAGAAGGAATGAAATCTATTTTTAAAATTGATATACCTTCATTTTCTACTAAAGAACAGAATAGGCATTTTTTTACGGATTCCTCGGCATACTCATGTGTTGCGAAGGAAGCATGTGGCGGAAAATTCCATCCAGAAGTACTGCTTCGACTGACGGAAAATTTTGTTCAGGAAAAATCCAAAAGCAAATGCTGTGGATTGTGGGATGTCTTAAAGGATACGCGGGGAAGGACAGCCGCTATATTCAGTAAGTTATCTCTCGAGAACAATACAGGCTGTGACTTGGAGGGCGACCTTTTGGACCCAGTAAACAGACACCACACGGGATCATGCGTCATACAAAGAGATAACTGTCTTAAACAATCTCTTTGCATCTCTTATATCGGGACTTTTAACCATAATATTTAGTTTAATGGACAACGTCATGAGTACTCTTATTCTTATTTCTTAATTCTTATTTCTTAATCTCAAGGTGAAGGTCAATATAATATCTAGGGACATAACATCATGAGTAGCTACCACTTAGTGCGTATCTCACGTCCATGGACTGGAGATATCACCGTCAGCCATCTTGGAATAGTTTTTTGTAGTGGTTTCTTCTTTCACTTCTTGATCGGTCCTAGATTTGATGCTCATAATTAGAGACCGGACATTTAGGTAGTAATGCAAATTTACTGAAGCGAGTGACAAGAATATCCAGCCTGCATAACGGCAGTGCTATGAAATTTGCGTAAACAATAGGGGTACGGTCTGTCAGAACCCCTAGAACAGAGGTGCTCACGCTGGGTATTCCGTCTCGCGGGCGCCCTGCACTGTAAGTGGCCATGAGCTTAACTTATGCTATTCAAACACACTGACGTTGTGTCTACGTCACAGACCGTGAAGGTTGAGGGAAGTTCTTCCAGTCATTCTCGATCACAGCGGCGATACTCGACTTTCAAACTGAAGGAAAGAGGGCAGAAATCCGCGTCATTTTCAATTTACGTTGTAAGAAATAAGTTATTTACGTTATTGCAGTTTCTGTATTTTGACCGGATACAATAAAGAGTTAGGCCTACACACTCAAATATTGTTATGATGTACGTAAAGTATTACAATTTTCACTATTACATTTTAAGAGGTGCTTATAATACGGAGTTAAGTGGATAAGGTGTGGCTTGTGGTTGTTCGGGTTTAAATTATCTGATAAACTCACCAACAATCCAAACATGCTTAACGGAAAATCACACCAGTTAGGTTATCTGTACATCTATCTGGTAGATCTTTTACATTGTTGGTGTAATTTAATCTTGGATAGTGCTCACTCCCGATGAAACTCACTCTCGCCATCTCGAGGCTAGCTATTATCATCGGACGCCTGTTAAATTTTAAATATTATTTTCAGAAATTCAGTGAACAGAGAAACAGAGAACAACACTACAACACTGTACAAAACCAGGAAGCAAACTTGTTCAATGATGTAATAATGTTACTTTTTTGAGTAAAGAATAACAGGAATTTTACTTTAAAAAATGGAAATACTGTCATGCCCATCAAGGAATTGTAAATCGTAGCTTGTACGGTTAAACCCTGTACCTTTGCAGATTGTAAAAAAAAAAATTATAACGTGTCACTTTTCCTCGGATGAATAAATATAAGAATATAAAACTGACTGCTTATATCGAGCGCAGTATATATCAGTCCGGAATTACTCGAAAAGGTCAGTTTTTCCTGCGATTATAGCTCTTTATTTTAAATACTGCACCCCAATCAGCATTTCGCTGAGTAGTGAAGGAGAGCTTCGTAATCTCAATTGAACTTCAATGCTCCCTCGCTTCCGTGCAAAGCGTGCCCGCTCTCTCGCTTCACTGTGACGTATGCTTGTTACATAAACTGCCCGCATTTACGTCACGCCAGCTCGGTCGCACTGGGCTAGCCTCAACGAGCGCCCAGCTGAGCACCTCTATTATAGAATATAGATATGTTACTCTCTTTACAAAACGTTGGTACTTGTACTGAAGTGACAACCTCACCTCACTGAATGAGATATGTTTTATTGAGAACAAACTAAACATTCAGTATTCCACATTGGCATATTACTACCATGGAAATACCTACAAGGACAATGGTATGGAATGCCGAGAATTTTGATCGTATTTCAAAAGTCGACAGCCTCAGCCGATATCGAACTTACGAATGTGGGATGATGAGTCTGACATCACGCCACATGGCCGTAAAACAGGGAAAAATCCACATGTGCGGCACCGTTCGCACCAGCGATCCCACAGGTGTGGGGAAATGTGGTAGAAAAAAAAAATAATAATAATAATAAGAGCTTGCCTCATCGCATAGAAGCTAAGCAGAGGAAATTCACAGTAACGAATGAATTAATGTATTTCATAACTACGAGGGAAATTCAATAAGTCAATAATAATAATAATAATAATAATAATAATAATAATAATAATAATAATAATAATAATAATAATAATAATAATAATTATTATTAATAATAATAATTAATAATAATAAATAATAATAATAATAATAATAATAAATAATTATTATTATTATTATTATTATTATTATTATTATTATTATTATTATTATTATTATTATTATTATCACTATCTAATGCACTGCTCAGCGACCATGAAAGTCCACAACAAACACTTGTTCCGGAACAGGATGTTGCGAGACCAATCCCGCTGGAGTGCAGGCGACACGGAACGATGTTCCTTCGGAACAGGATGTTCCGGCGTACCGTTCTTTTAAAGATCAGTTCCGAGTCTGGAACAGTTCCAAAATAACTGTTGTGTTATTTTTAGCCCATTTCTGCAACAGATAGTTTGATATACAGATTTATAAGTCTGTGTATACGGAAATCCGTTGGGAAGATTTTTGACATGGCCGTGAATCAATTAAAACAAAACTATGAAGGATGAAGTTCTCAGCTCGCAATGGCGCATATTCAAATGTCGAATACCAGTTCGGGTCCGCGAAGAGGAGCTTATATTAGGATCAATAATATTCCACTTAAATGAGGTTAGCCTTCCTACACAGACATGGAAGGTGAAGAGTCTCCCCTTCAGAACACGATGAGTAGCTTTTAAAGAGCTTGCCTCATCGCAGAGAAGCTAAGCAGAGGAAATTCACAGTAACGAATGAATTAATGTATTTCATAACTACGAGGGAAAGTCAATAAGTATCTGCAATTTTGCTCTAATTGTCTTTAGGTTGGCTCTATGGCGTTGTGTGCTCACCGGCCGCTAGATGGCACCATTGTCTCCATCTGTGATAGGTTTCAGCGTTATCAGATCAGTACAGCTTGCGCTGTTGTGACGTAAATTTGGCCGCGTCTATCTCTGTTTGCACTGAGGAAGAACAGCAGAAGCATGGCTGATGTGCATATGATTTGCCACGTCATCAACAGTCAGTCGTCTGTTATTCAGGGTCATATTACGCACTTATTCAATATTGGCATCAGTTACGGCTGCAGATAGACGCCCGCATCTTTCGTCATCCTTCACGCTAGTGCGACACCTTTTGAACTGTTCAATCCGCTTTTAAACACTTCGCTGTGGCAAAAAATTGTCCCGAAAGACTTCTATGCATTTCCGCTCCTGGTACATCCTCAGACCACAAAAAACGGATTACGGAACACTGCTCTTCCTTGGTGCAAAGAGGGAGTGGCGCGGCCATGTTTACATCGCAACAGCGCAAGTTGTACTGACTTGATAACGCTGAAACCTACCACAGACGTAGACAACGGTACCATCTAGTGGCTGGTGAACACACAACGTCATAGAACCAACCTAAAGACAATTATAGTAAAACTGCACATACTTATTGACTTGCCTGCGTATTTACATGGCAAGTCTTAAATTTGTGGTCATTTCGATGATAGGTGTTACTGAAAATTACGTACGTCATTTTGTTGTGTATCGCCTGCACTCCAGCGGGATTGGTCTCGCAACATCCTGTTCCGGAACAAGTGTTCCGTATCGCCTGCACTCAGCTGGATTAGTCCAAGATCGACTCCAACGGTCTTGATTGGTCTAGGAGTTTGAGAACTGCACATGTTCCGCTGGTTGGCTGACTGTTCTGACTGCGGGCGAACGTGAGTGCTAGCTCTCTACACTGGTTTCAATGTTCTTTGAAACTAGCCATTGGCTACAGTGTACAGCAGTGGAGTATCAAGGGTAGGGGAAGGGAACACACGAAATATGAAATGGCAAAAGGTGCGAGTATTAGTCAGCGTTTTGACAGACAGCGAATCCACGGTAAGTATGCATGACACTAATCTTTGCTCGTATGAATACACGCCACATGCATCGTCAAAGCATTCTTTTACCGCTATGTACGGTTGTTTATGTTGTGCTATCCACTGCAGTTTGTTCATTAGAAGTGTTAGAAGTAGACTAGTATACATACTGGTATAAAAACATGGCAATGTCAATGTACCAAGTGTTATTGAACTAGCCCTACATGTTTCATATCTTCCAATACATGCCTTCCTTTGCCAGATAGAAACCTTAGTTAATCTCTAACTCTTAGGTTTTCTGTCCGTCGAAAATAATTTATAAATTAAAGAAATGTTTAAAATACCTGAAAAATAAAACTGATTTAATCTAATTAACACTTTCAGCCCCATGTGTATCAATTTGATACATGGTAAGTTATGAGCTCAGCCCCATGTGTATCAAATTGATACACCGTTAAACCCAGCCAGAAAGTTGATAAATTCACCCACAGCCCAAGGCTTACTATTGCATGAACTCGTTATTCTGGTGGCCTACAGGTGTTTTAAAACAAATAAAAACATTTTCTCATCTTGAACTCTCCTAAATAAGGTGTGAGTCAATAAGATGCACATGGGCTCTGAGTAAGTTATGTATGCACTTTTCGTGTGCGTCATTTTAATACACGCACAAAAATAGTTTTAAAATATTATTTATTAATTTATTTTTATTTCAAACACTTCCATACAGATTTGGATATTGTTTTATGTTACCAGGGTTAGGTTAAGTTACGTTAGAATAGGCGAGGTTAGATTAGGTGACAAGAATTTGAAATTTAAAAAATGGACACAGGAATCAGCATTAGGCGTAAATACATACAAAACTCAGTAGATTCCTTCAACTGATTTCTTTTACATTTTTCTAAGAGCAACATTTTACTTTCTGTTACTTCGCTACATATCTATGTTTCTTGAAAAAACAGTCCATACACATGTACTTGAATTCTGGGCAACCAAAGCACATTGCTCTTACTTGACAGCATCTCTTAGCAGCTATTTTCCTCCCCTCACGTGCTGATAAAAGTTGGTAGCAAGAAGTGCATCTACCTCCGGGCCTATCTTCAATGGTTTTGAGTTTGTGGTTCTTCGGTAGGTCGTCTTTTTCATTGTTGTGAAGACGTTCCAAAAGCAGGTAAGTTACAAGTTCTTCTCGGAATGATACAATGTCTTTTGGTGCAAAAACAGTAGACTTGTAAACTGTGTGTGCATTAACAACAGCTGTATTAGTCAAGAGTTCAAACATAATTTTTCTGTACCATTTTACACCTCGACGTACAGATGTACCATAAGATGCTAGTTGATCTGAAACATCAATGAATGACTTTCCTCCATTGTATTGCAACACTGTGGTTGGTTTCCTTGTAACGCCTTGTTTGGTAGTAGTTTCAGCCAGTTCAGGAACATGTTTCGTTGTTAAGAATATCACGTTCCTTTTGTCTTTCCATTTTCCCATTATTATTCCTGTGTTGCTTTCCCTGACAATCATCTGTCCTCTGTGGAGTGTACTTTTCTGGACTGTTTTAGAGTTCATTTTTCTTTTTTTACGAAGTGTTCCAACTAGATGTGTCTGTTTTTCATTTAGCTGGTGGGCCAGTGGGACACTCGTATAAAAATTGTCAGTGTATAAAGTACGTCCTTCTCCTAACAGTTGATGCACTAATTCCATAACTGTATTAGCGGAAGCTAACTGACCGCGTGGGATGTTTTCTTTTCCAGCATATACTTTCGAGTGCCAGGTGTACCCACCTTTCAGACATAACTTGTATAACTTCATCCCATACCTATGCCTTTTGTTTGGGATGTATTGGCGAAATTTGACCCTACCACGAAACGGAATCATTGACTCATCAATACATAACTCCTCCTGTGGGTTCATTGCATTTTGAAATTTAACATTTAGTGCACTGACCAGTGGTCTTATTTTTGCCAATCGGTCATTTGGTTGGGCAATCTCGTTGTTGGAAATGTGTAAGTAACTAAGAATCATTTCAAATCTATTACGACTCATAGCTTTGGATAATTTACTGTTGTAAATTGCATGTTTGGACCAATGGTTCCTTAGTTTAGGTTTTTTATCTATACCCATCCATAACACTAAACCTTACAATGTTAGCATGTCATCCCTTCTAACATCATACCATTTTTCTAAAACAGAACTTTTTCTTCCCTTCAATATGGCATCAACAATACTTTGCTCAGCATACCTATTAGTTTCATTGACCAACAGATCTAAAATGTCATTATCAAAAAAACAGAGAATGAAATTCAAAAGGCGAATTTGTGGACAGTTTATTATTAGCTCTCTCGGATACACCTCTAGGAATGAAATCGAAGGTATTCAAGTTACCTTCAACGTTCTGCCAAATTATGACTTCACCTTCTTTTGTTATCAATATTTCGTCATCAACACTTTTCAAAACGCAACTCTGATTCTGTTCCTCCTCTTTTAATACTTCCACGTCGTTGAGGTTAGGTTCGTCCATCACAATATTATCACTATCACTACTGTCGAAATCAAGGTCTGACAAGTGCACTGTCGGATCTTCTGGGTCACTCATATTTCTAAAAATACTAAGTTCACTACCACTACTGTCTGAATACATTTCTATTTCGTCTCTTATCTCATCAGAATCCATATTCCTGCAATAACACACCAGCACGGGATGTAAACAATATTATTTGGAGGCAAGACTGGCAGACAAGGAAAGGCTATGCAATGCTGCCAACCCTTGACCAATATACGACCCAGCACTGTCCTGTGGTCCCACAGCCCCAGGGAGAAGAAGACACTATGCTATTTCAATGTACGTGTGAATCTGAAAGCCTCACACTTTGAAGAACAAGGCCCTGTCATGTGTGTCAATATGATGCACATGGGGCTGAGCGCCTTACTTGGTGTGTATCAGAATGATTCACATGGGGCTGAGCGCGTGTTAATTAAAACATCGTGGGCTGGGAGGAAATGTGCCTTCCATACCTCTGGGGCTGAAAGTGTTAAGGAGTTTCTTTTCCAGATTTCATTAATGCCCACTTTGTTGTTAAAAACCATGTTTTAGAGTTTTCTAGACACATTAAAATTAAAGCATGAAACTAGCAGTGAGGAAACAATATTTTCGAATGAGCATTTATGAGGTTCGTTGGTATTTTCTAATTCCCCACTGCCTAAAACCTGTCACTGTTATTTTGGAACTGTTATTCCGAACATAGTATTTTCCGGAACAAGAACAACTGGAACTGTTCCAGAAAAAGAACAAATTAGCCAATCTTTAATTTGTAGCAAGAGTGTTTATCATGTCCATATCGTGACTTAGATTGTTGAAACAATTCTTGGGCTATCGATAATAACATTAATTGCGACGTTACTCTCTACTTTGGTGTAATATATTTTAATGTATTAGTCGAAGTGAGGTAAATATAAAGCTATATTGGCTATGCGATTTTTTTATGTGGGACATGATTTTAACATTGACGATTATTCATAACACGTTGATGTCCAATGTAAATCAGCTATTCCGGATGTAATAAAAGTTTTCGTAAACTCCTTTAACCAGACTTGTATTGAGGCTGTAGAGACAATGGAAATTAACTCTTATATTCTAGTTGTTGCAAAACTACTTTAGCGCCATCTTTTGAACTCTACTCGTAAATACAAAGCTACGTCGGATTCAAGTTTTCTTGTAGACACTCCGCAAATTTGTTTCGTCATTATGAGTCGCAATGCAACGAAGACATAATGAAAATTCTTACTACAAACATTTTGATGTACAGAAATCGTTGGGTTCTAGGAATACTCCCTTAAAATAGATTATATCATCTCCATAAGACCTGTCTGCGTCGGTGAGACGTAAAGCCACTAGCAAAGAAAAAGGTAGATTATACCTCCTTAATCAGGAGTAGAGATATTCAAATACCGGCAGTTCATCCTTCGAACAACGAACAATTTAACTATTTCATGACGACATACAACTGGAAGAACAACCAACGGGTGTGTACTATGCTTTAGTGAACCCATAATTCTACAAGTTCAAGGGTTCAATAGGCCTAGTATAATTAGGTTTCATACGATAAGCAGTTTGTTGACATTAGTCTTGATGCCCAATTGCATGCGATGGCTATGTCCAACTAATAATACTACTTCGATTCTTCCGGATTTTACAGATCGATAGGGTATCCTTGTGGAAACTTAGTTGGGTATTTAAAGCCAAGCCGTTTAAAAAGGTTGGAGTTGGAGACATGACTATCTGAAATCGCCGAGGTTTGGAGGGGGACACCTAGGTTGTGACTTCGAGTCAGCGTCTTGCCAAGCCCTTGAAGCAAGTAAGTAAGTAACCGACACAGATAGGTCTTACGGCGACGATGGGACGGGAAAGGTCTAGGAGTGAGAAGGTAGCGGCGGTGGCCTTAATTAATGTACAGTCCCAGTATGTGCCTGGTGTGGAAAACGGAAACCACGGAAAATCATCTTTAGGGCTGACAACGGAGTTTGAGCCCTAATGAAAGCTCACGGAGCGTGCTTCTACCCTCACGGCCGACTCGCTCAGTTTTACTCACCTTGACACTTTATTTGAAAGCAAATCCATGTGAATATCCCACCCTAGCTTTAGATTTACGTATTTCCTAATAAATTAACTGATTCATCATGATTCATCGTGATTTGATTGATTTTTATTTATATCAGACAGCGATGCCTGAGTCACTTTATCACTTACCAAGAGCTTACTTGTAGAGATCTATTTAATTACCACGTACAGTAATATTACGAATTCATTTAACACACACATACACACACAAAGTTACACTCGACTATGTATGACAACACTTCACTAATTATGGGCTATTTACAAAATTCTCTTGCTCTCACAGTGGGTCTTCAGCAGGCAGTCTTTACGTGGAACGGATATCCCTTCATAATCTTGACTGACAGGTTTTTAGCTTTCTATTTCCTTCGCTTACACCACAGTTATTTTGCACAGCAGTTCCATGTAGTGAGGTTAGAGCACACTTAGCTGGACTCCAGACAAGACCGATAACTCGCATATTCAACTCACGTGACCGCTTCACACACTGAACTTTCAACTCACGATTTGCAACTGACTAATTAACACTCACCTTAACTACAAAAACAAGCTCTCTTCGAAGCGAGGCTGCTGTTACACAGTTCTAGTTTCTTCGAGGTGGGGCCAGAACACGAGTGTTCTCGTTTCACCGTCCAGAAAGTTCACGGGGATGCCACTCAAATTCGACAATAGCAACAGCAAGGCCGGCCGGGAATCCTTAGTCTGACTCACTCATCTCTTCCAGGACATATCCAAGGAAGCTTCAACAGAGCTGAGAGTCACATTACAACGTAACAAATAGTACTATTAGAAAAGTTTGCCATTCATTCTGGTATACGACCGAGGGACATTGTTGCTGCTCTTCTTCTTGTACTTACGTGTTACCGCTGTTGTAGGGTCAATCAACAAATCACTCAACACAGATCTGCATTTAGGGCAGTCGCCCAGGTGGCAGATCTCCTATCTGTTGTTTTCCTAGCCTTTTCTTAAATAATTGCAAAGAATTAGGAAATTTATTGAACATCTCCCTTGGTAAATTAATCCAACTCCCCTACCTATAACCTAATATTTGCCAGAATTTGTTTTCTTGAATTCCAACTTTATCTTCATATTGTGACCTTTTCAACTTTTAAAGTCACCAACAAAATTATTCATTTACTAATGTGATTCCACCCCATCTCTCCACTGACATCTCGGAACATACCACATAGTCGAGCAGCTCGTCTCCTTTCTCCAAGATCTTCCCAGCCTAAACTCTGCAAAACTTTTGGTAACGCTAATCTTTTGTCAGAAATGACACAGAACAAATCGAGGTGATTTTCTTTGGTTTATATCCAGTTCTCGAATCACGTAATCCTGGTGAGGGTCTCATACACTGGAGCCATACTCTAGTTGGTGTCTTACCACAGACTTATATGCTCTATCCTTTAAATCCTTACTGTAACCCCTAAATACCCTGATAATCATGTGCAGAGATTTGTACCCATTATTTACAATCCCATTTCTTCATGTCTGCAGCTACGGTGTCTTGCCGTTGTTGTCTCGGACTTCCACATGGGCACTTACCAGAAACAGTGAAGTTGTATCCATCGCGAGTGACGGTACCATTTGCCACTCTCAGGATTTGGATTGACTTGTCAAGAGGGACGCTGCTTCCCCATTGCTATCAAATACTATAGTTGACCCCAGCATGAGATAAGTTTTTGACGGTGGACGTGGAATTCAAATTGATGAGGAGTACTTTGTTTGCAGATGACAGCGCCGTTATGATCAACAGCGATGCTGAGGCCAGGTAAGATATCGCCCCGTTAAGGTTGACAGGATCAAGTTAATGACATCCGATGAATCACAAGCCTTAGTCCAACTCGAAGATATTCAGAGTTCAGGAATTTATGTGTCTAGGTTCACTGATTATGTAAAAGAAGTGGTGTCCTGAGTTCAGATCATTAGTCGGATCGGTCAAGCAGCCACAGCATTTGCTTCTCTGAAGTAATATATGTAGAAAAGAGGCAACATCTCTCCTAAGACCAAAACTCGCCTATTTTTCGCACCCCGATTCTTGTCTTTCTACTCTACGGTTCAGAAACATGAACCATACTTAAATCAAGATTTGGTCAAACTCGAGGTCTTCCAAATGCGATGTCTGGGCAAAGTGCGATCCTATCTTCGGGATCATGGCAATTAAATTCTTAAATTTGTAGACAATTCGAGGATATTGAAATTGGCGCATGTAATTATTTTGTGGACATTCTTGGTCACTGATTGGTACATTAGATAATAATAATAATAATAATAGTAATAATAATAATAAAAATAAGCGCGGCCAGTATCCAGTATTCGGGAGATAGTAGGTTCGAACCCCACTGTCGGCAGCCCTGAAAATAGTTTTCCGTGGACCAAATCCACATGTGGGGCATAGTTCGCACTCGCGAATCCTCAGGTAAGGCTGAAAAGTTCGTAGAATATTCTTCTTCTTCTTCTTTTTACCTCATGCACAAATCAGTGACCACGAAATTAAACAAGAAAAAAAAACGTACGTTATAATAACATCTATCTTTGAACTGACCACAAATTTACGCTGTCATATAAATGGTTATGAAATACATAAATAATTTTTTCACGTTCCATGCCGGCGTAGAAATGTTCATCTCATGAAATGAAATGTCGTATGGCTTTTAGTGCCGGGATATCCCAGAACGGATTCGGCTCGCCAGGTCTTTCTATTTGACCCCCGTAGGCGACCTGCGCGTCGTGTTGAGGATGAAATTATGATGAAGACAACACATACACCCAGCCTCGGTGCCGTAGGAATTAACTAATTAAGGATAACATCCTCGACCCAGCCGTGAATCGAACCCGGGACCCTCTGAACCGATTATCTTAATATAGGCTTTTCTTAGTGGCCCATCTAATATGCACCATTGCGAGCTGAGAACTTTACCCTTCTGATTCATGTTTTAATTGATTCACTGGCATACCATGCAATTTCCCAACGGATTAACTCATATACAAAATTAAAATGTCTACATTATATTATCTGTAAGAGGAATCTATACCGTTTCTTTCTCGTGACTTAGAATGTTGAAACAAATTTTGGACTGTCGATAGTAAACTTCATTGCGACAATAATTCGGTATTGTATTTTAATGCTATTCAATTTTAACGTGCTAGTCGAAGCGAGCTATACGGTATATAAAGCTTTTTGCGATTTATTTATGGGGGAGTTAATTTTAACATTGTTAATTATTTATACCACATTTTCTCCATTGTAAATCGGCTCTTCCGCAATAATAAAATACTATAAGGTTAACGCCTTTAGCAAGTCTTGTTTAAGGGATATTGATACAATCTTAAGTGGAGCTGAGCATTTATATTTTAGTTATAGCGAAACTTCATTAGCGCCATCTCTTGAACTCTGCTTGTAATTACACAGCTACACCGAATTCACGTTTCTTTTCGTCTGTCAGTAAATTTATTTCGTAATTGTCGGTCACATTGCAAGAAAGACATGATGAAACACTGAATACAAACATTTAGATCTATATCAATCTTTGAATTACATTAATACGTCCTTAAAGTAGACTATACCTCTTCTATTAGGCAGTTTCATCATTTGAACAATGGACTATTTAATGACAACATAACACTAAAAGAATGACCAGCAGCTATGTACTCTGCTACAGTATACAATATATAGGTTTTGTACGATAAACTGTTAGAATTGTATTTTGTGTGTGTCAAAATAAAAATAATTCTTCGCATCTATCGGATATTTCAGGTTTATATTATTTCTGTGGCCACTTTATTTTGTATTTAAATCCAAGCCACTTATTGAGGTATGTATTGCGGACATGATCATCTGATGTCATCGAGATTTGTACAGGGAAAAGTAGGTTGTAACTTACAGCCAACCACTTGCCATGCCCCTCAAGTAGGGCCTAGGTAACTTTTTTTTTTTTACAAATTAGTTTACAACACACCGACACACACAGGTCTTCTGGCGACCATGGAATAGGAAAGGGCTAGGAGTGGGAAGAAAGAGATCGTGGCTTGAATCATGTTACAACCGAGTGTTTGCCTGTTGCGTATGTGGAAAACCACGAAGTTCGTTTTCTGGGTGGCTGACAGTGGGCTTCGAACCACTATCTTGAAATGAAAGTCGTAAGTAGGTAGATTAAACCAAATCACTACAGCACTACAGCCCTTGAAGGGCCTTGGCCTACCAAGCGACCGCTGCTGAGCCCGAAGGCCTGCAGATTACGAGGTGTCGTGTGGTCAGCACGATGAATCCTCTCGGCCGTTATTATTGGTTTTCTAGACCGGGGCCGCTACCTCACCGTCAGATAGCCCCTCAATACTAATCACGTAGGCAGAGTAAACCTCGAACCAGCCCTCAGGTCCAGGTAAAATTCCCTGACCTGGCCGGGAATCGAACCAGGGGCCTCCGGGTAAGATACAGGCACGCTACCCCTACACCACGGGGCCGGCAAATAGGTAGATAGTAAGTAATAATAATAGTAAGTATATCCCGCTCGTTGGCAGGACTATGTCGCATTAATACTTTTGTCTCTTGGACGAGGAATTTTTGTTTATCAAAGCACTTTCCTATTCATATTCGGACAACACAACACTATCAACCAGCAGAGAACAGTCAATAGTAATGAAATCCCTCCAAACAGGTTTGGCTTCAGAAATGGGGTCTGGTCTAGGAACAGGGCCAAAACAACTTCAGCGACGCAGTTCGCACCGGAAGTACTGGCAGATGATTGTTATTTGGTCCCTATAATAATAATAATAATAATAATAATAATAATAATAATAATAATAATAATAATAATAATAATAATAATAATAATAATAATAATATATTTTTATATTTAATTAATAATATATTATTATTATTATTATTATTATTATTATTATTATTATTATTATTATTATTATTATTATTATTATTATTATTATTATTAAAAATCCTTCGTGGCTCAGACGGCAGCACGTCGGTCTCTCGTCGCTGGATACCGTGGTTCAAATCCCGGTCACTCCATGTGAGATTTGTGCTGGACAAAGCGGAATTGGGACAGGTTTCTCCCCGGGTACTCCTGTTTTCCCCGTCATCTTTCATTCCAGCAACACTCTCCATTATCATTTCATAGCATTTATCAGTCATTAATAAATCACCTTGGGAGTGGCGACCCCATCCCTGACCGGATCAAAGACTGAAAAACAGGTTGTAGGTTTTCATTATTATTATTATTATTATTAATATTATTATTATTATTATTATTATTATTATTATTATTATTATTATTATTATTATCTTCTCATGTACCACTAAGTGACCACGAAAGGCCACAAAATAATTACATGCGCCAAAATTAATAACATGTAACCTCGAATTCACCACAAAATTCAGAATTTATATGTCATGTAAACGGACACGAAATACATTCATTCTTCGTCACCGGAAATTTTCTCTGCTAAGTTTATTCGTGAGGGGACGAGGACATTAAATGCTACTCCTCGTGTTCTGAAACTAAACTCTTAACCATCTGTGCCTTCGTAGGAAGGTTCATCTCACTGAAGTGAAGTTGAAATGACCTTGACATACGTTCTCTTCGTGAACGTGAACTGGTCTTCGGCAATCGAATATACCCTATGCCTATACTTCAGAGTTTGTTTTAATTGATTGACGGGCATAACCAAACTCATCTTAATGGGTTTCCTCATATACAAACTTAAAATCTGAACATCAAATTATCTCCAGTAAGAGATTTTACAGCGTGTTTCTTGTGACTAGGATGTTGAAATAATTTTTGGAGTGTCGATAATGAACTTCATTGCGAGAACTGCTATTCCTGTTTTAATGAAATTTAATTTAATTGTGCTAGTCAAAGCGATCTAAATATAAAGCTATTTGCGATTTTCTTATGTAGAGGTCGATTTTAACATTGTCGGTTATTCCTACCATTTATTGTATATCAGATTTCCTGGATGTAATAAAAATAATTGTAACCCATTTAAATAGAATTGTTTTGAGGTAGTCTGCCTCTGTGGTGTAGTGGTTAGCGTGATTAGCTGCCACCCCCGGAGGTCCGGGTTCGATTCCCGGCTCTGCCATGAAATTTTGAAACGTGGTATGAGGGCTGGAACGGGGTCCACTCAGCCTCGGGAGGTCAAATGAGTAGAGGTGGGTTCGATTCCCGCCTCAGCCATCCTGGAAGTGGTTTTCCGTGGTTTCCCACATCTCCTCCAGGCGAATGCCGGGATGGTACCTAACTTAAGGCCACGGCCACTTCCTTCCCTCTTCCTTGCCTATCCCTTCCAATCTTCCCATCCCTCCACAAGGCCCCTGTTCAGCATAGCAGGTGAGGCCGCCTGGGCGAGGTACTGGTCATACTCTCCAGTTGTATCCCCCGACCAAGAGTCTGAAGCTCCAGGACACTGCCCTTGAGGCGGTAGAGGTGGGATCCCTCGCTAAGTCCGAGGGAAAAACCGAACCTGGAGGGTAAACAGATGATGATGATGATGATGTTTTGAGGTAATTGAGACAATCTTACGTGGAAATGAGCTTATATATTTTAGTTAATGCGAAACTTCATTAGCTCCATCTTTTGAACTCTACTTGTAATTACACAGCTACATTGGATAATTTACAGGTCTCTTTTCGACTGTCCGTAAGTTTGTTTCATAATTTTGTGATAAAGACAATGACCACAAACAATTTCATGTGTAGAAATTATTGAATTACTGGAATACTTCCTTAAAGTAGATTACACTTCTTTAACTACGCATACAGTATGAAAACATCGGCAGATACGATCTTCCATCAATGGACAAATTAAGTACCGGCATACGACTGTAAGAATAACCAGCGGTTGTGTACTATGCTAAAGTATAATTGAGGTAGCGCTTGAAAATGTTTTGCAAAGTTTGGTCTGGAAAGACTTGGGAGAAAGGAGAGGAGCTGCTCGACTAAGGGGTTTGTTCAGAGCTGTCAGTAGAGAGATGGCGTAGAATTACATTAGTAGACGAATACGTTTGAGTGGTGTCTTTGAAAGTAGGTAAGATCACATTATGAGGATAAAGTTGGAATTCGAAAGGACAAATTGGGGGCAAATCTATATATGTAAAGAACATGTCATGACTGACTTACTGACTGACTGATTAATCATCGCCGAGCCAAAACTACTGGACATAAGGAAATGAAATTTTGGGAATACATTTCATTAGTGCGTAGGTGCTCACTAAGGGAGGATTTTTGGATATTCCCTCGCCTAAGGGGGTGAAAAGAGGGGTTAATTTTAAAAATGAGGATAGCTATATCTCCAAACCATAAAAGCTTATAGACGTAAAAATTGGTATTTGGAATTTCCTTTAAAAATAAAGAAACGTGTATATTTTTGTATTCGGAAAATCCCATCGGGGAGAGGGATGAAAAAGGGGGAAAAGTGGTTGAACACCTATTATGAGGAGACTTATATCTCAAAAACTGAAGATGTTTACAGACATGAAAATTGATATTTGGAAACTCGTTTGAAAATAAAGGAACATGGGTTGTATTTTTGGATAATCCGATGAATAGGGGATGAACCGGAGTGACAAACGGAGTGAATTTAAAAAAGACTATATCTGCAAATTATCTCAGACTCGTAACATATTACAGATAAGAAAACTGGTATTTTGGAATTTCCTGCAAAAGTAAAGAAACAATTTTTTTTCTGGAAAATCCACTTAAGGGGAACTGAAAAACGGGGTGAATTTTTAAAATTAGCATATCTACAGTATACCTCAAAAACTTAACATGTTGCAGACGTGAGAATTGGTATTTGGAATATCCATTAAAAATAAGGAAACACGTATTCTTTGGTTTTCGGAAAAAAACCCTTAACGGGGGTGGGGGTGATAGAATTGAAAAATTATTTGAATTATTTGTATGATAATGTATTGTGCCCTTTTCAAGGCATGTGTGGCGCTACACCTCCTGCTCTACTGTTGCTCCGGCTGCTCTGTAAATAAAGGCATTTAAAGATACGTACCGCTCACGTAGACTCCATCTCCTGGTCGTGGTACCGTCCCTCAGCGTTCCTCGAGTTGGTCGGGCCACACAAAATGAGGGCTGAGGAAGTAAAAATGTCGGCGGGTCAATTAATTACAAATAACGGTACCCATAGACTGAATTGAATTTAAATGAACAAAGATTTATTAACAAAATTGGCAAAGAGAAAACAAAACAGGAATTAAAATGAATCGCAATAGAATGGAATGAAAATAATGAAAGTAACTGAAAGTAACTAAACTCAAATATATTAAAAATCAAAATTATCTTTCATAAACTTGACTGAAGGTCACAAATTGAAATAACAATCATCACCATCGAACTAATGACTCCAATGTCCATTGACAATCAAATAAAATGAACCCATAGTCCGCCAAGACTTGCCATACACAGAAAATATCCCATAACTTACATTTAAACTGTAAATTCAATTAAATGGGATTTTAATAAATTATTAATTAATTAATTAATTAATCAATTAATTAATCCAATACTCTCAAATTTAAAAAAATGGGTATCTTAAATTTATGGTTACAACTCCTAATTTACTTGCCGATTTCTCATTGTAATATCAATGTTTGTGAACCAAATAAGTGGAAAAGACCAGAAATCCATGAACACTTCCCGTTCTGCCGAATAATACCTCATTAACATTCATAAACTTCGCCACAACAAAAATAACTGGTGGCTAAACCACAGAAATTATCAAGAACACAATATTTATTCTGAACACATCAATTCTTATGTCATATGTTTACTTCCTGTGATAGTTCTGGACATTCTAAATAAATAAATTAGGCCAAATGCCTCAGTTATTACGCTTATCAAATGAATTCGCCTCTTCACAAATTTAATTTACTTTTCACTGCCGCTGTCTACACTTGTACTGAGAAATAACCCAACTGTGTTGTTTTACCGTTAATGGAGGCAGATTTCATCTTAGTTAGATAATTTGCGGCGTTTATTACATAACCTTTTACCAGAGGTCGATTCATTTGCATTATTACTTAGTAGTGGTGGTGTCCAATTTCATTTGTTTGTTACGTTGCCTTTATGTCTACGTAAATAACTTGTTTCATTTGATTCTGACGATGAACAACACGTGGTCTTATTAACTTAATACTTAAAATTAGTATTTACACAAATATACACAGTATTGGAGAAACAATGCTCCAAACAAAAGAAGAAGTCAAATACAAAGTAACCTAACTACTCCTACATTTAGATCAAGCAAGTACAAATCAGATTCACGTACTTTCGGCCTCTACACTAAAAATATGTCAGATAAAATATCAAAAGGAAAGGAAAAATAACAAAATTCTCAAAAATAACGTGATCACTGCCTATCAAAATTTAATCAAATTTCGGAAATTTAATAATGCAAACAATCGCTATCAAAAATAAACCTCAGCTACAACTGAGTTGAATTTGGCGGCAATCCCAAATCATAGGACGTAAATGTCCGAAACCGATATTCTCGAATTGGAATAAATGAGAAATACGCGTTCTCAATATCACAAATTCTATCTTATCTTAATCTGCTTACCCTCAAGTTTGGCTTTTCCCTCGGACTCAGCGAGGGATCCCACCTCTACCGCCTCAAGGGCAATGTCCTGGAGCTGCAGACTTTGAGTCGGGGGATACAACTGGGGAGAATGACCAGTACCTCGCCCAGGTGGCCTCACCTGCTATGCTGAACAGGGGCCTTGTGGAGGGATGGGAAGATTGGATGGGACAGGCAAGGAACAGGGAAGGAAGCGGCCGTGGCCTTAAGTGAGGTACCATCCCGGCATTTGCCTGGAGGAGAAGTGGGAAACCACGGAAAACCACTTCCAGGATGGCTGAGGTGGGAATCGAACCCACCTCTACTCAGTTGACCTCCCGAGGCTGAGTAGACCACGTTCCAGCCCTCGTACCACTTTTCTAATTTCGTGGCAGAGCCGGGAATCGAACCCGGACCTCCGGGGATGGCAGCTAATCACGCTAACCACTACACCACAGAGGCGGGCAATATCACAAATTAACTTTCAAAATTATTCATTGCAAGCTCGCTCCGTTTCATGGCTCCACTCGGCCTTTTATTATATTTCCGAGTGTTATGCCATCCCTGGCAAAATATTCGCGTACTTAAATCTTCCGCCTATAATTATCACATGTACAGTTACCCTACATGTGGTTACAGTGTTGCCAGATTGCTAATCTTCAACGTCGTTTTTCTGCCGCGTATACTCGCAAGATGAAATTTTGTAAGAGACATTTTTTTAATGCTGGCATGTGAGGAGTCGCGCTGCGACGCCCGAGTGCGCGAATTACGCTTCACACTGTATAGAGAAAAGTGTTTTTAATAATTTTACGTATTGATTTCACTTATTGTTAGTGTTCAAATTAACTCCAAGTAAATTTCATATACACTATAAAATATGGTATATCGTACTGTAAGTCCAGTTTGTGAAAGAAAGAAGAACGTTGGAGTTTGCAATCGTTTCAATCCGATCCAGTTTTACAGGAGAAGTGGAGAATCGATATATCCAGACAAGGGGGCAAATTAGGTTCCCCTTGGTTGTCTGGCTCGTAATCCAGAGTCTGTAATTTACATTTTAAATACTGAAACTTCAGTTTATGGGCTACAGATTCATTAGATCACTTCACTGCCTCCGACTTTCGCATCAAAGCACACTTAAGAGTTATGTTGGCTTTACGAATGGAGAAACTGAAATAACATCCCTCATTAAAGGAGGGCTCCATTACGAAGCCATGAATTTGACATACGTGGAGGATCATTTAGCATAGATGAAATGGCCCAGAATACACTACAGTCGTAATCTTGACCAACAACAGTTTTGGAATTAAGTAATGAGACGCTTGAAGGTAACCTAACTAATCAGTTCGCGATAATTGTATTTTTTTTCAGATGTACTACTTTTAATAGGCCTAAACATATCTGCAATTTTCATATTATCATAGACGCTATTGATATTAAGAATGACATCATGCCTTTACAGAGATACCTGTCACTCTGGAGTTGTCTTCCTTGGCCATGATAGGTGGTTATCTTTTCGAGTTACGGAAGAAAGTTCCAATTGTAAATCATGCTTGACCGGGCGAGTTGGCCGTGCGCGTAGAGGCACGCGGCTGTGAGCTTGCATCCGGGAGATAGTAGGTTCGAATCCCACTATCGGCAGCCCTGAAGATGGTTTTCCGTGGTTTCCCATTTTCACACCAGGCAAATGCTGGGGTTGTACCTTAATTAAGGCCACGGCCGCTTCCTTCCAACTCCTAGGCCTTTCCCATCCCATCGTCGCCATAAGACCTATCTGTGTCGGTGCGACGTAAAGCCCCTAGCAAAAAAAAAAAAAACATGCTTGGGACAGATATCCGCGGCCACTGCTGACAGTCAGGGCCGGATTAAGTTGGAGGCTAAAGGGGCTGCAGCCCCGGGCCCCGCGTGCCAAGGGGCCCCGGCCCTTGGCCGAACCTAAAATTGTATTAAAAAAGGCCTGCTGCTCCACCTCCGTGCATGTATATGAGTATTTACGCTCGCAAAATATCGAACACGCACTCTTCCTTCCTTCCTATCATCTGTCCGCGTTAGTATTTCATCACTGCTAGAATCAATTACCGTCCAGAGACACGAATCCTCGCTACTTATGCACTGTAATATTATTGTAAAGGTTATTGTTGACGAAACTTTAAATCTGGCAGCTTGCGAGTACGGGCAGAGGGGGAAAGGGGGAAGAGGTCTAGGAAGTGAGTGGGAGGGAACAGGGAGAAGCTATACTATATATTTGCATCAAGAAGAGAACTTATAGTTCACCTCTGATTATTCAACCATTTGTAAGTTATAATTATAATGTTCTTGTAACATGGATAGAAAATATCCTAGTGGTGCCAAAAAACGTAAGTTCTGTTCTGTATGTCGATTTGATAGTGATGATGAGACAAATGTAAAATATGTTTTGGTATTATGAAATATTAACATGAAAAATAGAGAAAAATTGTAGTCTATTTCAACACTTCCCTATTCATTAATTTAAGTGGGAGTAGTTCTATAACGACTTCAGAATGCTAGTCTTACGTGATGTTACGAAGTAGGGGTCCCACATTTTTAAATAGCCCGGGGCCCCCAAACACCTTAATCCAGCACTGCTGACAGTCCACTGATATGCGTCATTAGGATGAAAGATCGTGGAGCATTACGCTACCCCTCCAGAAAATTTATTTACTTTCTACAAAACATGTTTAATTTTACGCGTCACTCCTTACGTTATCTGGGCAATACGAATTTGATTTTAAAACTTAACGTTTTTGTTGTTCCGAAGTTCGAGGCATTCAAATGTGACGAGTGTGATCAGAGAGCACTGACTAACTCTCATTTAAAAACTTTGAAAACCAATATGCGATAACGAAGCTCACAAAATTACAGATGCTCATGACTTGGAAAATAACTTCAGGACAAAGCCTTTAAGTTGGAAGATTTTAAAAATGTGAATGATACGAGCAGTGATCATGATAAGCCATTTTAATGTATTACTTTGATTATTTATTGCACTTGACTTCACCTAAAATAACTCCAAATATCACTTAAATGTGCTTTACTTTACATCCAATCATTCTAAATCACATTTAAATGGTCCTAAACTCGTTATTAGTAGTTTTTTAAGTCTTTAAAAACCAACATGTACTATTAATTGAATGTATTTCGTGCGAGGAGCATAGCACAAACTCGAGACCTCTAGCGGACGTTCGTAAAACTACTTGCGACCCGCATTTCTATCGGTCCACTTCCCGGCCTTGTACATCACGTAGTCATCGGTCAGATACAATTTTCTTTTCGACTGTCCATAAATTTGTTCCATAATTCTGCGCCACAATGCAAGAAAGTGATGATGAAGTCCCTGACCACATATATTTTGATGTGCTGAAGTTGTCGAATTCCTGGAATACTACCTTAAGGTAGATTATACCTCCTTAACTACTCCTAAAGTATCCAAATATCGGCAGATTTTTCCTTCGATCATCGGACAAATTAATGCCGACATACGACTGTAAGAATAACCAACGACTGTGTACTATGCTATAGTCAAATTTTGAGTAGCGACACAAACATGTTGTAAAGTTCCAAATGGGAAGACTTTGGTGAAAGGAGACGAGCAGATCGACTAAGTGGTATGTTCGAGCTGTCAGTGGAGAGATGGTGTAGATTGACAATAGTAAACGAATAATTTTTTTGGTGACTTTAAAAGTAGGATAGACCAGAATATGAAGATAAATTTGGAATTCAGAAGAAGAAATTGGAGCAAATATTCATTTATAGAAGGGGAGTTAGGGATTGGGATAATTTTCCAAGGGAAATGTTCAATACATTTCCAATTTCTTTGCAATCATTTATAAAAAGGCTAGGAAAAGTACAGATTGGAAATCTGCCCCATGGGAGACTGCGAAAAGTGCAGATCAGTAGTGAATGATTGATTGACTGATTTATTGATTGATCGATTGCTTGCTTGCTTGCTTGCTTGCTTGCTTGATTGATTGATTGATTGATTGATTGATTGATTGATTGATTGATTGATTGATTGATTGATTGATTGATTGATTGATAGGTACCGTACGATAAGTAGTTTGTCATCATTATTTTTGATGCCCAATTGCATGTGTTAGCTTTGTCGAACTAATAACATTATTTCGCTTCTTCAACAAATTACAGATATATGGGATCTCTGTGGCTACTGGATTGGTTGCTTGAAGCCAAGTCACTTAATTTTGTTCGATTTGGCAACGTTATGATCAGAAATCGCCGAGATTTGAACAGGGTCACCTAAGTTGTGACTTAAAGCCTGCGGGAAGCCAGAACATTCGAGTATATAAGTAAGATTTTTTCACAATTTGCTTAACGTTGAACGGACAAAAAAAAAGGTATTTTGGCGATGTTGGGACAGGAAATGGCAATAAGTGGGAAGGAAGCGACCGTGGGTTTAATTCAGATACAGTCCCAGCATTTGCCTTGTGCGAAATTGAGAAACTACAAAAGCAATCTTCAGGACTGGCGACAATGTGCCTCGAACCCACTCTCTCCCGAATGCAAGTAAGAACGTAACAATGTACGGAACTAAGTTTTCTTCTTCTTCTCCCTCTGCTTTATATTCTTCCTATAATTATTATTAATATCCGACTAACTGGCTGAAATTTCAGCGTTTACATCTTCGATTCAGACAGTCCTGGGTTAGGGATTTTTATCGCGTTCGATTAACAAGTCTGGCTGTTTGACTCAGTTTTTGTGCTTGTTCCAGCACTTTCCTATCCATATTCAGACAACAAACCACTGTATCATCCCCCACACAGTCACATAATATTGATTACAATTCTCCATAAAGGATTGGGGCCAGGAAGAACTCCTGGACGTGAAACAGTGCCAAATCCACATGAGAAAACATAGTTCGCACTCGCGTACCATCAGGTGATGGGAAAAATTTCGTACAATATTATTCTTATGATTATTATTATTACGGTATCGTGCACCGCTCAGTGACCACGAAATTCTACAAAAATACAACGTAATGTACTATTCCGTGCTGTAGGAATGTGTACTTGCATGGCATATTCACCCGCTCGTAGATTTGGAGGTATTTAAGGGTCTTATTCCTATACACGCTTGCATAGGAACATGGACTCAACGAAAATTGTTCTGATGGACTGTATATCAATATGTGGTTGGGAGCCGTCAACGGTCTTAAGGGAATTAATGTATATGAAGAGCATTATCACAATCGCGGTTCTGGCATAGGAGACACGATATATACTGAAATATCGGCAGTTTTATCCTTCGATCAATGTAGAATTTAGTGGCACATACCACTGAAAGAACAACCAACGGCTATGTATGCTGCTGCAGTATACATTATTTAGATATGAACGATAAAGAGTTTGAATGATTTTTAGTGATAGCTCTGTCAGTCTAAAAATAATAGTATTTTCACGCTCTCGGAAATTTCAGGTCAATATTAAACATTTAGCCCCTTGATCTTTTACCTAAATACAAGCCGCTTAATGAGGTTGGAACTGGAGACATGATCAGCTGAGATCGCCGAGATTTGTACAGGGACAACTAGGTTGTAACATACAGCCAGCGACTTGCCATGCTCGTCAAGAAAGTAAGCATATTGTATTTTTTTCAATTTGGTTCACGCCGCACTCTGGAACAGGAAAGGGCAAGGAGGCAGAAGGAAGAGGCCATGGCTTTAATGATGTTACAACCAAGTGTTTGCCTGTTGCGTATGTGGGAATCCACGAAGTCCATTTTCTATGTTACCGACAGTGGGCATCGAACCGCTATCTTCAAATGAAAGTGGTATGTAAGTAAGTATTAAATTAATAATAATAATAATAATAATAATAATAATAATAATAATAATAATAATAATAATAATAATAATAATATGCTTCAGAATGCCTGGGATTAACAACCAGGAAAGACATTGAAGAAATCGAGAAGAAGGAAAGAAAGATTCTAAGAAAAATCCTCGGTCCAAAGAAATGTACGGACACATATCGATTACGCAGTAACAAAGAAATATATAAAACATGCAGTAGGATTTCAGATGTCATTCGAAAGCGAAGAGTTAAATTTTTTGGACATATTTCAAGAATGCCTGATAACAGACTTGCCAAGAAAATCTTTAACCACTTCAATAAGCCCAATAGGAAAGGCAGCTCTTATGAAAAATGGTTTGTTAACACGAAGAAGGATTTGCAAGAAATGAACATCACACATCAAGACATCCACAATAGAACCACCTTCAGAAACAAGTTACACACATTTAAGGGTTTCCTAGAGCCAGAAACAGCGACCAAGAAGAAACAACAATGGACGGCTGAAAGAAAAGAAGCAGCAAGCAGGAGGATGAAGGAGTACTGGCGCCAAAGAAAGTTTAAATCATGAGGAGTTATTTACGTGGTCCACAGCTGGCCAAAATCGATAGAATAATAATAATAATAATAATAATAATAATAATAATAATAATAATAATAATAATAATAATAATAATATCCGGATCATCGGCATAAATGTCAGCGTTGAGACCTTCAGTTCAGAGGGTCCTATATTCGGTTACCTGCCAGATCGGGGAATTTAATCCCGTTTGGTTAATACTTCTGTCTCGGGGACGAAGTGTGTTTGTTTATCAAAGCACTTTTCTGTTCGTACTCGGACAACACGCAACACTATCAAGCAGCCGAGGAACAGTCAATAGGGATTAAATCCCTTCATACAGTACAGGTTTGGCGTCACAAATGGTGTCTGGGAACGGGGCCAAATACACATCTGAGACACAGTTTGCACCCGCGACCCGAAAGGTGTTGGGATGTACTGGGAGATGATTATTATTAGGTCCCTATTACACTTATTATTATTATTATTATTATTATTATTATTATTATTATTATTATTATTATTATTATTATTATTATTATTACTAACATCTTCTCTTGCACCACTCAGTGACCACGAAAGTCCACAGAATAATTACATTTGCTGATTTTAATAACATGTATAGTCGATTTCACTGCAAATTTCACAATTTAAATGTCATGTAAATAGTTACGAAATACATTACTGAAAATGTCCCCTGCTAAGTGTATCCGTGAGGGGACGAGCTCGTTCAAAGCTACTCCCGAGTTCTGAAAGGTAGACTCTTAACCACCTGTGCCTCCTTAGGCAGGTTCATCTCACTGAAGTTAAGATTAAATGACCTTGATTCAGGCTCCTCGTCGTGGACGTGAACTGGTCTTCGGCAATCGAATATCACACATTGCAACATGGAAACCTCATACTTCAGAGTTTTTTAAAATTTATTGCTGGGCATGTCCAAAATCCTCACATCGGGTTTCCTCATACCCGAACGTAAAATCTGTACATCAAATTATCTGCAGTAAGAGATTTTACCGCGACTTTCTTTTGACTTAGGATGTTGAACGAATTTTTGTACTGTCGATAACAAAACTTCATTGCGATATAATATTTTTCTTCTGTAATGCAGATTAATTTTTATGTAATACTGAAAGGGAGCTAAATATAAAACTATTTGCGATTGTCTTAAGTGGGAGTCGCTTTTAACATAGACGGTTACTCTTTCCACATTGTTGTCCATTGTATATAAGATATTCTGGATGTAATAAAAAATACTGTAACTTCTTTAAATGGAATTGTTTGGAGGGTACTGAGACAATCTGGTTTGGAAATGAGCTTTTATATTTTAGTTAATGCAAAACTTCATTTGCGCCATCTTTTGACTCTACTTGTAATTACACAGCTACGTCGGATACGAGTTTCTTTTCGACTGTCCGTGAATTTGTTTCATAATTCTGGGTCACAATGGGATAAAAGCATGATGAAAACCCTGGCCACAAATTGTTGAATTCCTGGAATACTTCCTTAAAGTAGATTCTATTTCTTAACTACGCTTACAGTATTGAAATATCGACAGATTCGACCTTCCATCAATGGACAAATACGACTGATAGAATAACCAGCCGCTGTGTACTATGCTATACTACGTATAATTGGAGTAGCGTTTGAAAATGTTGCAAAGTTTGGGCCGGGAAAACTTGGGAGAAAGGAGACGAGCTGCTCGACTAAGGGGTTTGATCCGAGCTGTCAGTAGAGAGATGGCGTGGAATAACATTAGTAGACGAATAAGTCTGAGTGGTGTCTTTAAAAGTAAGTAAGATCACAATATGAGAATAAATTTGGAATTTAAAAGGACACATTGGGGCAAAATATTCGTTTATAGGAAGTGGAGTTAGAGATGGGGAAAACTTCCCAAGGGATATTTTCAATAAATTTCCAATTTCTTTGCAATCATTCAAAAAATTGCTGGGGAAATAACAGATGGGAAATCTACCGCCTGGGCTACTGCTCTAAATGCAGATCAGTAGTGATTAATTAATTAATTAATTAATTAATTGATTGTTTGATTAATTGTTTGATTGATTGATTGATTGATTGATTGATTGATTGATTGATTGATTGATTGATTGATTGATTGATTTATTGATTGGTGTCTATGGTAAGTAGTCTGTCGTCATTATTTTTGATGTCCAAATGCGTATGTTAAGCTTTGTCGAACTAATAACAATATTTCGCTTCTTCCTGATATCTCAGATATATAGGATCTCTGTGGCCACTTGATTAATTACTTAAAGTCAAGCCGCTTAACTATGCTCGATGTGGCGACGTGATGATCTGAAACTACCGAATTTTGAAAAGGGTCACCTAGGTTGACTTAAAGCCTGCGGGAAGCCAGAACATTCCACTATACGAGTAAGATTTTTTCTTCTTTACAACTTGATTAACGTAGTAGGGACTAAGATAGGTATTTTGGCGATGGTGAGACAGGAAATGGATAGGAGTGGGAAGGAAGCGACCGTGGCCTTAATTAAGATACAGTCCCAGCATTTGCCTAGATCGAAATTAGGAAACAACGAAAACAATCTTCAGGACAGCCGACAATGGGCCTCGAACTCACTCTTTCCCGTTGCAAGTAAGAACGTAAGAATATATATAAGTAAGTATTCTTATTCTTATACTTCTGCTTCTCCTTCTTCTTATTATTATCCGACTCATTGGCTGAAAGTTCAGCGTTTACGCCTTCAGTTCAGAGAGTCCTGGGCTAGGGAATTTAACTAGTTTGTCTCTATTGCTCGGTTTTTGTGCTTGTTCCAGCATTTTCTATCCATGTTCAGACAACAAACCACAGTAAGTCACACAATATTGATAATAATTCTCCATACAGGGTTGGGGTCAGGAAGATCACGCGGCCGTGAAACACGTGAAACATAGTCAAATCCACTTGTGGGACATAGTTCGCACTCGCGAACCCTCAGGTGAGGGGCAAAATTTCGTAGAATAATATTTTTATTTTGATTATTATTATTACTGCCTCATGCATCACCCAGTGTCCACAAGAATATAACATAAAGTGCTGTAGCCTACTGCAGGAACGTATATTTGCATGACATAGGCCTATTTACCCGCTCGTAGAGTGCGAGGTGTTTAAGCTTCTGTTTCCTTTGCACGCTTGCAGAGGAACATGAACTCAACGAAAATTTGTCTGATGGACTGTATATCAATATGTGGCTGGGAGGCGTGTGCAGTGTTAAGGGAAATAATGCATAGGAGGAGCAGTGCCACAATCGCGGTTTTCGCATAGGAGAGATGATGAATATTGACATATCGGCATTTTCATCCTTCGATCAATGTAGAATTTAATGGCACATGCCACTAAAAGAATAACCAACGGTGTGTATTCTACTGCAGTATACATTATTTAGATTTGGAACGATGAGCAATTTTAATTTTTTTAGTGATAGCTGTGTTAGTCTAAAATAATATTTCGACGCACTCGGAAATTTCAGGTCATTATTAAACACGTAGCCCCTTCATTTTGTACCTAAAGACAAGCCGCATACTGAGGTTGGAATTGGAGACATGACCATCTGAATACGCCGAGATTTGTACAGGGACACCTAGGCTGATAACATACAGCCAGCGAGTTGCCATGCTCCTCAAGTAAGTTACCTTTTTGTACCATTTGCTTTACGTCACACCGTCACAGACAGGTCTTCTGGCGACGATGGAATGGGAAAGGGCTGGGAGTGGGAAGGAAGAGATCGTGGCTTCAATTATGTTACAACCGAGTGTTTGTCTGTTGCGGACGTGGGAAACCACCAAATCCATTTTCAGGGTGGCCGACAGTGTGCTTCGAACCACTATCTTCAAATGGAAGTAAATATGTAAGTAAGTAAGTAAATAAGTAAGTAAGTAAGTAAGTAAGTAAGTAAGTAAGTAAGTAAGTAAGTAAGTAAGTAAGTAAGTATGTATGTATGTATAATAATAACAATAATAATAATATCCGGATCATTGGCAGAAATGTCAGCGTTGAGACCTTCAGTTCAGAGGGTCCTATATTCGATTCCTGGCCAGGTCAGGGAATAAAATCCCATCTGATTAATATTTTTGTCTTGGGGACGAGTGTTTTTATTTTCAAAGCACTTTCCTCTTCATATTCGGACAACACACAACATTATGAACCAGCAGCGGAACAGTGAATAATGATGAAATCCCTCCGTACATGTTTGGCCACATCTGCGGCAAAGATCGTACTCGCGACCCGACAGGTGTTGGGAAGTACTGGGAGATGATTACTATTATGTCCCTATTAAAATTATTATTATTATTTTTATTATTATTATTATTGTTATTATTATTATTGTACCGGGATGTACACCTCAACTCCGCACATTTAAAAGAAGCACCTTAATGAACGCTCTCTCTCAAACAAATCTTGAAACAGCTAGTGCATGAAGTTGGGACATTAGTCGGAAGATGTCACTCATAAATAACAGAGTATTGTGTTATTTTAATGCTTCATAAACTGTCTGGATTTATTTACTTTGTTTTGGTGTACAGCAAGAAGTTTGAACTTTTCCCCATAGATGTCATTGCAAAAACTGTGTTCATGCACTCTGGTGCACGGTGGAAGAACTAGTGATTTAAGGAAGTTTTGTGTTATTGTTATCTCAACAAAATCAATTTTCATTAATTTTGATATTTCAAGGTTTGCAACACTTCCTTCTCGTCCCGACAGCTTTGACTCCGGCCAATGAGAAATGTTTGTATTTATTTTTCTGGATATCACAGGCTTCTTGTAACTTTTTAACTATCCAATAAAACTGAGAGGGTTTGTTCGGATTTAGTCCAGAGCCTTCTCGAAGCATCCCCTCGGGTATATAAGCTACGGCTTTTCGTAGCTACCTTGTCTTATTGATCGTCGAAGTACTGAGTGTGTGTGTTAAGACAGGAGGCGGGGTGCCTCATCCTTCGGCAGGCAGTACATCAGCCCAGGCAATTGCCACCAGTTTTATATCTCTGTAGCTACCTCCGCAGATTTACACGAGGGGAAGGTTCTAATCTTTAACTATGTAACCGTTTTATTTCTAAAATGTAAACTTCTTCCTTTTCATGTAACATTTCATAAAGTCTTGAACTGTAAATCGGGGATAGAGAGTGCGTTACCCTCTCGAGTTCCCCTTCAATTTATTTTGAGGTGACTGCGATTTTGTAACTGTTTCTTTTTCTATAATTCATTAAATTAACCTTTCATTCTTGTCACCTCAGTAGCTTGGGATTAGCCTCTGTATCATCAATACATTTTGTGTTTGGGCCAGTAATTTAACCTGTTCTTCTTTTCCACGAAGGCCCAGTACTTTGGGTAATAGATAACCCTGTGTAGAAAAATTGTAAATTGTAGGTTTAGCCTAGAGAGGCCAGAAATTGTAGGATTGAGTGAACTGTAAGAAATTGGGAGCTCAGCCTCCTGGGTTGAAGTTGGAGAGCATGATTGCTGATATTACTGTAATATTGAGGGGTGTTTCTGGAAGGCTGTACATTGTAACGGTTGGAGCAAAGTGCTCTGGAACCTTGTGTCGATGTAAACGCTCCATTGGCGACATTGTAAATTTGTAAATTAGTGGCTTGAAGCCCAAAAGTGTTAAATTCCCTATTCTGGGGTGTTCTATTCTTATATCAAAATTGTCATTGTACCTGATTCACGGTTGTTAAGTTTAATTTTCTGAAAAGAAATATAACCTTTACTTCAAAGTTTTAAAATAATCTTTGATATTGTAGATAGACCCATTCTTTCACCTCTCTGTGATCCACGAAACCCTGGTAACAATTATTATTATCAACGTCTTCTCATGTACCATTCAGTGAGCACGAAATCCTACAAAATAATTACATTTGCTAATTTTAATAACATCTATAGTCGATTTCACAGCAAATTTCAGAATTTAAATGTCATATAAATGGTTACGAAATACATTATTTCTTCGTTACTGAAAATGTCCCCTGCTAAGTTTATCCGTGAGGGGACGAGCTCATTAAAAGCTAATCCCCGTGTTCTGTAAAGGAGAATCTTAACCTTCTGTGCCTTCATAGGAAAGTTCTTTTCACCGAAGTGAAGTATAAATAACCTTAAAACAGTATATGCTCCTCTTCGTCGACGTGAACTGGTCTTCGACAAACGAATATACCCCATTGAGACATGAAAACTTCATACTTCAGAGTTTTGTTTTAGTTGATTCACGGGCACAACCAAAATCATCACAACGGCTTTCTTCATACAGAAACTTAAATTCTGTACATCAGATTGTCTGCAATAAGAGTTTCTTGTGACTCAGGATGTTGAAGCAATTTTTGGACTGTCGATGATAAACTTAATTGCGAGATGACGCTCTTCCTGCTGTAATGCAAATCAAATTTAATATGCTAGACAAAGGGAGCTAAATATAAACCTATTTGCGTTGTTCTTATGTGGAAGTCTGTGTTAACATTGACGATTATTGTTCATTGTATATCAGATATTCTGGATGTAATAAAAAATATTATAACTCCCTTAAATATAATTGTTTTGACTATATGTGATATTTTACGTGGAAATAAACTTTTATATTTTAGTTACTGCAAAACTTCATTAGCGCTATCTTTTGTACTCTGCTTGAAATGACACAGTTTTGTCGGATACAAGTTTCCTTTTGACTGTCCGTAAATTTGTTTCATGATTCTGAATCCCAATGCAAGGAAGGCATTATGATGACCCTGACCACAAACATTTGGATGTGTAAAAATTGTTGATTTCCTGGAATACTTCCTCGAATTAGGTTATATAGTCTGTCGCTGTTGAGGCAAGGTCTTTAAAGGTTACTATTCTTGTTCTAAAGGGTAAATTCTTCACCTTCCTTGCTGACGTAGGAATGTTCCTCTCATGAAAATGGAGTACAAATTATGTTAATTTAGGCTCCACTTCATGGACAATCGAATATGCCCCATATCAAGCTGAGAAATGTATCCTTAAGAGTTTTGTTTTAAATGATTCAACGGCACACAACGCTATTTCCCAATGGTATTCCTCATACGAAAAATTAAATTCTCTACATCATATTTACTGTAGTAAGATTCTTTATCGTTTCTTTCTTGTGAAACAATTTTGGAATGTCGATAATAAAATTAATCGAGACACTACACTGTATATTGCAGTAATGTTTATTTTTCAATGTGCTCGTCCAAGTGAGCTAAGTATAAGGCTATTTGCGATTTTTATAATGCGAGAGTTGATTTAGATATTTACGATTACTACCATGTATTATTGTCCATTGTAATTCAGCTATTCTGGATATAATAAATGTTAACGTAACCCATTTAACAAGTCTCGTTTAGAATATTTGGGACAGTCCTACATGGAAATGAGCTTTTAAATTATAGTTTTTCCAAAACTACTTTAGCGCCTTCTTGAAAACTCTACTTGTAATTACACAGCTACGTCGGATTCTCGTTTCTTGTTGACTGTCTGTAAATTTGTTTTCAGAATTCTGGAATATAACGCAAGGAAGAAGTGATGAAGACCCTGACTAAAAACATTTTTATGTAGCGATATTTGAATTACATTAATACGTCCTTAAAGTAGTTTATACTTCTTCAACTAGGCGTGCATATATTGGCATATCAGTAGTTTCATTATTCGATCAACGGACTATTTAATGACATATCACTGAAAGAATGACCAACAGCTTTGTACTCTGATACAGTATACAATAATTAGGTTTGGTACTATAAATATTGTGGTAGCTATTTCGAACTAAAAATAATATTTCGATTCTGTCGGAAATTTCATGTGTATGTTATCTCTGTGGCCAATTGTTTTTGTATTTAAAGCCAAGCCGCTTAATGAGGTTGTAATTAGAGACATGATCATCTGAAACCGCAGAGATTTGTACAGGGACACCTAGGTTGTAACTTACAGCCAGCAACTTGCCATGCCCTTAGTACAACTTTTTTGCGTTTCACCGTCGCAGACAGGTAAAGGCTTGGAGCGGAAAGGAAGAGACTGTGGCCTTAATTATGTTACAACCCAGTATTTGCCCGCTGCGTGTGTGGGAAACCACGATATCCATCTTCAGGGTGACCGAAAGTGGGTTTCGAACCACTGTCTCCGAATGTAAGTAAGTAAGTAAGTAAGTAAGTAAGTAAGTAAGTAAGTAAGTAAGTAAGTAAGTAAGTAAGTAAGTAAGTAAGTATGATAATAATAATAATGTAAAGCTCATTGGCTGAAATGTCAGCGTTGAAGCCTTCGGCTTAGAGGGTCCTGTGTTCGATTGCCGCCCAGGTCAGGGATTTTAATCAGGTTTGAGAGCAGTAATATCTGGCTCGGAGATGAAGTGTTTGTGTTTTACGAATCACTTTCCTTTTCTTATTCAGACAACACACAACACTAACACCAAGCACAGGAACACTCAATAGTGATTACATCCCTCCATTCAGGGTTTGCGTCAGGAAAGTTGTCGGGCGGTAGAACAAGGCCAGATTCTCATGATTGATTCAGTTTGCACACGCGACACTGCAGGTGTTGGGAAGAACTGGGAGATAATAATAATAATAATAATAATAATAATAATAATAATAATAATAATAATAATAATGATAATAATAATATTAAGAAGAGAAGAAGAAGAAGAAGAAATGAAATCAACCACCACCTGGATTCAAGAAGTCAAGAAAGACCTGGAAAGGAACACCATACGAGAAGAAGAATTATTGGAGAGAAAGATTTTTAGGAAGAAAGTCTTACAAATAGAAGGATTCCAAGGGAGGAGGGAAAAGAAAACGGGCACAAAGTGGACTGAAGACAGGAAAAAGAAGCACAGTGAAGCAGTGAAAGAATACTGGAAGAAAAGGAAAGAACAAGTAAGGAGGAAGAATTGAAATTGTAACGTGGTCCTTAGAAGGCCGGAACGTAAGAAAAAGAAGAATAATTAGTGTTGTGTGTTGTTTGAATAAGAATAGGAAAGTGATTCTTAAAACACAAACACCTCATCTCAGAGCTAGATATTATTGCTCTCAAACCTGATTAAAATCATTATTATTATTATTATTATTATTATTATTATTATTATTATTATTATTATTATTATATCATCACATGCACCACTCAGAGACCACGAATGTTCGCAAAATAATTTCATGTGCTAATTTCAATAAAATCTATCCTCGAATTGACGTCAATTTTCAGAATTTAATTGTCATGTAAATGGTTATGAAATGCATTAATTCTTCGTTACCGTAAATTTCCCCTACTTAGTTAATCCGTTAGGGGCGAGCTCTTTAAAAGCTACTCCCCTTGATCTAAGAGGAGACTCTTCACCGTCTCACTGAAGTGAAGTATAAATGATCTTAATATCGAATCCTCTTCGTGAACATCAACTGGTATTCGGCAATTGAATATGCCGCATTACGACGTGAGAACTTCCTCATTCGGAGGATTGTTTTAATCGATACCGAGCTCGATAGCTGCAGTCGCTTAAGTGCGGATAGTATCCAGTATTCGGGAGATAGTAGGTTCGAACCCCACTGTCGGCAGCCCTGAAAATGGTTTTCCGTGATTTCCCATTTTCACACCAGGCAAATGCTGGGGCTGTACGTTAATTAAGGCCACAACCGCTTCCTTCCCACTCCTAGCCCTTTCCCGTCCCATCGTCGCCATAAGACCTATCCGCGTCGGTGCCACGTAAATCAACTAGCAAAAAAACAAAAAAAAACCCGTTTTAATCGATTCGGGCGCATATCTTAAATCTTCCCAGCGGGTTTCCTCATACACAAATTTAAAATCTATACATCAAATTATCTGCAGTGGAAGCCTTTCTTGTGACTTAAAATGTTGAAACAAATTGTGAATTGTCGATAATAAACTTCACTGCGACATTACTCTGTACTTACTTTAATGTAAATCAATTTTCATGTGCTAGTCAATGAGTTTATTTAATATTGACGATTATTCATACCACATTGTTGTCCATTTTAAATGACCTGTTCTGGATGTAATAAATGTCATCATTAACTCACTTAACAAGATTTGTTTTGATATATTGAGACATTCTACGTGGAAATGAGCTTTTATCTTTTAGTTCTTGTAAAACCTCATTAGCGCCTTATGTCGGATATAAGCGATTGTCCGTAAATTTGGTTCAATATTCTGGGTCGCAATGCAAGGAAGGCATGATGATGAAGACCCAAACCACAAACATTGTGATGTGTCGAAATTGTTGAATTTCTGGAATATCTCCTTAAGGTAGATTATACCTCTTTAATTACGCGTACCGATATGCATACTGTGTATCGGCAGAGTCATCGTTCGATCAAAGGACAATTTAATGCCGACAAACCACTGAAGGAATAACCAACGGGCGCGTACTATGTTATAGTATAATTGGGTTTCGTACTATAAGCAGTTTGTCGTCATTATTTTTGATGCCCAATTGCATGGGGGATTGCAACTTACACCATACACTCTGTCAAACACGAATCATTCTTATAGAATAAGCTCTTCTTATGGGACTACGTCTCGTGGCATGTATTTTTATTTCCTTCCTAAGTTTTCAAGTTCATTTAAATCGACTTGCTCTTATGTTGAATTTTTTTCTGCTTTCATGTTGTGCCTGTCTTCAATCCCAAGTTACTTTTCCACGAATTCTTATGTAGTTCTCTGGATCTCATCATTTGCACTATGCTTATTTAATTTAACATGTGTCTAAATCATTGAAATTGTCTTGTCTCCAAGCTGTCTATTACAATCTGTTGAACATGCAATTTTCCTGGATGGTGAAATTCCTGACTTTTTCTACACGAAGGATGTGGCAACTTGCCTGTAACCCATCAACCCCAACACCTCCCATTAGATTTCTTGGTGTTCAGTTTATGCACAACATTCTGAATCATACAGTGAAGTACTCTCAATCATTTTTGTTATCTTCTGTGTTTTTTTTGGCGGATGTATTGGTTCCATAAACTTTTATTGCGATGATTTACTGTTGACGGATCTGGATTATTCAACAGTCCTCCTCTATGTTAAGGTTTGTTGACCTCAAATATTTAAAAATGGTTCACTGTTTATTTGTACAAACACGGAGATCCAAAGTTTGGCTTTTTCTCATGGCATAAAATCCTCAGTCTTTGCACGATTTTCCGTAAATCTTCACATGGCATACATTACAAATATTGCTCTTGTCATAAAGTCAGAATCCTCGCGGCCCTCTTCTCCAGCAAGTACTTATCTTGAATCTCAATTCCTATGGCTCTGTATAGCTTACTCCAAATTTCGAGGACTATGTCAAGGTAAATCTTGAATAGAGAAGAGGACATTACACATACTTTCTTAGGATTTTCAGATGCAGTGAAACCCCTCTAAGTTGGACAACTACGGTTCGTTAAAATTGTGTCCAATATAGTAGGGTGTCCAGTCTACAGGGTAGGCGCACAGTAATTCCAAAGTACACTCCGAGTGCCTTCATGGCCTGTATGGAATTTGCTTGCCTGAGTGATTCTCCCACACTCGTACAGTCCTTTCAATTCTGAAAAGATCAAATACATCTCCCGACTTTTCATTATTCCTTTTTCAATAATCTGCCCTTAGTTACAGTAATTGATTTGTTCAAACAAAGCACCAGCTTGATCCAATCGAGCGTCAATAATATACTCGTGGAAGCTATCACGTTAATACCACGATAATAATTAGAGAGACTGCGATTGCTGCTCTTCTTAAATACCGGGGTCGCGTAAGATAAGGACCAATCATCTGGGATCTTATCTCCTTCCAATATCTGATTCAAGATTTTTGTTATGTTCCTTATCATTTGAACTCATTCACGCTTCTATAACTACTTAGACAAATCTCCTGGAGAGCCCATCTCCATCTACTTATCTTTATATCTGTTAACTCACCTTCTCAAATAGCACCACCGGATGTTAAACAGTTATGCGGAGACCGAAAAAACCGATGTTGGTACTATGATAAGGCATACTAGGCAGAACCAAGAGTGAGATAGTTTGCCATTGTTTTCCTCACTGAGTCCTCTTGAAGCACCACTGATCCTATGAGTGCCGGGATGATTGGCTCAGACGGTTGAGGCGCTGGCCTTCTGACTCCAACTTGGCAGGTTCGATCCTGGCTCAGTCCGGTGGTATTTGAAGGTGTTCAAATACGTCAGCCTCGTGTTGGTAGATTTACTGGCACTTAAAATAACCCCTGCGGGACTAAATTCCGGCACCTCGGCGTCTCCGAAAACCCCAAAAGTAGTTAGTGGGACGTAAAGCAAATATCATTAATTAATTTTATATCCTATGAGCAGCACCTTCCACACTAGTGCTGTGAATGCCATTACTCAGCAGGGAGATCCGAAACCTGGCTATTCTTGGATCATTCTTGTTCTTATTTTTAATTTTCCATGTTGTGCCTGTCTTCCTTCCCAAATTACTTTCACTCTAATTCTTACGTAGTTCACTGAATCTCATCACTTTCACTATGCTTTCTTACGCCTTTTAATATGCAGCTTTCATGTCAATAAATAGCATTTGTACACGATGCCGGAACTGATCAGTCTCTTAGACATTCTGATAAAAAGGAAAGATCTGTTTTGTGACAGATTTATTAGCAGCTGCCAAACTGCCGCAGCCATTAAGGAGACTGAGATCTGAGTGGAAGCTACACTTTCACTGTGTCAACAAACAGATTCAGAACCAGTGAAACTATCAAGACATAGCCACAGGCGGTTACGTTTTTAAACTTCATCAAAACATGATTAGCAAGTATGGGGTGCTTCTTCAATTACAGTGCCATGGAAATCCTGAAGGGTCTTCCTATATTTTCTTAAATGATTGAAAGGAAATTGGAAATTTACTGAACAACTCCCTTTTTAAGTTATTCCAATCACGAACTCCCCTCCCTACAAATGAATATTTGCCCCAATTTGACCTCTTGAATTCCAACTTTACCTTCATATTGTGATCTTTCCTACTTTTAAAGAAACCACTCGAATTTATTCGTCTACTAATGTCATTCCACGCCACCTCTCCACTGACAGCTCAGAACATACCACTTAGTCGAGCACCTCGTCTCCTTTCTCCCAAGTCTTTCCAGCCCAAACTTTGTAACATTTTAGTAACTCTTTTGTATGAAATCACACAGAACAAATCGAGCTGTTTTTCTTTGGATTTTTTCCAGTTCTTGAATAATGTAATACTGGTGAGGGTCCCATGCACTGGAACCATACTCTAGTTGAGGCCTTACCATAGACTTATATTGCCCTCTCTCTTACATCCTTACTACAACCCCTAAATACCCTCATAACCATGTGCAGAGATCTGTACCCTTTATTTAAAAACCAATTTATGTGATTACCCCAGCGGAGATCTTTCCTTATATTAACACCTTAATTAAGGCCACAGGTGCTTCCTTCCCACTCCTAGCCCTTTCCTACTCCATCGCCGTCATAAGATCTAGCTGTGCCGGTGCGACGTAAAGCAAATTGTAAAAAAATAAAGATCTACTTCTGCCAAAATTTGAAATACAATAAATAGACAAAATTGTAAAAAAAAACAAGCGATACAAATAAAACTGTTTAAAAATAATCAATTGTTATCTAAGAAATGTTAACTCGTGATGCTAGAAATCCGCTAAGAATTGTTTAATCAATTTCGTGAAAAAAACTCGGGCATTTATTCTTAGAAAACCATCACTTGAAATATCTTCATAAAATGTTGAAGAAAAGTACAATTTTGTTTGAGAAAAATGTCTACTGTTGAATCGGAGAAGACTCACTGAATATTTAGAAATATGTAAGTTAGTAACACACTTGCTAGAAAATACAATTATGTAATACAAGCTTACGCTTGGAGTGAACACGGAACAAATTATTTTCTAGATGAACTTAATGACTGGTGTGACGTTCCAATTAAAATATATAACAAAGACAAAATAAAGAAAGAAGAATTTCGTAGAACTTCTTTGTGTAGTCATTCGATTTGCTAAGTATGCAATCAATTTTCAGTTCCTTTTATTCTCACATAATTCTCTGATGCATTCAGATTATTGCAGTTTCTTCCTGCTGCCTTCAAATCTCACAAGTACTGTTACTGTATCGCGATAGACTTCTCTAAGGCATTTGATAGGGTAGATCATGGGAGACTACTGGCAAAAATGAGGGCTATTGGACTAGACAAAGAGTGACTTAATGGGTGGATACACTTCTAGAAAATAGAACTCAGAGAATTAGAATTAGGAGGAGCTTTGCCTGACCCTATAATGATTAAGGGGGAATTCCTCAAGCCAGTATTATTGGACCCTTATTTTTTCTTATACATGTAAACTATGTAAGTAAAGAAGTTGAATCAGAGATAAGACCTTTTGCGGATGATGTTATTCTATATAGAGTAATAAATAAGTTACAAGATTATGAGGTAGTGCAGAACGACATCGATCATTTTGTGAGATGGCCAGTAGGCAATGGTATGATGATGATAAACGGGGGTAAAAGTCAGGTTGTGAGTTTCACAAACACGAAAAGTCCCCTCAGTTTTAATTACTGCGTTCATGGGGTGATAATTATTTTTGGGGATCATTGTAAGTATCTAGATGTTAATATAAGGAAAGATCTTCATACGGGTAATCACATAAATGAGACTGTAATTAAAGGGTACAGATCTCTGCACATGGTTATGAGGGTATTTAGGGGGTTGTAGTAGGGATGTAAAGGACAGGGCATATAAGTCCCTGGTAAGACCACAACTAGAGTATGGTTCCAGTGTATGGGACCCTCACCAGGATTACTTGATTCAATAACTGGGGAAGAAACCTAAGAAAAGGAGCTCAATTTGTTCTGGGTGATTTCCGACAAAAGAGTAGCGTTACAAAATTGTTGCAATGTTTGGGCTGGGAAGACCTGGGACAAAGTAGACGAGCTGCTCGACTATGTTGTATGTTCCGAGCTGTCAGTGGAGAGATGGCGTGGAATGACATAAGTTTGATTGGTGTCTTCAAAAGTAGGAAATATCACAATATGAAGATAAAGTTGGAAATCACGAGGACAATTGGGGCAAATATTCATTTATAGGAAAGGGAGTTAGGGATTGGAATAACTTACTAAGAGATATGTTCAATAAATTTCCACTTTCTTTGCAATTATTTAAGAAAAGGCTAGGAAAACAAGATATAGGGAATCTGGCACCTGGACGGCTGCCCTAAATGCAGCAGTAGTGGCGATATCCTCATTCGTTAGAAACACGTTCCGCTAAACATGTGAAACGTGACTGTTTAACATGCAAAGGTTAATGTTTTATTATACTTGTTGAAATAAAGACCAATATTAAATCAATTTATTAGGAAATAATAGGTTTGGAACGGCAATGGAAAGACTGTATAGTTCTACTCATACAAGGACTCAATACACGGTAAATACAGGAATATGAAATATGAAAAGCTAGTATTATCGACTTGCATCACTGCCTCTTGTTCGTCTGCATCCGTTAAATCTGATGACATTGAAATTAACATAATTCCCCCACAGGACTCGCTAGATTTTGAAAAATCATCGCAGTTGCAGATGTATTTAAGATGGAACTCTCCACTGGCACTGGGGGAATCGTTTGAAATGCCGAGTTTCTTTTTTATGCAATTTGCTTCATGTCGCACCAACACGACGATGGAATAGGAGAGACTTAGGAGTGGGAAAGAAGCTACCGAGGCCTTAATTAAGGTACAGCCCCAGCATTTGCCTGGTGTAAAAATGGGAAACACACGAAATCCGACAGTGGGGTTCTTACCCACTATCTCCCGAATGTAAGCTCACAGCTGCGCGCCCCTAACCACACGGCCAACTCGCTGGGGGAAATGTCAAGTTTCCAGAAAGGCTTAATTGTTTTCTTCGCCTTCTGACTGTACAGTGCTTTGCAAAATTTCAGGTCGTGGTCACTTCTCTCTTCACTTCACATCTCTCACAGTGTCAGGAATGTTGTCTTGAGAAATGCCATTGCGTTGTAGTTGTCGAGCACTTGAAAGTCCGCCACAATTATTTTCGCCAAGCGTTTTCCTCCAGGTTGAAATTCACCGATCTCTGGTTCTTCCAAAATATTTTCCTAGTTGAAAAGAGTAAGTTGGTCATTCATTAAATCCTCTGCCAAGTACAAGAAGAGTTTCAGCGGCAGGGCAGCAGATGGCGCTGATTTACATAGAAAATGCAGAATATGCTATCACAACAAGCAAACGTATTTTAACAAACTGGTGAGTAATATAATTGGATGGTTCTGCGGCCTCCTCTTCCTCCCGCGGGAGATTCGAATTTTGGCGCAAGATTTGAATTTGTAAACAAAGCCACGTGCTTTTTGACAGCTGTCATCGACAACAACGCATCGCTAACCTCACTACTGTCATCTTGACGGGCCTAAACCTCATTGGTACCAACTTAACCTTACTAGCGCGAGATTTGAATCGGTAAACAAATCCACGTGTTTTTTGACAGCCACGTGCTTTTTGACAGACAACAACGCATCGCTAACCTCACTGCTGCCATCATGATGGGCCTAAACTTCAGTAGTACCAACTTAACCTAACTAGCGCGAGATTTGAATAGGTAAACAAATCCACGTGTTTTTTGACAGCCACGTGCTTTTCGACAGACAACAACGTATCGCAAACCTCAGTGCAGCCATCTTGACGGGCCTAAACCTCAGTGCTACCAACTTAACCTCACTAGCGCGAGATTTGAATTTGTAAACAATTCCACGTGCTTTTTGACAGTTGTCATCCGCCATCTTTAAACTACAGAGCACCGCGCTGCCCTCTTTATCGCAGTAGCTGCAAATTCGTTACCTGACATCCGCAGTGCTGCCATCTTAACGGGCTTAAACCTCAGTGCTACCAACTTAACCTCACTAGCGCGAGATTTGAATAGGTAAACAAATCCACGTGCTTTTCTGAGAGCTGTCACCAGCCATCTTCAATCTATAGAGCACAGTGCTGCCCTCTTTAGCTAGATACCTTTGAAATGTGGTGGCAAACAATTCTACGTGACAGCAGCCATCTTTGAGCACAGTGCTGCCTTCTTTGTGGTGGCGGGAAATACAACGTGCTCTTGTTTGGAAACAAACTCACGTGCTTTTTTCTGACAGCTGTCATCCGCCATCTTGCATCACAAACCTCAGTGCTGCACTCTTTAGCTAGATACCTTTGAAATGTGGTGGCGGCAATTTGAAAAATTCTACATTCTCTTGTTTGGAAACAAACCCATGCGCTTTTTTTAGCAGCTATCATCCGCCATCTTTAATCCAGAGAGCACCGTGCTGCCCTCTTTAGCTACTTACCTTTGAAATGTGGTGGCGGAAAATTCTACGCGCTCTTGTTTGGAAACAAACCCATGTGCTTTTCTGACAGCTGTCAACCGCCATCTTTAATCCAGAGAGAACAGTGCTGCACTCTTTAGTTGAAATGTGGTGGCGGTAAATTCCACGTGCTCTTGTTTGGAAACAAATTCTACGTGCTCTTCAGCTGTCATACACCATCTTTAATCAATAGAGCACCGTGCCGCCCTCTTTGTTGTGGCGGATAATTTGAAAAATTCTTTTTGACAAGCAGCCATCTTTAATCCAGAGAGAACAGTGCTGCCCTCTTTAGCTACTTACCTTTGAGGCGGTTAATTTGAAAAATTCTATTTGACAAGCTGCCATCTTTAATGAAAAGAGCATCATGCTGCTATCTTGCGGGTAATTTTTACGTCACAGCTGTCATCCACTATCTTGCATTGCTAACCTTAGTGCTGCCCTCTTTAGCTACTTACCTTTGAGGCGGACTATTTGAAAAAAAATCTACTTGACAAGCTGTCACCCGCCATCTTGCATCGCAAACCTCAGGGCTGCACTCTTTAGTTGAAATGTGGTAGCGGATAATTTGAAAACATTCTTTTTTTGACAAGCACCCATCTTTAAAGTACAGAACACCGTGCTGCTATCTTTATCGTAGTAGCGAGCAATTTAAAATCTAGATGCTTTTTTCTAACAGCTGTCATCCGCCATCTTTAATCTAGAGAGCACCGTGCTGCCCTCTTTGTGGTGGTGGTAAATTCCACATGCTTTACAAACCCACGTGCTTTTTTGACAGCTGTCATCCGCCATCTTTAATCAAGAGAGCGCAGTGCCGCACTCTATGTGGTGGCGGATAATTTGAAAAATTCTTTTTGACAAACAGCCATCTTTATTCAACACAGTCACCGCTATCTTACATCGCTTACCTGCACTCTTTAGTTGAAATGTGGTGGCGGTAAATTCGAACAAGTTTAATCATACATCGGGGGAGCTAGAGTAAGCACGTGCTGCAGTGATGAAGTCATTGTGCATGTTTAGACTTGTCCGTTTTCTTAAGAGTAAGTCGGTGTAAAGGAATGTGGTGGCGGTAAATTCGAACAAGTTTAAACATGTATCGGGAAAGCTAGAGTAAGCACGTGCTGCAGTGATGACGTCATTGTGCATGTTTAGAACTGATCGTTTTCTTAAGAGTAAGTCGGTGTAAAGCAATGCAATAAGTACACCATTTTTGAATGCGATCAAATATTTATTTACAAATGTACTACAACAGTGTTCGTTTTTGCTGCTGACAAGGTTGGTTTGCTTCTTAACAACGTATGCTTCTGAAATGCCTCCTGCATCATTCAAATTAAACAAAACATTTAGAAATATATTGTACTAAGTATGTTATGCTTTACGGAGAAGATCATATTCTTCTTACCTTGTTGTTATTCCTTTTCTGAATCATCATCATCATCATCATAGGGTACTAGAGAAAGTTCATTCTTACACTGTGTACAGTGTTCAATCCTCGGATTTGGTCCATCCCAATCATCATCACCATTTTCTCCTCGATGCTTGTAATGTCGTTCACAAGTTCTGCATAAAGCTACTTCGATCCACATCTTACTGTGTAGAGGAAGGATGTCCCAAAAATTATGTACGTAAGAGGCAGCGTACGTAGATAAAATCCTGGTGGTAAGTATTGAAAAAGATGTTTCGGCATCGACGATCTATGTTTATAGAACATCTTAATAGCCTCACTCACACGTGTAAGATAAATAAGATGTTGCGTATGAGCATGCAAACAGCATACACATTTGCAGTTTTGTTCCATAGCTTACGATGTCGAAGCACACATTAATGAAAATGATAAAGAGCTATTCTTATTTATAGTCTCGTAACAATATTCGTTAGCGGATGGTAGGTAACATCACTCATATGAATAATAAGACAATAGGCTGCTGTGTTAGCAGGAATGTTTTCAGATGTTTCAAATTCTAAACGAATATCAACTGGAGATTCTTTTATAGATTCTTCATGATAAGAGCAGTTTATAACTACAATCGGTGCTTTATTTTTAAATTCTTGAGGTGTAAATAGCGGACGATCTTCTTTCGGATAATACGATGATTGAAATTTACAAAACATGTCATAGAGCATCCCAAACTTATTTTTCTCGAAGTTAATGTCTATGTTTTCGTAGGGATACGTAATTCCGTTGAGATATAGTCTAACGTGTCTTAATTTACAGTGATCAAACACTGAGCTATCTTTTTCGTGATTGAATTTACGATTAGTTTGAAATCCAAAAATAATGTACAAGGGCTTCTCAGTAAAACGTGATGTTTTAACAGCCCAGCTATGCTTGTTTGTAGGTGGTAACACAGGATATTCATGCATCTCCCAACTTCTAAAACGTATAGGTAATGGTGTATCATTTTCTACAATCTTGAGCAATCGAAGTTTTTCACGATCAGATAAGGTTACATGTGGAATCCTCCACAGTATACGATGCAGTGTTATTTTCGATTCTACTGGTGTTTCTACTGCTTTAAGAGAATTGTAATCACTTCGATCACGGATTAGAATAAGCTCTTGTTTTGCGTTGATTATAATACGTGTAAAGTCTTCTGCGAATCCGAAAATATGTTTCAGTGATAGCATACCCGCAAAAGTTCCATCCTCATTAATCATCCAGTTGTTAGTAGCTTTTGGACACCATCCAGCCATCCGCAAAAGATTACTTTCTTCATCACAGAAAGAAGGGTAGAGTTTCATTGCACTTGTAATACCAACATTCTTCGTTCGATCTATTTCAACATTATTTACTTCATATCGCGCTTCAGAAAAGAGAAAAGCTAGAGCATGGTTGTTTAGTTGTGAAGTGCTTGGTCCACTTCCATCCGACTTTTCTAGTCGTCCTTCAATATAGAGGTAGCTTTCGTGTGGTAAGGTGTATACATCTTGCTGATTCATAATAAAATGAATTTCATCATTGTTATTTAATCCAAACGTAAAAGGTTGATAGGAATGAAGCTCACTTCGTACTACACCTTTACGACTTTCTACTGTATTCGTAATGTCTAGCATTTCTTCCATTCTGTTGTAGTAGAGTATATCCTAAATTTTGGAGTATCCGCTTATGGGTATCTGTTAACTCGATGAGTCTCTGCACACATGTAGTATGTCTTCGGAATGTTCACCGTGTTTTCTAGATAGTTTTCATACTGGTTTGTAAGCTACGTACGCGTGCTGATCTAAATGAATAAGTTGATTATGTTTATTTACAAGTCTAAAAGTAATGTTGCTCATGTGTTTTACAGACACAGGATGATAAAGAACTACTGCTGGTTTCTCACAAATAGTATATCCACGTTCCTCTGTAACAATAAAGTCGTGCAGGACGTGCGAAGTTTGTAGATTACTATTCAAGTCTGTGATAATATTACAAGTAATGTTCACATTATAATCATTGAAGAGTTTTATAGGTTGATCAGACTCGTAACGTACGTTCGGTAGGAGCTCCCTCGATGAAAATCCAAACAGTGGTCCAATTGAATCAGGTTGTGATTTGAAGTCAATCTTAAATAATGATTCAATAACACATTTATGTGTAATGTTAATTATATTGATTGAGAACTTGTAATTATGATTACTAAAACTATCTTCCCCAAACTGATCAATTAACGTACTTTCAATATAGTCGTGAATATCGTCTACTGTATAACTACCTGAGGGTAGTGTTAGCACATACTCATCGTAATAGAACTTGTTTACACCATCACGCATATTATAGATTTTATTGTAGCTTTCAAACGATACTAGTTCAAGACTATGCGGCTGATAACCAAGTTCGATTGGTGGATTAAAATAGACGGTTGTTTCCGGTCCTTCTCCACGTACAGCAAACGCTCTTTCACTGTTCGTCATCACGTAGACACTAATGCACTTTCTCTACTGTCTGGGTTTGATATAAGAACATAAGACATAATCGTCCGCACATGCGTGTATTAAAGTTTTGCACACGGTTTTATTGTAAGCAGTGTCTGCACTGCTTCCGAAATAACGTATGAGCTCAAAAGGAGGAGGTAAGTCTCCATAGGTATCAAAATACCATACTTTAGATTTACGTTTTACATAAGCAACGTAATGAGTTCCAGGTCCATGACTGTCATCCAAGTTAATTACGGCACTTTCACATTCACGTGGGCGCGCTGGTAGTTGATCGCGCATATACACTCCTGGAAAATAATGAATTCCTAGTTGTTTAGCAAACGTAAAAACTTTATCATGCGTTAGAGCTCGATGTGGCAGTGCATTCAGTAGACGTTTTTTGGAGAAATGTAGATAACAAGCCCTTTCTTGTATGGCGCTAGCTTCATGTTCACACCTTTGCCTCGTAACGCAATTGCCTCCATCGTCTTGTTATGACGTTCACTCTCTTTCAACTGTTGTTTCGCTTCTTCTACAGCTTTGACAGTTCTCCCTACAGCACTAGCACCACCTAGCAATGACCCTAAAGCTGCTAAGCCAGCAAACAGCGCAGGAAGAAATCCTCCTCGTTTTGGTACAGGAATAATTCGTGCACGTTTACTAAATATTGCTCTGCACTTTGGAGAAATTCTCGCTCTTGCTGCGCGTAACGCCTTAGTAATAGCTACACGATGATTGTATTCCCCTCGAATAACTTTTTGCGCAGCCTTTATAACATCTTTCCATCCAACAGTTTTTACTTTCTTCTTCTTCTTCTTCTTCATGTCGTTTGGATATCGTTGTTTCGCCATGCTGTACACAACTTTACTAGTCAAGAACAAATCATAAACTAACCGTTGCGTCTTGTTTCGTTTAATATATATATATACATATAAAACTATTACGTACGTTATGATTCAGTCATCATTAAGATTATAAAGCAGCAAGACACACTACCTGTTACCGACATTGTACCACATCTCTTACCTAGTTCTAGTACAACTACAAGAAAACGTCATGGAACGTTGTTTCCTTTTACTGTTCGATGTATTATATCAGTTCCGTCGGGATGTGGGAAAACAAATCTTTTACACACACTTATTACTTCTGTAAATGGTGTACGCTTCGAGAATATTTACGTTTTCGCAAACTCACTCTATCAACCGCTATATACTATTCTACAAACTGTAATGCACGATCTAGTTAAAGATGGAATAAGATATTTTAAATTTAATTCGCATGAGCAAGTACCATCACCAGACGATGTGCTTCCTAATTTTCTTGTGATCTTTGATGATGTCGCAACAGAACAGCAAAACGTTATTCGTGCATTCTTTAGTATGGGTCGGCATAAATATGTTGAATGCAAATATTTGTGCCAAACCTATTGTCGTGTGCCTAAGCAGTTGATATGCGACAACGCAAATGTTATTGTGCTTTTTCGGCAAGATGAGCGCAACATGCGACATGTGTATAACGATCATGTTAACACTGATATGACATTCGATGACTTTAAACGTATGTGTGCTAAATGTTGGTCATTACACCGTTACAGCTTTTTAGTAATTGATAAAGAAAGTGATGTACAGCATGGACGATATCGCATGGGTTTCGATCATTTTATATGCATTAACACAGAATTACAGTAACTACTTGATTAAAAACCATCATCATGTTAACATCTAGCAAGGAGATCACAAAACATATCATCCAAGCTCGAAACAATATTCGACGGAAATTTAGAGAGCTTAAACGTATTCAAGCAGACACGGATTTATTTTTAAAAACACAACTAAGTACACCACTCAAATAAATTATTATTACTACTTCATTACCGCAGTCTACTTCAAGATTTGCTTCTATGCAAACATCATATCATAAAGAGAAGCATGAAGAAGAAGAAGAAGAAAAGCATGAACAAGATAAGGAAGAGAAGAAGCAAGATGTAGATCAAGAACAGGAAGAGGAAGATAAGGAAGAAGAAGAAGAACTTAATCATACATCACCATCTAAGCGTGTTGAGTTTTTAACTACAGATGTTATTGCTGAAACACCTACTACATCGACGCAAAATCTACCATCTTTGTCTGAGGTTATGATTACACCAGAGTATCGCAATCAGTTTAGAAATTTTATTCAAGATACCTATGGATCTCTCTTTGCACCTTATACAGAAAAACTTTTTACAGGACAAACTGACGCTACCTACGGTATTCGCTACGAAGATGACTGTTTCTGGATAGGAAATTCAAATGTTAAGATTAATAACAACAAACTCATTGTAAAAGGTGTTACCTATAAGCCTACGAAAGGACTCTTAGAACTTCTTTTCTCACGAATACCTGACAAGGATATAATTTTACAAGATGATCTTAAAAAATATAAAACAATACTTTTTGCTACTGACGCAACACGACGTAATTACAAGAGAACAGAAGCTGTAAATGCGAATAAGAGATACAAGTATCGTGAGTTTATTTCTAAGCTGTTTCCGACTGCACGTAGTCTTGATGTTATCTACAAGCCTTTGTTGCCGTATGTGGATGTAAGATACTGGAATGACCCAAACTTACTCGTTGAACGATTACAATTTTTAAGAGCATCGCAAGAGGCTGGTCACACTGGTCACGGATCAGAAATTCTAGAAATAGAAAGAGAACTACGTTATGCCGGTATTATTTTGTAATGGCTCGTCAAAAGAAGATCTCACCTGTAAAGGTAAACATCGCACATGAGTTACATAAACCAGCACGTCGCACCTACTGCCGCAGACGCGTTATTACACGAGGAAAAGATGATCTCTGGCAAGCAGACTTAATAGAAATGATTCCATATGCCTCTAGTAATAAGGGGTATAAGTATCTACTTACTGTTATCGATGTGTACTCGAAGTTTGCTTTTGCACAACCCGTGCGTTCTAAAACAGCAGCTCAAGTTAAAGAAGCATTTAAACATATTGTTGAAGAATCGAAACGCTGCCCAAGGCTTCTTCAAACTGATCAAGGTAAAGAGTTTTACCACAAGGATTTTTCTTCTTACCTCAAGTTACTTGGCATTCAACACTACTCTACGTTCAGCAATCTCAAGGCAAGTGTTGTAGAACGCTTTAATCGTACACTCAAAACAATGATGTGGCGAGAATTTACAGCACTAGGTTCATATCGTTGGATTGATCTGCTACCTAGACTTTTATCTACCTACAACGATACACCTCATCGCACTATCGGAACAAAGCCACGTCTTGTTACAAAGAATACACCTCGTCTAGATGCTATTCATCTTGTAATTAAAACAGCTGATCCACGTCGCCATCGCTTTAAAGAAGGTGATTTTGTTCGCATCAGCAAACACAAATCTATCTTTGCAAAAGGATACACACCTAACTGGAGCACTGAAATTTTTCAAATCAGAAGTGTTAAGCTTGCTAATCCAGTTACGTATTTACTTCGCGATCTCAGAGGACAGCCTATTGAAGGAGGATTCTACATCGAAGTACTGCAGAAAACAAAATATCCTGATCACTATTTAGTTGAACGTGTTATTCGACGTCGTGGCAATAAACTGTATGTTAAATGGCTTGGTTTTAATAACAGCTTTAATTCATGGATTAATAAAGAGGATGTACTTTAAATCTTATGTGTGTTTTCTTTTAATCCTCTACCTCTCCTTTCTTCTAAGTCACTAGGACATGCTGTGGGATTAAACAACACCTGTAATATGTTTTGACAATTCATATTTATTTTAGAATATATATATACATTTTTATCCTTTGTTTATTTTAGGTCTTTGTCACTCAGTTTTCGTTTTATTACACCAACAACGACAAGTGCTGCTATCTTCTGAGTAGCTAAAGCACTAAGTAATAACACACACACAGCATAACTTTACGAAGCAGATTTTAACAGCTACACGACATACTCTATGCAAGCAGCATGTAACTACGTGTCAGGCGAACGTGTTCTAGGGCCGCAGGGGAGATGAAGCACGAAGAAAAGAAGATCAATCACTTTATTGATGAGTCCACGCCCAACATGCTTCCTCATTTTTTTCCCAGCACGTTTTTTCACCGTTCCCTTGTTTACTCTCTCCACAGCCATGATAAGTGTTTATAAGCGAAGACAACTCGTTAGTTTTAGGTCCGTGATATAGTTTAATTAGTTGACATGTACGGCACTGTCTCACAGAAGGTCTTCTACCTAAACTCACTTGTTCATGATGTAAACTACACGTTTGAAGCTCTGACAAAACAGGATCTTGAGTCCACTCACGAGGCACCTTATCCCAAATCTTCTTTACAGCATTTGCAGCTACATTAACCAAAAATGCCTTTGGTAATGCATTTAACTCTTCTTCAGTAAAAGTGTTTAGTTTCTTTTTGCATGCATAAAACTTTACGATCGCCTTTTCAACTGCGTTACACTTAGTATCTGTTCGAAATGACATGATGTCTTTACTCTACAAATGTTTCTTTTACACTAACGTTATTTCGACACTGCAGTTTACATATGTTGTTCACTTCCCGGCATGCACTGCAACACAACCAATCAAAGAGCATGCATACATGTTGTAAAGACTGTTTACTTGTTTCTCTACTATGCTCTCTCGGAAGAGTTTAAAAGATGGGAACCCCAATTCATGCATGTCGATAATTTCACACGATGATGGTAGAAAATCACGCAACCATTCTTTATTTTCACAACCCTTTAAAAGAACAAGATCTGCTCTTGACAAATGTGCATTCATCATTAAAGGTAGAAAACGATAAGGTCTTCCTTTTTCTTCCCACTTCAAACCTAAATTGTTTTCAATCCACTGAGTCTGCTTTTTATCTTCATCTGTTTGCAAACAGTAAGGGAACGGTGGGCTAAATACTAAATTAACAAGTTTTGGTGCCCACAACACACTGCAATCTAACACAGCCACCTCTTTAAACACAAATTTGTTTCCGTTTACTTTAAAGCATTGCACATCAACTATTAATGATTTCGTCAAGTTTGCACTCCACTCTCTATCACTGTTTCTCGAAGGCTAAAGTTTTTAGTCAACGAACGGGTTTAAACATGCGCACCTACAATAAGGTCATCGCTGCAGCACATGCAAACTCTTGTTTTTATGATGCATACTTATTGCATTCCTTTACACCGACTTACTCTTAAGAAAACGGACAAGTCTAAACATGCACAATGACTTCATCACTGCAGCACGTGCTTACTCTAGCTCCCCCGATGTATGATTAAACTTGTTCGAATTTACCGCCACCACATTTCAACTAAAGAGTGCAGGTAAGCGATGTAAGATAGCGGTAACTGTGTTGAATAAAGATGGCTGTTTGTCAAAAAGAATTTTTCAAATTATCCGCCACCACATAGAGTGCGGCACTGCGCTCTCTTGATTAAAGATGGCGGATGACAGCTGTCAAAAAAGCACGTGGGTTTGTAAAGCATGTGGAATTTACCACCACCACAAAGAGGGCAGCACGGTGCTCTCTAGATTAAAGATGGCGGATGACAGCTGTTAGAAAAAAGCATCTAGATTTTAAATTGCTCGCTACTACGATAAAGATAGCAGCACGGTGTTCTGTACTTTAAAGATGGGTGCTTGTCAAAAAAAGAATGTTTTCAAATTATCCGCTACCACATTTCAACTAAAGAGTGCAGCCCTGAGGTTTGCGATGCAAGATGGCGGGTGACAGCTTGTCAAGTAGATTTTTTTTCAAATAGTCCGCCTCAAAGGTAAGTAGCTAAAGAGGGCAGCACTAAGGTTAGCAATGCAAGATAGTGGATGACAGCTGTGACGTAAAAATTACCCGCAAGATAGCAGCATGATGCTCTTTTCATTAAAGATGGCAGCTTGTCAAATAGAATTTTTCAAATTAACCGCCTCAAAGGTAAGTAGCTAAAGAGGGCAGCACTGTTCTCTCTGGATTAAAGATGGATGCTTGTCAAAAAGAATTTTTCAAATTATCCGCCACAACAAAGAGGGCAGCACGGTGCTCTATTGATTAAAGATGGTGTATGACAGCTGAAGAGCACGTAGAATTTGTTTCCAAACAAGAGCACGTGGAATTTACCGCCACCACATTTCAACTAAAGAGTGCAGCACTGTTCTCTCTGGATTAAAGATGGCGGTTGACAGCTGTCAGAAAAGCACATGGGTTTGTTTCCAAACAAGAGCGCGTAGAATTTTCCGCCACCACATTTCAAAGGTAAGTAGCTAAAGAGGGCAGCACGGTGCTCTCTGGATTAAAGATGGCGGATGATAGCTGCTAAAAAAATCGCATGGGTTTGTTTCCCAACAAGAGAATGTAGAATTTTTCAAATTGCCGCCACCACATCTCAAAGGTATCTAGCTAAAGAGTGCAGCACTGAGGTTTGTGATGCAAGATGGCGGATGACAGCTGTCAGAAAAAAGCACGTGAGTTTGTTTCCAAACAAGAGCACGTGGAATTTCCCGCCACCACAAAGAGGGCAGCACTGTGCTCAAAGGTGGCTGCTGTCACGTAGAATTGTTTGCCACCACATTTCAAAGGTATCTAGCTAAAGAGGGCAGCACGGTGCTCAAAGATGGCTGCTGTCAAAAAGCGTTTTTCAAATTATCCGCCACCACATTTCAAAGGTAAGTAGCTAAAGAGGGCAGCACTGTGCTCTATAGATTGAAGATGGCGGGTGACAGCTCTCAGAAAAGCACGTGGATTTGTTTACCTATTCAAATCTCGCGCTAGTGAGGTTAAGTTGGTAGCACTGAGGTTTAGGCCCGTTAAGATGGCAGCACTGCGGATGACAGGTGACGAATTTGCAGCTACTGCGATAAAGAGGGCAGCACGGTGATCTGTAGTTTAAAGATGGCGGATGACAGCTGTCAAAAAGCACGTGGATTTGTTTACCTATTCAAATCTCGCGCTAGTTAGGTTAAGTTGGTACTACTGAGGTTTAGGCCCGTCAAGATGGCAGCAGTGAGGTTAGCGATGCGTTGTTGTCGATGAAAGCTGTCAAAAAGCACGTGGCTTTGTTTACAAATTCAAATCTCGCGCCAAAATTCAAATTTCCCGCCAAAATTCAAATTTCCCGCGGGAGGAGGAGGAGGCCGCAGAACCATCCAATTATACTACTCTGGTGTTTAAATAGAAATCGCGTGTAAGTTTATCGGAAAACGCAAATATGGAAATTTCATAACCCGAGAACTACCTGCACGTCTCAAACGAATGGAAATCTTGTACATCATGACTATTGCAAAGACAGTCTTGCACTTAAATTGCCTGTGTTATTGAGTGCGTGAATGTGCAAAACTTTTTGTAATCATTTGTCTGTATTCTTGCACCGAAGTAGTGAACTTCTTTTCCATATCAATGGCCTGCTAACGTCAAGAAATTGGCAATAATTGGCCAAGTGTGAACTTAACTGATTTCCTTTAAGATTCTTCTTACGATTCTGGTTTCACTCTTTATATAGGCCAGCCACTTCCAGTTAATTCTGGGCACTTATTCCATTGCTAATCAGCCTCCAGCTTCTATAAGCTTCCCTACTGCAAACCTCAACAATTCACCGGCGCTATTGCTCTGCTCGCTGCTGATCTCCCACACTGTTGCTGTTCCGCCACCATTGTCGTCTTACGCTGACACAATACGTTCATATCTACAGTGACTCGCATAATTATTCGGACAGACGTTATTTATTATAGTTTCCTTTGTATTAGTGCTTTCAGTAATAATAAAGCACTCATATAAATTAGATACAAGTTTCTGTATGGAATAATAAAGCTAAACATCCATCATTCTTCTAATGAACACGTTCAATGAAAATATAATCATTAAAAACAAAATCAATATCAAAACCAATATTGCACAAAATTATTCGGATACTTGCCGTTTTACTTATGGTCCTAAGGGTTCAGTATCTGGTGGGCTTTCCTTTCATTATAATTACTTCCCCGAGTCGACTTGGCATGCTCTCCACTAATTTCCGGATGTAATCGGGAGATATTTTCTGCCACTCTTCTTGAAGTCCATTTTTCAATTATTCTCTAGATGTGATTGTTGTTTACTTATTTCTTTATCCAGTTTGTCCCAAAGATTCTCAATCCCATTCAAGTCTGGTGATTGAGAGGGAGGATGAAGCACCTTTGCGCAATTAAACAATAACCACATCCTTACATTCCAGGCCATATGCTTGGGGTCGTTATCTTGATAAAACTTAAAATGTTCACCAATCCCCATCTTTTCGGCACTCTTTTTCATATTGTCCCTCAGTATTTTAAGGTATTGAAAGTGGTCCATTTTACCCTCAATAAAAACCAATTCACCAACTCCATTCGCCGACATGCACCCCCACACCATTACATGTCCACCACCTTGCTTCACAGTTGCTTTCAGATTTTTGTCTTGAAGCTCAATATTAGGACACCGCCAAACTGTTAACCTCCCATCAGATTAAAATATGTTAAATTTACTCTCGTCAGCAAATATAACGTCATTCCATCACTCATTGTCTTTGACATGCTCTTTGGCAAACAGCATTCTCTTTCTTCGATTTACTTGATTTATGAAGGGCTTCCTTCTTGCAATATGGCCGTGAAAGTTACCTCTTCTGAGCACTGTCCATATTGGTTCGGGATGTACTTCCTTTCCGGTGTCTGCGGCAATTACCGTAGCAAGTTTTGGAGCACTTAACTTGGGCGGCTTTTTCATTTTTCTGATGATATAACACTCTTCCCTCACAGAAAAATGTTCTTGGACGTCCCGTGTGCGGTAGATGTCAATCCCATCTTCCTCCCGGAATCTTGTGACAATACCAGAGACTGTACTTTTCTTCATTTGTATCATTTCAGTAATTTTACGACAACTTTTACATTTAGCATGGTGAAAATTTACTAGCTGCCGCTGTTCGATTGTGTTCTCTCTTCCTCTGCGGCCCATTTTCACCTACGTTGTACACAGCACTCTAACACACTGAGTATTTACGTTCACACTGTCCGTGGCTCTTTTACATACGACCTCTGCACGGCAACTGACTTTCGTCCGAATAATTTTGTTGAAGCACGTTAACTGCGTTCTGAGGTTCCAGGGTCGCTGGTTCTCTCCTGTTTTCTAAAAGTACACATTTGAACGTCGTGTTGAATCTGTCAAACTGGGTTCTATCAGAAACTAGTTTGCGTGTACAATATTTTCTCTGAAATATAGGGCCAGTATGTAGCAAGTCTATAATTACTAACGTGTCCGAATAATTTTGTGAGTCACTGTATATTCATTTGTTCAAAATAATCATTTCTTGTTGTCGATAATCATGTAGGTTGCCACTCCAGAAATAATAATAATAATAATAATAATAATAATAATAATAATAATAATAATAATAATAATAATAATAAACTAAATATTGGAAATACACACCTCCACCCGTTCTCTAAATCTCTTCATAAAAGCTTCTATGGGACTGAAATATCATAACCGATCTTAAGTGGGGCCAGTATCCTGCATTTGGGAGATAGTGGGTTCGAATCCCACTGTTGGCAGCCCTTAAGATGGTTTTCCGTGGTTTCCTATTTTCACACCTTCAGCCCCTTCCTGTCCAATCGTAGTCATAAGAGCGATCTGTGTCGGTGCGACATGAAGCAACTTGTAAAAAATAAGGAATGTCATAACCGATGTCACGCTCAGCAACAATAGTCCAGATAATATTCTAATCGATAAATAAAAGAGATCCCCATTTCTTATAGAAACTGGTTGTCCAGACGCCTCCAATATGCAAACAACAATAGCCACAAAGATATCAAAATATACATAACTGGCAAGAGAAATACAACGCCTGTGGAAACTAGAATCAGTTATCACAGTTCCAGTAGTGATAACTTGTATTGGTGTTATTCCGAAAAGCTCGCACGGTTCTCTGGCCGCATTAAACCTGTGTCACCACATGTACTTTAAACTGCAGAAAGCCACCTTCCTGAGCACTTGCCACACTGTGAGAAAGTTTCTGGAAACGACTTTTCCCCTGAGTTACTGTACACCAAACAGCAAGAAGATCCAGGCCGCAATTCCAGTGATACTGAAGGACAGATTCCCCAAAAGTGTAGATAGAAAAGTGTTTAGGGACATAATTTGTGCACATTTATTGTATTATGTTGTAAATATTTCTGTTGCAAATATTTGTAGATAGCTGTGTAGTTCCATAATCAAGGGAGGGACTCATTGTTTAGGCCTAGTCAGCCTATTATGTTACCGGCATACGCCCGCCTTCCTAAATGGATGTAATAACTTTTACTATGCGTTTAGTAATTTCCTTCCAACTTTTCATCAAATTCTTCCCTATCTTGTATGCCAAGCGGAGTGGCCGCGCGTCTTAACGTGTTACGGCTAACAAGCCAAGCTCTGCACCACTGGGGAGGCAAGTTGTATCGAACCCCACCGTTGGCTGTCCTGATTCCGTGGTTTCCCATCTTCATTTCCAGACAAACGCTGAGAGAGTTCCTATTCACAGGCACAGCAAATTCCTTCCACCTCTTTACCTTATTTCATTCATCACCATTCATTTCGTCTTCATTACCTCCTCAAAAGAGGTTCGCGATAGGAAGGGCATCCGGCCGTAAAATGTGCCATATAATTTTATCTAACGGGTAGACATATAATATACATACTTCCATATCTTCAGTATCCACGAAGAAACTTCGGTTAAATTTCTTTCTTTCTCCTTATTAACTGATCTCTGAACATGCACAAATCACATATCATTTCGAATCCTTTACCTTTTCTTCTTACTTTCTATAAAATTCCTTGAAATTATTGGGAAGAATATTTGTCAGCTGGTAAAATACTTCTTGAATGGAAAGTTGAGACACTAGACCAAGAATATTTCCTTGTGTGCATTTGCCTAATTTGAGATCTCCTACACAAACAGTTAGCTCATAAATGTACCTTTCGTAGAAATGTACAGTATAAGGCTTAAGAGTACGTTGTTACAAACAGAGAGAAATTGCTCCCTTACGATATTAACCAATCTATCTTTTTTTACGATTTGTTTTACGTCGCACCGACACAGATAGGTCTTATGGTGACGATGGGATAGGAAAGTAGGAGGACGGAAAAAGGTAGGAAAGAGAAATGTAGAGTAGAGGATAGGAAAAGACAGGTGGAAAAGGGTCATGGGAAGGAGAAAAGGGAGGAGGAAGTAGCTTCTGCAGCTATCAGGAAAGATAGAGCTGACCAGGAGGGGAGGGGATCAAATGAGGTGGGTAGGGTTGAGGCTCTGGTCATGGGGTATTCCATCGTTAGACATGTGGGGAAAGTGTGTGGAGGAAAGGGAACCAGGGTAGAATGTTATCCAGGAATTAGGTTGAGGCAGTTGTTGAGGAAAGTAGAAGAGAGGGAGGAGGGGAAGGAGAAGGTGGTAGTGCTTCACATTGGTACCAACAACGTACCATGGCTAAATGGTTAGCGTGCTGGCCTTTGGCCACAGGGGTCAGGGATCGATTCCCGGCAGGGACGGGAATTTTAACCATCATTGGTTAATTTCGCTGGCAAGGGGGCTGGGTATATGTGTCTTCTTCATCATCATTTCATCCTCATCACGACGCACAGGTTGCCTACGGGCGTCAACTCAAAAATTGTAGTAAGGATGTAAAGGAGAGGGCATATAAGTCTCTGGTAAGACCCCCAACTAGAGTATGGTTCCAGTGTATGGGATCCTCACCAGGATTACTTGATTCAGGAACTGTAGAAAATCCAAAGAAAAGCAGCTCGATTTGTTCTGTGTGATTTCCGACAAGAGAGTAGTGTTACAAAAATGTTGCAAAGTTTGGGCTGGGAAGACTTGGAAGAAAGGAGACGAGCTGCTCGACTAAGTGGTATGTTACGAGCTGTCAGTGAAGAGATGGCGTGGAATGACATATGTAGACGAATAAGTTTGAGGCAAATATTCGTTTATAGGAAGGGGAGTTTGAGATTGGAATAACTTTCCAATTTCTTTGCAATCATTTAAGAAAAGGCTAGGAAAACAAAGGATAGGGGATCTGCCACCTGGGCGATTGGCCCTAAATGCAGATCAGTAGTGACTGATGACTAAAAGCCATACGCCATTTCTATTTTTATGGCTATGAAACTATCCGTTATATTACGCAAGCGGTGATTTTGTATACCTGGATTCAGTCATCCGAGACACGGGAAACTGGGAAAAGGAGATTGCAGAATGTATTTCCCTAGGTAGACAGGCCACATACTTGTTACCATTGTTTTAGTAGGTAATCAAATCACCGTTCCCAATACTTCCCTGGTACGTACGCGGGGTTGTTGACTGAAATGTCCTACATTACTAGCATGGAGCTACGACGTCAACAGTTTACTCTCTTGGTGCCCTCATGGTTTAGACTCCCCCTTCATTAATGTTTAATGTTGGAATCATTTTTAATTATCGCGACATAAATCGGTACATATTTAATGAACAAGGAGGAAAATGTCTTACATGTCAGAACAAGGAAGAAATTTCCTGCCTGTAATTCAGGAGGTATTGCTATACATTTCAAACTAATAGTCGTGTACGCGTTTTTGAAACATATGCGCTATCCATCTTTGTGAATCAATTCTGTCAGTTAAATATTTAATGGCCAGGGTCTCCCTGAGGTCGTGTATAAAGCATGCTAATGGCCAAAGCGATTGCGGCGTCTGATGCAACACGCACAGGTTAAGTAGTGGGCTGGTCTCACATGACATAACCTGTGTGTGGGGTACACGCACAGCTGCGTGCAGTGATCACGGATCAAAGCGTGAGGGCGGTGCAATCGATAACATAACAAACTAAACTTGGCAATTAAAAACAAGGGCTTTATATCTCAGCAAATCCCTCATATTACTTTAATTTTATTCTGTAATCATGCAGAGTGGAGGACAATATTGGCTAAAAAAGTATAATTGGATTTGGAGAACTGATTGGGTTCCGAATTTAGAGATTAAGTATTGTGTACGAGTAGAATGGGTGAAAACTATATTTACGCGTAAACGAATTCGTGGAGGCTAAACTGCCTCACCATCATAGGCATGGCGAGCATAACGACTGTCTCTTTTTCTTTTGTTTATTGGCAATTGTTGGCCGGAACATACAGTCAGACACATTCATATTTTTATATTTACATCAATACCAATTCTTGTTTTGACTTGTAGAATCTGAAAATGAAAAAAGTAAAAACTAATAAATTAGCTTGTGCCTGTTAAAAGGAACATCACACCAAGGTGTAATAATAACGTTGTGAAAAGCAGTAAGAGATAAGTTTACATCAAGTTAAACTTCAAGATGAATGTGTCTGAGATGTCGAATGATTACAAGGCATATATCGTCGCTGTTAGGGCAAAAAGATATATCTCACAATGCTCTTCCCATCCATTACTTACCTTAAAAATGGTCACACCGAGCTGGATAGCTGCAGTCGCTTAAGTGCGGCCAGTATCCAGTATTCGGGAGATAGTAGGTTCGAATCCCACTGTCGGCAGCCCTGAAAATGTTTTTCCGTGGTTTCCCATTTTCACACCAGGCAATTAAGGCCACGGCCGCTTCCTTCCAACTCCTAGCCCTTCCCTGTCCCATCGTCGCCATAAGACCTATCTGTGTCGGTGCGACGTAAAGCAACTAGCAAAAAAAAAAAAAGAATGGTCACGCCTCCCAGCCACATATGGATATTTAGTCCATCAGAACAATATTCGTTGTGTTCATTTTCCTTTGCTTAACTATAAAGGATAATGAATCTTACTGTACCGCACTCTAGGAATGTGTGTTTGCATGACGTATTTACGCACTCCTACAGTATGATGTACTTAAGGTTCATTTTCTTTTACAAGTTAGCATACGAAAATGAACACAACGAAAGTTGTTCGGTTGGAGTGCATATCCATATGTGGCTCGGAGGCGTGACCAGTCTTAAGGAAAATAAGGGATAGGGAGAGCATTGGGACATATGACCTTTTGCCCGAACAGCGACGGTATTTCTATATTGTGAAGCAAGATTTGTAGATGTCCGGAACTGCTGTGATGATTGACGGTTTCACGAAAGTCTCTTGTTGTATTTTATGCACACTCTGCTGGCGAAGAAAAAGTGGTTAATGTCTCCAGATACGTACAGTTAGTGTGAATTTACTGGAAAACTACCATGATTGAAGAGCATCCTAGAAATGCTTGTGATGAATTCTCTGTTGGCATTCCATATTGAAAACCATGACATGGCTGCAGGGTTTGGTTGTTGGCTATAGTAGAGTAATAGCGTCCTCAAAAAACGATTATCTTCCGAGTGCATCAATGGGTTCTTCGATGGATGAAGAGACCAATTCTAGAAGCAAATATTCTTCCGAAATGCTGTCTCATCAAACCAGTAGCTGCCTCTGTGGATCCATGGTAGAGTGTCGGCCTCCGAATCCCAAGATAGCGGGTTCAAACCCGGCAGAGGTAGTCGGATTTTTGAAGGGCGGAAAAAAGTCCATTCGACACTCCATGTCGTACGATGTCGGCATGTAAAAGATCTCTGGTGATACATTTGGTATTTACCCGACAAAATTAATTAAATCTCAGCCATAGACGCCCAAGAGAGATCCGGTTTACTCTGTCGGCCATCTAGCGGACCTAGAGTAAAACGGAACGTCGAAATTGACGAGCAGACAGCCAGATGGCGTCAAATCGAAATGTCTGCACACGGTAGCTGAGGCCATACGATTATTATTATTATTATTATTATTATTATTTATCAAACCAGTCACCTCTCATCTGCATTTAGGGCTGTCACCCAGATGGCAGATTACCTATCCGTTGCTTACCTAGTTTCTCTTAAATGATTTCAAGAGGTTGGAAATTTAATGAATATATCTCTTGGTAAATTGTTCCAATCCCATATTCCTCTTCCTATTGTGACCGTACCGGCACAATTAGTATTTATTTCAAGTGATATGCTTGGTAAGGAAGCTGGCAGCAAGCTTTCTTTGTGTGGATGCTGGGGGTATCGTCAGGTTGTGCAATACGAAGCCCGCCAGAGAGGCGCCTTCACCCGCCCACTGGGTGGCTTAAGGAATCCCCGAGCTAGGCACACGTCATAGAAGAAGCAGTAGAAGAACACTATTTAGCGACTCCATATTGGAAAACATCTGCCAGCGTACAGCGATGCCAGAGCGATCGGGCTAAATTTAATGCATTTTTGGCGTAAATAAGGCTTGATTAACAAAACTGCACTTGTTAGAGGAGTGTGCTGAATTTTGGTGGAATTATAAAGTCAAGAGTTCTGATAGAAAATACTCTCCAAGCGAAAGGCGTTGGTAAACAAGTTATATAAGACCCATAGCGTACGGACGCTGTGGCTGAAACCAGATGCCTTCGGGGATTCCCTATTTCCCCTCCAAGCTGATTAATTAATTACTGCAGATCCGCCGAACATATTCAACTCCGCATATCATAGCGTCCTTGTGCATATCCAAGTCACACAGTCTAGCGTATTGCTAATTTCGACAGGCTGGTTTATCCAGGAAAGGCCAGAATCAGAGTGGGGGTAGGACACGCTAGCCGCCCCTATTCCCGGTTTGGCTATAAGTTGTTGCAGATTCTTGGGGGTGTGAGTAGTCGAGAACGAGCTTCAGAAGGTGGAACTACGTGCGGTCCGCGAGCGAGGTCCACCTCTTCTTTGAATAACTGACACAAAGAAACGGGAGTGAAGTTTTAAAAGTGTTTTCCAGTGTGCAGTGAAAGTAGAAAATGTAACTATATGACAGAGGTATTTGTGCGACATCCGATCGCGAAATAAACTCTGAATATTTGTCATTATGTCTTAGGTAGTGACTGTAAAAGGCTAATGTCTGTAGCAGTAAGGGAGCTCAGCTTCGAGGAGTCTAACTTTGGGATTTGGTAAACTTTGTTTCAAAGAAAATCAGATCGTGTGAAGAAATACTATCAGTTAAATCCATATAACATTGAGAGCAGGATTTCCGGAACAGATTATAACACCAAGTAAAGGGGAATGATAAGTACAGGATCTGATTTAATCGAGATAAGAAAGTAAGAAAAGGACGGTTGATATAAGTCACGGACGTAGGAGGCGATAGACTTGGGAAGGAGGAAACCACGAATCACAGCTTGCCTGATTTAACTAAATAGACTAGCTGAGATATCCATAATCATTAGCATCACGTAACTAGTATCGCTCTAGAACGATAGAGGGGAAGTTGGATGGTGTCGAGTGATCAACAAGTGTGCAAGATTGTGTGAATATAATTGCAGTGATTTGTTCACCAGGAAGATGGATTACTCCAGCAAGGTCATCACACGCCTAGAACCAAGAACTGCACGAGCCGGCGACATGGAGTGAGCACCGATGGCAGGCCCCTGAAAACTTCGGACGGGGGCCAGAAAACATCATAAACTGTTGAGTATTGAGCTAATTTCTTCCAATGTTAGTATTTCCCCTTGTAAATAAAGGTACTGTAAAGATAGGGTTAATGATGAGGTAATTGATAGGTTAATTACCTGGAGTGGTCGGATGACCCTTGTTTAATTTGTTTTTTGTAAGTAGATATGGGAAGGAAGTGAACCAGGAAGGATGTATAGAGTTTGGGACCCCTTTTAGCGGATGCATGCGCACGCTATACTATATTTTTTTTGTTATGAGTGCTGAGAAGGATTTAAGGGGGAAAATAAATAGAAAATTGAACAGGTTAATGCCATAATTTCATCTGCGTGACTGCATAATATGAGCAGGGATTAGCAGGTGTCAGTATCATTAACATGTGCCTATACAGAAGTTAATGTGGGATAGTGATAGCACTCAAGTCATAAAAGTAGAGACAGTAGTTAGTTTTTGCATGCTAGTGTATAAGTTTGGCTGTAACTGAAGACGTTCAAGAAAATACGTGCGGAGGTTCAAACCTGGCCCACCCTACACATTAGCTAGGCTAATAAAGTAGACATTTTCTAGTTGAGTTTGATCATGTCTGAATATTATTATTATTATTATTATTATTATTATTATTATTATTATTATTATTATTATTATTATTATTATTATTATTATTATTATCATTATTATTATTTTCTTATTATTATTATCATTATTATTATTTTTTTTATGTGACTTGATCAGTGTTTTATACTGATACATTTCAAGCAACAGGTTAGTGGATTATTATTATTATTATTATTATTATTATTATTATTATTATTATTATTATTATTATTATTATTATTATTATTATTATTATTATTATTATATGTATTTTCTTAAAGTAATGTGATCGGTGATTTTTATATACCGATATATCTCGAGTAGTAGGGTAGTATATAACAGGTACACAATCTCGCCTCAAGGTGGAGAGATTAGGGGACATTGTTCTTTGGGTTAAAGGCTGACGTAACTGTGGTAAAAAACGTACGACGGAAGAAATGTATGGTTGAACCCCAGACTCCTGGAGAGTTGACGGGATTTTTGGTATAAGATAGCGGCTTAATTTGAGAAATGATTCAAGGACATAATGATAGTATGAGCTGGTTCGAGCAGGTGTACCCTGCATTAGCTCGATTATATGATTGTGATGACTCGGAGGCTGCCGATATTGAGTGCGTTAAATGGTCTCTCGCCGCTGTGCGAAGGGGAGATTTATGGCCCCAGAATGGGAAGGTCCTTGTGAGAGGGCAGCTGAGGGGAGTCGTTTGGCCGAGAAATGTTCTTTTAAGACGGTGCAGTCTTCTGCGAGAATAAAGACAGAATATTTACGTAATTACCACACACGATCCACCAGCCATAATCTAAAGGCAATGTAGGAATTTATGACTGTTCTTGACATGATTAGGTTAATTAGGGTTTTTATTTCAGTGTCCCTGATGGAGACGACCAGAGTCTCAGGTTCGAACCTCAATAGAGCACAGAAGAGACCGATAGCTCGCTCAAGTGGCGGGTGCTGCGAGATGAAATACAGCCATTTATACCTTGTGTTGGTGTATAATATGTGTTTCTTTTTCAGAGTGTGATCTTGTTTTGTGTTATGTACTGTTCTGCGCGAATTTAGACTTCGTGAATTTTTCACTGGTAGTTGTTGGAAGTGACGGGTTCGTTGTCGAGCCTGTGTTCGTGTGATTTTTATTTCATTTGTCTTCCAATTGGTGGAGACGCGCAATATTATTTCCTTTTCCATGGTTTACGTAAACATATGATTATTTCTGCAGTATATTTTTTTATTCACGTATAGATATTTGGTGGCGGTAGATATAAGATAAAATGACCACTCCGGGGTAGTTGAATTAGTGTAAGTAAATGTTTAACTTCATGACATGGGATTCGGTCCCAGGGAATACTGATATTTGGAGGGAAATGGTTCGAATTGTAACTGTAAATAGGTAATCTGTGTTATATTTTGTTTGTGTAACACTCAACAGTTTTTGATATCCAACGGGAGATAGACAGACAAAACAAATGGTATGGACGTAGTATGTCAACGAGATTGGACATCCCTCGGGGATGTATATTTTTTCTGTGTATGTCAAATCAGGTATCCATCAGCTTGTTAGTTCGGATGGAAGTATTCTTGCATTTGAAGTATCCTTAGGAACTGTGGTCATCCACATAAATATTCTTATGGAATGTGGATGAAGTTTAGCTGATGAATGGTAGCACGGATTTACCGTTGCTAAATATTTGTATTCAACTTGTCAATTTATATTAATTTTCCAAGGATGTCATAGTGTATGTGTATATTTCAACGAGCGCCTTAGTAAATTTGGTAAACTTATTTGTGCTTATTCTTTGCCGAAAAACAAGCATCCAAAATCCTCTTCCGTTCATTGTAGGCCTTTAAGGTAGTTTATGTTTTATAGCCTTTATTTGCCGCGAACGTTCTTCGGCCCTGAGGAGTCCGTGTTCAGACCTCAGGAACGGGAGAGTAGCTCTGATCTAGCTAGGTCGAATGGTCGATAACCCTTCATGTGAGTGGATTAACTATACAATCCCAATGAGGAGAAATCGGCACAGACCGAAAAGATCCCTTGACTATCGACTTCCGTGGAGCATGGTCCCATGTGTTCGTGACCCGAAAGGGTTGGTTTGTTGTCACATGGTCCCATGAGTCATGGGGGACGGTGGGAAAGGTTCCACTATAAACGAATTTTTGCTCTAATTTGTCCTCCTGAATACCAAATTTATATTCATATTATTATGATCTTTCCTGATTTTAGAAACTCTACGCCATTTCTCCAATGGCGCTTAGTCGAGCAGCTTATCTCCTCGTTTCCAAATATTCCCAGCCCAAAGTTTGCAATATTTCAATAACACTACGATGTTGCTTTCCTGTAGATCTTTTCCAGATCTCGAATCAAGGAATCCCGGTGAGGGTCCCATACTCTTGAAGCATACTCTAATTTAGAACCATCCTCTTCTGTCTCCAACACTACTTCGACCACATACACAGTACGGAGTGTTCACAGGAGCAGTACCATGATTGAAGCGCATTCTGATTGTACTTATCAGGAATCTACTGTTGGCTTTCCATTTTGAAAACCATGCCTTGGTTACAACGTATGGATTTAGGCTATAGTAAAGTATTAGCGTCTTCAAATAATGAATTGTCTTGCGAGTTCGTCAATACTGCCTTTCATGGACTATTCGATGGTTGAGGACACCAATTATTGAACCAGAGGCTCTTCTGAAATGCAGGCACATAAAATCTCCCATAGTTTTTTGTAGTAAAATCTGGCGGTCATTTGTTCATTATTTTCTACGATTTCTTTCATCAGACTCATGTCTTCGTTGCTGTTGTTCAAAATGTTGTGGAACCTCGAGGATATCGGCCGGTCAGGCTCTACATGCTCCCAAAACCATCCGAAATAGCACGAACCACCAACAAGAAACTACTATAGAGACTCATACATCCCACATGACCTGAAAGTACTGGAGTGACAAGCGCTCATCGTAACCAGTCCCTTCACAGTAGGCCTATTACTTGACTTTCTTGAATCGATCGCTGCTCTCAGCCAGTGGTCAGCGTCTTGGCCTTCAGTACTCTTGGCCCTATGTTCGATTTCCAGCTGGGCCGAGAGATTTTAATCTGGATCGGTTAATTCTCCTGGCTTGCGGACTGTGTATTTTGCTATCACCCAAATCCCTGCAACTCATGCACCAAGCACAAAACTATCATCCACCTCATTAACATGCAGTTTCCCATAGGCGGCAGATGCCGCCCAACGTTGTCGGAGGGTCTGCAACCAGGTCAGCAACAGCTATACGAAATCATTAGTACAGTTAACCTCACGAGGATGAAAAGGCTGCCGGGCCGAGGCGGTAAAGGCGTGCTCGGTTCGCCCGATAGGACGTGGGTTCGAATCCCCGTCAGGAAGTCATCAAATTTAAGAAACGAGATTTCCACTTCCGGAGGTGCACATGGCCCTGAGGTTCACTCAGCCTATACCAAAAGTGAGTACCAGGTTAATTCCTGGGGGCAAAGGCGGCCGGGCGTAGAGCTAACCACTCTACCCCATCAAGTGCCGAGGTTACGAATGGTGGAAGCCTTTACCTTCCACCCGTCCAAGGGCCTTCATGGCCTGTACGGAGATGACTTTGCTTTTGCTCACGAGGATGAGAAACCCGTACCCTTAGACCAGGATTCAATTCTAGGGTGATCCGTGATTCCAATCTGTGGTCCCTGGGCAATAGACCAAAATTTTTGGTTTACATCTAAACGTTAGCTTTATCGACCGCTAATACGTGTGGACAACCAGACTAAATTATGATTCAGACATTCAGCTTTCAAAGAAAACACAAGACTGAAATTCGTCCTAATACACATGGTGCATTAAGAACGTGATATGAATTCTAGACTATCCTGCCAAAACCGGTCCTAGAAGTGGTCTGATAGCTGAAATATTCGGAAAACAATCAATATCAGAGAAATAAAATACAACAAAACAACTGGTGAGAAGAAATTCTACAGGTTTTATTTACTGAATACAATAATAACAAAATACATTAACTAATATCCTTACACTTTCCTTACTGTGTTCGTATCCAGGAACTGATGGGTGCCAAATTTTGGATGACAGCATTTTGCAAAGGGCCCATTTTCACGGCATTTAAATTTGAACATTCTCTTTAACGTTAAAAACATGTTCTCATTTAGCCAACAAATGTTAAGCTACCAACGCTGTACTGTTGTTCTAACTATCAACCATCCAGTATTGGTCGTAAGATTGCAAACTCTTTCTTTAATTTATTTCTTTTCCTTTTAAAATGCTATTTGTTTGGGGCGTCGACCTATGAAGGTATTTTGCCCCTACTTGCACCATACGTGAGGAACCTGCGTGTATTATGCAAATGGCGGAAGTGTAAAGTGTTGAATGTGAGGAGAGGAACGTTATGGACGACATAAATACCCATTCCCCAGGCCAGGGATATTAATCATTTACAAATAAAAAACCCTGACCCGGCCGAGAATCGAACCCTGGGCACCGGGTGACAGGCGGACACCGCGGGGCCGGAGTTAATTTATTTTTAATTTTTTTTTTTTAATTTTAGAATGGGACCCGATACTGGCACGTCTTTTCTTTTTCGTATTTGAGTGAAGCAAAGACTAAGAGCGTCTCATTAACTTATATATTCATATTGTTTGTCTCTTTTTAAGAGCCTTGCTATGTAATCTAGCATAACACCACTGTTCGATTATTTCCACTTGCAAACTTCCACTGAATCTCGATCGGTTTCATAACGTGACGCTGCCTTTTGAAGACTTTGACCTCTGTCCAGTCTTCCTAATGTACTTAAAGACCGGCTCATGGATAAATATGTAGCATGCTGGGGTTTAGTCCAAGGGAACCAGGTTTTATTCCCGGCCGGTTCGTGGATATGAACCTTAATTGGTTAATTCCTCTGGCTCGAGGGATAGCTGTTTTTGCCATCTTCAATATCAGAATTCATCCTGGGTACTCCCCATCCTCACAGTCCGGCTCCATGGCTAAATGGTTAGCGTGATGGCCTTTGGTCACAGGGGTCCCGGGTTTCGATTCCCGGCAGGGTCGGGAAGTTTAACCACCATTGGTTAATTTCTCTGACACGAGGGCTCGGTGTATGTGTCATCTTCATCATCGTTTCATCCTCATCACGACGCCTAGGTCGCCTACGGGAGTCAAATCGAAAGACCTGCACCTGGCGATCCGAACATGTCCTCGGACACTCCCGCCACTAAGAGCCATACGCCATTTCATTTCACATCCCAACAGACGCACAGATTGCCTATAGGGCGTCAACTCAAATGATCTGTGCCAGGTCAATACAGAGGCCACACGCCATTATTATAATAATGTACTGGCTGCATTACCCGTTGTGGACAAGACAATCATATAGCATGTGAAAAGTTATCTGGCTCCCCAACTACTTTCCGTCTTACTCGGGACGCAACAGTAATCCCATCTATCGGAGGTAAGTGGCAGCAGAAGGGATAAATCACATCACAACAATGGTCAATGTAATGTTAATTTTGAATCAATTTAATGAGCTTTCCTTATTCTTCTTCTTATTATTATTACTAGTCTATTATTATTATTATTGTAATTAGTTGTATGTTAATTTCTTCGTAGGTACTATATTATTGTCCTTAGGAAGCAAAAACATTAATTTATATTGTGTATTATAATAAATATTTTATGTACAGTAGGATAGCATAGTAGCATAGTAATTTGTTTCAGTTTCTTTTTTTCTTTTATTCGGTATTTTATATTTTTATTTTATGTTATTTATGTGGAGAGATGGCGTGGAATAACATCAGTAGACGAATACGGTTGAGTGGTGTCTTTAAAAGTAGGAAAGATCACAATATGAAGATAAAGTTGGAATTCAAGAGGACAAATAGGGGCAAATATTCGTTTCTAAGAAGGAGAGTTCTGGATTGGAGCAACTTACCAAGGGAGATGTTCAATAAATATCCAATTTCTTTGAAATCATTTAAGAAAAGGCTAGGAAAACAACATATAGGGAACCTGCCACCTGGGCGACTGGCCTAAATGCAGATCAGTAGTGATTGATTGATTGATTGATTGATTGATTGATTGATTGATTGATTGATTGATTGATTCACTGGTTAAGTGTACGACAGGAAATGAGGCGTATAGTTTCAAACATGGCCAAGTCCGTTGAGCTGTTTTTTTCAGGAGAAGCAAAAAACTCATTTAGGGTATTAATTCATATATATTCAGACACTTTAATCATTATGTTGCTTAGCAGAGGCTTCTGATTCACTACCATACAATTTTTACAGCCTAAATATATTACATGAATTGAAAAATGTATTTAAAATTTGGACTTGACCATGTTTGAAACTAACTGTGGGACTTGGCCATCTTTGAAACTTAGATTTGAAAATTTGGCCTAATACCTAAAGAAAAAGGACATCCAGATTAGGCCTATTTTCCATCTGTGTTCAACTTGACTTTATTTAGAACAAATATGATTAAAAATGATATAAGATTTAGTGAAAAATCTTTATAAATATTATTATTTTAAACATTATGTTTGTGTAAAATTACCCAACATTGTAACCAATGTAGAGGCTAATTAACATTTAAATAGCGTATATTTTGCAAATATATGGATTCATGTAGCTACTTCAATGTATATTCTTCATATTATACCTATTCAATACCATCGCGCCTTCGAAACACATCACCGAGCCTTGATTAAATCACCACTAACAACACGTTGTTGATTGTACTCATCTCAGCTGTCTTTCCCTCGTGCGCTTCCAGGTGGAATGATCACGTTGCCGCTGTCTGGTATGGCGTTTATTAATTTCCTCCATTTTATTGCACAGCAAATCTGAATACTACTAAAAACGACCAATTAATTATGTATATATTTATAATTTATAAAATCTTTAATAAAATACACGCAAACAAAACCACCACACGTGACTCGAACAAACGTGAGGCCGCCATATTACCGGAAGAAAACACGTGACTGGATAGCGCAGGATTATTGGCCCGTGCAGGTTAACAGGGACTTGGCCGACTTTGATATGAAACGTCATTCTTTGCTGCAATTTTAAATGTGATCTGGCCGGATTTGAAACCCACTTTCGTTCTCGTTGTATTCATCTTGTAAAGAGGAATCCACGAAAGTCAAAATATCAGAACGTGAAAAAGATGGGCTTGGTCGTGTTTGAAACTATACGCCTCATATGTCCCTAACTTTACCACTTATAATAAACCATGTCTATCTATACTGTAGGCCAGGGATGGCGAACCAATGCCACGCGTGTCAGTAGGTGACACGCGTAGACGATTTCGTTGGCACGCCACATGTACATATTAACTTTTTTATATACGTCTTGTACTATATATATCTCGTGGATCGTATAGTCATAATATTCCACGTGTAAGAAACAAATATCGAAAATCTAAATTCTAGTTCCATTCGGACCGAGCTCGATAGCTGCAGTCGTTTAAGTGCGGCCAGTATCCAGTAATCGGGAGATAGTGGGTTCGAGCCCCACTGTCGGCAGCCCTGAAGATGGTTTTCCGTGGTTTCCCATTTTCACACCAGGCAAATGCCGGGGCTGTACCTTAATTAAGGCCACGGCCGCTTCCTTCCATTTCCTAGGCCCTTCCTCTCCCATCGTCGCCGTAAGACATATCTGTGTCGGTGCGACGTAAAGCAAATAGCAACAACAGTTCCATTCGGAAGCGCTGATAGGTCCGGAAGTCAGATGCGGCCGGCGAGCCACGTCAGTCAGTGGAGTATGACTTGTGTGTGGTAGCCAGTACCGCGTAAATATTCTCACTGTGTAACCGTTATTGAATAGCATTTTCTGGTGGTTCTGTAAATGGACCTCACAAACGTGTTTTCGGTGCCGAAAATACAGAATCTTAACAAAGGTACTGGCTAGGTTTTTCAAGAACAGTGTTCAAGGCAATTCGGAGAGATAGAAAGAAACTATAAAGCTGTGTGTTCCTTGTATTCGGAAACAGTTGTATCCCGCACATTTAATCATTCAAATGTTTGTTTCACGCCAAATGAAGAAAGAAGAGAGTTCGTTTTGCAAAAATCGACCGATAAACAAAACAAATTAGTTCTTGTGTATCATCTTTCAGGCCAAGGAATAACACCACTTTCTGACATGAGTTCTTGGACGAGGCTTTCTTATTGAAGTCAGACACATTATTTCAAGACTTTACTGACAAATAATTAACAGAATGAAAGAAATGCTAGCCGGTATATACTGTCAAGGATTGATAAATAAGGATGAGTAAAGATGTTTCGGAGCAACTGAAAGCCGATTTGGACAACACTGAGATGTATTCAGTATGCCTTCATGTTAGCTGTTTTTGTCTGATTTCCTTGTGGAAATATGATGAGGGAGGAATGAGTTAAATTGCTGAGCTTACGATCTACGACAGCAGGGCAAGATATAATGAACGAAGTTAAGCAAGGACTTCTTTTAAAATGGGGTTTGACTTACTGAAAATTTTCTGTGACAACTGATGCTGTCCCAAGTATGGTGAATATTCATAATGGGTTTGTGAAACGTCTTAAAGAAGATGTTAAACACCCTATTTTACAGTTTATTTTATATTGCACCAGGAAGACCTATGTACGAAAGAAGGTATGAAGTCATTTGAAAGTGTACCCTCGGTGGTAACTAAAACTGTGAACTTCATATTTGTACGTGCTCTAATTAATCGCCAGTTCTCGAAGATGTTACACGAAGTGGAATCTCAGTACGGCGGACTAATGTACGATAATATTGGCTGGCTGAGTCATTGGCAAGTACATCAAAGGTTTGTTGAGCACTTAGATGAAATTCGCTTCTTCATGACAGAAAAGCAGGAAGAATTCCCAGAACTCACGGACCATATTTGACTGTGCAATTTAATCTTTCTCCGTAGTTTTACAGCAGTATACAATGATGTGAATAAGGAACTGCAAGGAAAGGGATATACTTCAGATAGACGGTTTGAGATCGTAAAAAAATTCAGGTCAATCAACTTTCGAAGACGAAAAGTACTGTATTTATAAGAAGTATGTGGACGTCTTACAAGATTCAAAATAAATAGTTTTCAAGAAATATTCACAATTTCTAGATTTGGAGAAAACATAGCACTTTATTTCAAAACCTCGTATTGCACAAATGGGGGGCGATATTAAGGTCAATTTTCTTGACTGGTTAGATTTTAACCATTTAGTTGACTGAATTTCAAGAAAGCAGTAAATGGGTGAACAAATTGGTACAACTTGGTGAAGCATTGATAAAAATAGTGTGTGCTGTTGATGATGAAAACTCTCTCCAGAAGCTAGAGAACTTGATTCTTGAACGGCGGAGCAGCCTCTCGCAAACATGTTTGGCCATGAAAAAACTTGCGATAGTGCTAAATAATTATTTTGTTTGGGTCGTAATATGCCTGCGAGCACTTCCATAATGAACGTTGCGAATTCAACAGTTGGAAACAGCATTGGTTCAGAGCTAAGTACATCTTGTGTGTTATTGAAGACAACAAGTTATGAACCTAAAATAAGATTACATAACATAATATTTAACGACAAGTTTCACACTAAATGTGAGAATGGTAATTCAATTAAAGTCCATTGACAATATTAATATTTTTATTTTTATGTCTAATATTATTTAATGACGAAGTGCGTTATAATAGGCACTTATTATATATGATTACAAGTAATGTTAGATATTCCTAAAACATACATGTTTAGAAAATGTGTATTTTGCAGTATTTACAAAATACGACCACGGAACGTGCATTCAAATGTATTTGCAAGATATATTTGTAATAAATAAATAAATAAATAAATAAATAAATAAATAAATAAATAAATAAATAAATAAATAAATAAATAAAATATTATGAAATATAATTGAGGATTATGAAAGGAAGTCCAGAGGAGGGAGGGGGGGGTAGCCATTCCTTAAAGGAAAATAACAAGTGGCACAGTAGGTAGTTGAGAATAATACACCAGACTTAAAATGGTACACTGGTTGGAAAAGGTTCACCATCCCTTCTGTAGGCCTTCACATTTAGGTTTCTTCCTACTCTGTGATATTAGAGCATTTAATGTAAAAGGAGACCTTCCTTCTTTTATGACTTCCTCTTTGCTTAGGCCTATTCTTCAAACTATAGTTCCTTTACGCTTTTTCTCATTCCTTTTTAAATCATCTTCAAAATTTCCTTATCGATATGGAGCGATGAACACGCGGTTTTACACCTTATAGCAATCATAACAAAACCCATAGCCAGTTAACTCAATTGAACAATTCTTTTTCCGTATTAGCAACGCTCGGCTTTGATATGGATCTAACAACAGAGGTCTAATTTCATGAATTCTATTGTCATATTCGCTACGGTAGAAACCTCATAAGCCAGACATTATCCGAAATTGTATTCTCAATAACTTTTGTTTTGTAGTACTTTTCCATAGGACTAATAACATAGGTGTTGAAATGAAATGAAATGAAATGGCGTATGGCTTTTAGTGCCGGGAGTGTCCGAGGAGAAGTTCGGCTCGCCAGATGCAGGTCTTTTGATTTGACGTACGTAGGTGACCTGCGCGTCGAGATGAGGATGGAATGATGATGAAGACGGCACCTACACCCAGCCCCAGTGCCAGAGGAATTAACAAATTAAAGTTCAAATGCCCGACACATAGGTGTTTAAAATTACGTTCTAGGAGCCTTCCCCTAAACTACCATTTCATCCAGCGTGAATGAAATTATTTACAGGCTAGACTGTAGTTCCTTATTCTCTGACTTTACATACCTATTTTCATTTAATTCCGTTCACCCATATTCTCGTGGTTCGGCGATGTAATGGACTTAGCAACAAAAATAGAAAGTTATGAATATCTCTGATATAGCCGGCACGGTAAACATTTATAAGACATAAATGATCGGAAATGCAATTCTATATAACTTTAGTTATGTTATATTTGTAGATAGTACCACTAATATAATAGATATTTGAGAATTAAACTTAAGCTTTTCCGTAAACTACCATTTCACTCAGTGTGAATAAACTTATTCATAGCCTAGATTGTAGTGTCTCATTCCCCAATTTTAGGTACTGAATTTCATTAAATTCTCTTCAGCCATTTTCTTGTGTTGCGCGTACATAGGCCAACATTCAGACAGACAGAGAAGACAGACAATTTTTAAAAGTACATTTCCTTGTTACTGTGGACACACCCGATACGGAAATACCAATCTTTCTAAATTCTGAGCAATGTACAGACAAAACTCTTATTTTATGTGCTGTATGTAGATATGTAGATATAATTTATGTCCCATGAAAACGATGACTTTCTTCTTCTTACTTGATTACTCACGTGAGCCATGACATCAACAAAGCTCGCACAATACTCGACAATGGCCGGAGCGGGGACATCAACGTAAATAATAAAAGAAATGTTTCACAATATTTAACATGCTTTTTCTTTTGAAAATACAAGTGATCCATTAATTTTTCCGGTCAGTATATAATGAGGTGATAACAAATTATCGTTTGTGAATTGAATACATGTTCAAATTCTGAAGTCACTTTGCGCTGTGGCCAGAAATTGTAGGGTAGGGTCTAAGTAGTATTCCGTAAATTTGCTTTCCCCTGTCGATATGCCAATGAAGGACCTGAGCCGTGGTTTGTATAATTGCATATTGCGCTAAGTAGTAGAGACATAATCAACTCTCGCTGTCTGACTGGCAACGGAAATTACGTTCTAAGATTGCGTGTCCTGTACGCCCATCTCTTTGAGAAAAACTAATGCAATATTCATATTATCGACCAGGCTGTCACAGACTGCCGGATACCGGGAAAAATCTTTGACTTGTTTGTTTTCTTAACCTATAACCAACGCACTGTGTATAAGAGACTCAAAAGTCATACTGCGTGAAAATTAAACAGGCTTAGTTTAATTTCCTTCTTGCTACTCGTTTTTTGTGCTAGTGGCTTTACGTCACACCGACACAGATAGGTCTTATGGCGACGATGGGATAGGAAAGGCCTAGGAGTCGGAAGGAAGCGGCCGTGGCCTTAATTAAGGTACAGCCCCAGCATTTGCCTGGTGTGAAAATGGGAAACCACGGAAAACCATCTTCAGGGCTGCCGACAGTGGAATTCGAACACACTATCTCCCGGATGCAAGCTCAAAGCCGCGCACTCCTAACCGCACGGCCAACTCGCCCGGTGCTACGCCGCAGTAAAACATCAAGAAAAGATGTTTGGTGACTTCCCCGTCGCGTTTCTAGGGTACCGGTAACGTTGAGAGCTATGCACTTTCATACAGTCTTCCTCACAACGTGTACACTACCTAATCTAGAATTCTGTATACAATGTAGAATTCCGTAGCGAAGCACGTGTACATCAGCTAGTAACTAATAAACAACACAATATTTCACAGGAATTCCTCCATGACTTTGTTTCTATTCTTACATACTGCCCTTATGCGGGTACTTTAATTTCATTGGCTCATAAGCCATAAGAAAAATGCTTAATTCGAACTAAACTTAAGTAGCCGGGCATGCGGCGCCCAAAGTGGGGCAAATGTTAGATTACCTGTATTCTAATAGAGAAATGAAATAATACGTTCGTCTTCTTTTCCTTTCTACTCACTTCATTGTAACAATTCTCAACAAATCTGCATCGTTGATCGAAGCTTATTGTTGGACGCTGTCTTGTATTCTTGTATTGCTTTCAAGACTAGAGAAGAGCTCTGTGTAATTAGGCAGCAGTTGTTCATTATCTTTTCACTAATTAGCCCTCAAATTATGATCAGAGGGAAACTCAGCAGAGGTATCTTACGTGTACAATGTTAGGAAGTGTTCGATGGACACTTTTTGCTACCGAACAATTGGCACGTGGTTTAGGTCACGTAACTATGAGCTTGCATTAGGGAGATTGTGGGTTCGAACCCCACTGTCGGCAGCTCTGAAGATGTTTTTCCGTGGTTTCCCATTTTCACACTAGGCAAATGTTGGTGCTGTACCTTAAATAAGGCCACGGTCACTTCCTATGTCCTGTCTTTTCCTACCCCATCGTCGCCATAAAACGTATCTGTGTCGGTGCCAAGCAAAGCAAATTGTAAAAAAATGAAATCACTTCTTGCTCGAGTATGTTACGAAAATAACTTGTCGGAGAGGAGGATTTAACGTGCCGTGGAATGCACAGCAGGATCTTGTGGACTCTGTTAAAAGTTATTTTAATAGTATGTCAGTGGTCACACACAGGTGAACTTCACAACCCTGGCAAGCGCCCTGCTGGACTGTCAACAGGCTGTAGAGAGGACAGAAGAACTTATTCTGTTACAGATAAAGACACCATGAATTAGTAATGCTGTGGAACCTCTCCGTGAGGTACCAGGACTAGTGAAGCTTTCCCCAAATAATAATGTTTACTTTACTATTTGCTTCACGTCGCACTGACACATATAGGTCTTATGGCGACGATGGGACAGGAAAGGCCTTGGAGTGGGAAAGAAGCGGCCGTGGCCTTAATTAAGGTACAGCCCCAGCATTTGCCCGGTGTGGAAATGGGAATCCACGGAATACCATTTTCAGGGCTGCCGACAATGGAGTTCGAACCCACTATCTCCCGTATGCAAGCTCAAAGCTGCGCACCCCTAACCACACGGCCAACTCGCCCGGTGAATAATAATGTAATGTAAAAGCAAGGAAATTAAACGTTTTTGTGTTCTCATGCGTTGAGAGCTCCAAAATGCAGCGATTCATACGACGACATTATGTTTTTCTTGTTATCCAGATGAAAATATTGCCAGTAAGGATGTTTGTGGTGTAGTAATATGTGTAAATAGCTGCCGACCCCGGAGGCCCGGGTTCGATTCCCGGCTCTGCCCCAAAATTTGAGAACTGGAACGAGGTTCATTCAGCCTCGGGAGCTCAATTGAGTAGATGGGGCGGGGGGGGGGGTTCGATTCCCTCCTCAGCCATTCTCGAAGGCGTTTTCCGTGGTTTCCCAGTTCTGCTCCAGCATATGCCGGAATGGTACCCCCCCATGGCACTACATCCCTTGAAGGGCCTTGGCCTACCAAGTGACTGGTGCTCAGCCCGAAGGCCTGCAGATTACGAGGTGTCGTGTGGTCAGCACGACGAATCCTCTCGGGCGTTATTCTTGGCTTTCTAGACCGGGGCCGCTATCTCACCGTCAGGTAGCTCCTCAATTCTAATCAGTAATCACGTAGGCTGAGTAGACCTCGAAACAGTCCTCAGGTCCAGGTAAAACTCCCTGACCTGGCCGGGAATCGAACTCGGGGCCTGCGGTATGAGGCACGCACGCTAGCCCTACACCACGGGGTCGGCATATGACGGGATGGTACCTAATTTTAACCCGCGGCCACTTCCTTGTCTATCGCTCCCAATCTTCCTATCCCCAAAAAAGTCCTCTGTTCAGCATAGCAGATGAGGCTGCCTGCGCACGGTACTAGTCCTCCTCCCCTGTTGTATCCCCGACCAAAGTCTTACGCTCCAGGGCACTGCTCTGGAGGCGGAAGAGGTGCGATCCCTCGCTGAGCCTGCGGGAGAAATCAATCTTGGACTGTAAACGGGTTAAGAAAGAAAGAAATGTGAGTAAAATAGAAACCCGGTATTTGTTCGTGTTACCCTTAAACTGAGAAAAACTGGCAACACCCTCAGTTTGTGATGTTTGATGAACTGAGACACTAAATGTCGTTATTACTCGTACCTTCAATGCCTTTACTACCGGTACTGTAGTTCACAGGAAACGCTCGTGATAATACAGAAATCGATTGTAGCATTGGTAAGAAGTAGTCCATGGCCTGTGTTTCGGCAGGAGGGACAATCAGTCACATGACAGCCCTGCCAAGTGCTGAATATATGACACAGAAAATCAATTTCTACCACAAAACCATAATGTGGACGAGTGATTACGTAGGAACTGCGGTGAATAAGACCATTCCAACGAGTTACGTCACGCACGTGGTATCGGAATTGTAACTAATTTTTCAACATCATTTCATTTTCCTCAGAGATAACACAAAGCGAGCTGGCTCAACAGACCGTGCAGACAACAGTTTTCGCGTACACATGTGAATGTTTATCTATGTAGGACGTAATAAACCAGCTCTGCATGTAAACTGTGTAACTCACGTCAGCCCCCGCCCGGCTAGCCTGCAGTGCCTCACTTTATTTGAATATTTTACGAACGTTAATAATAATAATAATAATAATAATAATAATAATAATAATAATAATAATAATAGGTGTGTAGTAATAGGAAGCTCCAGAATTTCTAATAACAGAAAATGGTCGAATAAGGAAGGTAAAGAAATTCAGGTATTTGGGAGACAATTCAAGAAAACGCTTTGGAGTAATTCGCTGTAGAAGAAAGGATAGACAAGTTGGGACCGGGGGACCGGGCGAGTTGGCCGTGCGGTTAGGGGCGCGCGGCTGTTAGCTTGCATACGGGAGATAGTGGGTAGTATCTAGGTGTTAATATAAGGAAAGATTTTCATTGGGGTAATCACATAAATATGATTGTAAATAAAGGGTACGGATCTCTGCACATGGTTATGAGGGTGTTTAGGGGTTGTAGTAAGGATGTAAAGGAGAAGGCATATAAGTCTCTGGTAGACCCCAACTAGAGTATGGTTCCAGTGTATGGGACCCTCACCAGGATTACCTGATTCAAGAACTGGAAAAAATCCAAAGAAAAGCAGCTCGATTTGTTGTGGATGATTTCCGACAAAAGAGTAGCGTTGCAAAAATGTTGCAAAGTTTGGGTTGGGAAGAATTGAGAGAAAGAAGAAGAGCTAAGTGGTATGTTCCGAGCTGTCAGCGGAGAGATGGCGTGGAATGACATTAGTAGACGAATAAGTTTGAATGGCGTTTATAAAAGTAGGAAAGATCACAATATGAAGATAAAGTTGGAATTCAAGAGGTCAAACTGGGGCAAATATTCACTTATAGGAAGGGGAGTTAGGGATTGGAATAACTTACCAAGGGAGACGTTCAATAAATTTCCAATTTCTTTGAAATCATTTAGGAAAAGGCTAGGAAAGCAACAGATAGGGAATCTGACACATTTGCGACTGCCCTAAATGCAGATCAGTATTGATTGATTGATTGATTGATTGATTGATTGATTGATTGATTGATTGATTGATTGATTGATTGATTGATTGATTGATCGAATCCCACTGTCGGCAGCCCTGAAGATGGTTTTCGGTGGTTTTCCATTTTCACAGCAGGAAAATGCTGCGGCTGTACCTTCATTAAGGCCACGGCCGCTTCCTTCCAACTCCTAGGCCTTTCCTATCTCATCATCGCCATAAGACCTATGTGTGTCGGTGCGACGTAAAAGCCACTAGCAAAAAAAAAAAAAAAAAAAAAAAAAAGAAGAAAGTACAAGTTGGAAGGAGCATACTAGGAACATCTACAACAAAGTGTTTTTTTTATACCTCAAAATACAACAATACGACACAGTAGTTAAATCGGAATGCCTATACGCGAGAACTGAACTGAACTAAAAGCTGAATAAATTAGAAGTACTGGAAATAAGAGTTATACGTAAAATACTCGGTCCGTTAAGAAATACGGAACTCTGGAAATCAAGAAGCAATGGTGAAATATATCGGAACATAGGAAACATGGGTAGAAAATGACCCCATGATGTCTTTGCAGATCAGTAGCTAGAATATCGGCTATTGCTAATGTTTCAATCTCTCCACAGGCATGCCTGCATAGGCTATCCCCTTGACTCCAGTCGAGCAAGCTTTGTACTGGAGTTACTTCTTCTTCTTCTTCTTCCTCTTAATTAGCCCTTATTCATGGTTGAGTACCATGACGATTCTCTTCCGTCTTGTCCTGTCCGTTGTATTTTCTTTCGTCAGTCCTTTATTTAGCATGTCATTCTGTACAATGTCTCACCATCTGATCTTTTGCTTTCCTCTTGATCTGTACCCTAGAATTCTTCAGACCATGCCTTCTTGGTTGGTGCAATCACCTGAGATTGCATGTGTAAAAATCTGCGTGGTATTGTAGTGGAGGATAGTATTGTGGTGTGTAAGTTGCAAGGATGTTTGGGAAAGTATGAACACACAGTACCCTTGGCAAGGGAATTAACCATGCAAGGTTAAAATCTCCGACCCGGCCGGGAATCGATCCTAGGGTCTCCAAGTGAGAGGCAGGCACGCTAACCTCAGACCATGGGCCAGTATTGAATTAATTCTAACCAGCTGCTCCCAAAAGTAACTATTAAGGATGAACGCACACTCTAGATATTTCCAAGAAAACCATCGACGCAATATTATCTACGAAAAGTACAATGGATAGACTGTCCATTCCAAGGAAAAAAGTTAATAAACAAATAATTCAAACATTATCGAATCATATTGAAAATAATCGGAGAAATTGGAGTCTGGAAATGATCAGCATTTAATTTCACTATTTTGGTGACGCTTTTAATAGTCTGAATTGTAATACATTTTCCGGATTGAAATTCCATGTAAACACTATCCACTATTACGAAAGAAAAAACAAATATGAATATTTAATAAAACTTACAACGAGTCCTCTAAAAAATTCTATTAGCCTGAGGACAAGTATTATTGCCTGAGATGGTATTCCAGTTTATCCTCTCAATTTCACCTCCGATGTTTTCAGAATTTCACTGCTAAATATATACCTCAGTACTTCTCTTGTGCAAGGTTTATTTTGTACAACTGGTATCTGTTCCTAAGGAATGTAGAATTCAATTCTTGTTATACTATATCAAATACCGAGTTTTCTGTGTAAAACTTGACCGTTCGGGCGCGGGCGAGCTAAGGCTCCCCGGCTGGCTGGCTGGCTGGCTGGCTTCCCCCACATCCACGGCCCAGCTCACACTGCGCCTCACTTTCTGTCCTTCACTTCCCACGCGGTAATCAGCGTTATACGAATCGGCTCGTCGTCTTCGTGCGGAGTTTATCAGAAGGTGGCGCGGGCCATTGGTTCCTTCCAGAACTTCAATTCACAGTCTTGTAAACAACTTTGAGACTACTGGTTCAGTGCTAAACCAGATACACACGCGAAGATGTACAGTGTTATAAGATGGAAAAAAGAGAAGAAACTGGCCTAAAACTTCAACGTTCTTCACGAAAATCACTACCGAAATTAACACAGGAAATTGGGATTTCAGCGACTTCTACAGTTACAGCAACGGAATTATTAAAACTCAAACCTCGTAAACGCGCACATGTTCATAATTTAATATACTGTAGGCTGCTCCCGCAGTACGTTTAGCTGCGGAAGCTTGACACTTCCAGCATGTAGTATGAACTAGGCGTTTAGATTCTTGTACTGTACATGCAGGTTTAAGAAGTGAACACAGAGTGTAGACCGGTTGTGGCCAGATGGGCCGCAGAGCGTGCCCGTTGGCCGGCCTTGGCTCAACAGCGAGCGAGCGGTCAGGCTTTATACGGAAAACCCTGCAGAGGCTGACGAGATGGCCAAAAACCTGCACTAGTTATAAATCTCTGAAAACATAGCACCATGCTGTACGGGCTATAACTCTGTTTTCTTGGAAATATCCAGAGTGTGCGTTCATCCTTAATAGTTACATTTAGGAGCCGCTAGTTAGAATTAATTCAATGCTGGTCCATGGTCTGAGGTTAGCGTGCTTGCCTCTCACTTGGAGACCCTGGGATCGATTTCGGGTCGGTCGGAGATTTTAACTTTAAATGGTTAATAATCTTGCCAAGGGGACTGTGTGTTCATACTTCCCCCAACATCCTTGCAACTCACACATCACAACAGTATCCTCCACTACAATAACACGCAGTTTCCTACACATGGCAGGTTCGAGGACCATTCAGCCTACGTGATTAGATTATTGAGGAGATGTCTGACGGTCTGATGCTGAAAGGATTCGCTGAACATTTAACATCGTAACCTGCAGGGCTTGTCCGGCCCCGCGGTGTAGGAGGAAACGGGTCCGCCTGTCACCCGGCGGCCCTGGATTCGATTTCCGGCTGGGTCAGGGGTTTTTAATTGTAAATGATTAATATCCCTGTCCTGGGAACTGGGTTTTTGTGTCGCCCTTAACGTTCCTTTCCTCACATTCGACACTCTGCACTTCCTCCATTCCAATTACACGCAGGTTCATATCACATGGTGCAAATAGGGGCAAGAGATCTCTATAGGTCGACGCCCTGAACAAATAGAAAGAAAAAAAAAACCTGCAGGGCTTTTTTGGGCTGAGCAGCGATCACTTTGTAGGCTAAGACCCCCTACAGCTGGAGGGTCATTGGTCTTATACGAGTAGTATAATGGGAGAGTTCTGCGGCCTCCTCCCGCGGGAAATTTGAATTCTGGCGGGAACTTTGAATTTTTGGCGGGAAATTTGATTTTGGCGCGAGATTTGAATTTGTAAACAAAGCCACGTGCTTTTTGACAGCTGTCATCGACAACAACGCATCGCTAACCTCACTGCTGCCATCTTGACGGGCCTAAACCTCAGTAGTGCCAACTTAACCTAACTAGCGCGAGGTAAACAAAGCCACGTGTTTTTTGACAGCCACGTGCTTTTTGACAGACAACAACGCATCGCTAACCTCAGTAGTGCCATCTTGACGGGCGTAAACCTCAGTAGTACCAACTTAACCTAACTAGCGTGTGGTAAACAAAGCCACGTGCTTTTTGACAGCCACGTGCTTTTTTGACAGCTGTCATCCGCCATCTTTAAACCACAGGGCACTGTGCTGCACTCTTTATCGTAGTAGATGTAAATTCGTCACCTGTCATCGGCAGTGCTGCCATCTTGGCGGTCTAAACCTTAGTGCTACCAACTTAACCTCACTAGCGCGAGGTAAACAAAGCCACGTGTTTTTGACAGCTGTCATCCGCCATCTTTAATCTATAGAGCACAGTGGTGCTCTCTTTAGCTACTTACCTTTGAAATGTGGTGGCGGATAATTTGAAAAATGCTTTTTGACAGCAGCCATCTTTAATCAAGAGAGCACCGTGCTGCCCTCTTTAGCTAGATACCTGTGGTGGCAGGCAATTCCACATGACAGCAGCCATCTTTAATCAAGAGAGCACCGTGCTGCCCTCTATGTGGTGGCGGCAAATTCTACATGCTCTTGTTTGGAAACAAACTCACGCGCTTTTTTGACAGCCGTCATCCGCCATCTTTAATCAACAGAGCACAGTGCTGCCCTCTTTAGCTAGATACTTTTGAAATGTGGTGGCGGCAAATTCCACGTGCTCTTGTTTGGAAACAATGCCATGGGCTTTTTTGACAGCTGTCATCCGTCATCTTTAATCAACAGAGCACCGTGCTGCTATCATGCGGGCAATTTCGTCAGCTGTCATCCGCCATCTTTAATCTACAGAACACCGTGCTGCCCTCTTTATGGCTACTACCTTAAGCACGTAGTAGCGGGCAATTTGAAAAGTTCTGTTAGCTATCATCCGCCATCTTTAATCAAGAGAGCACCGTGCTGCCATCTTTAGCTACTTACCTTTGAAATGTGGTGGCGGATAATTTGAAAAATGGTTTTTAATAGCAGCCATCTTTGAGCACCGTGCTGCCCTCTTTAGCTAGATACCTGTGGTGGCAGGCAATTCCACGTGACAGCAGCCATCTTTAATCAAGAGGGCACCGTGCTGCCCTCTTTGTGGCGGTGGCAAATTCCACGTGCTTTACAAACTCACGTGCTTTTTTCTGACAGCTGTCATCCGCCATCTTGCATCACAAACCTCAGTGCTGCGCTCTTTAGCTAGTTACCTTTGAAATGTGGTGGCGGCAATTTGAAAAATTCTATGTGCTCTTGTTTGGAAACAAAGCCACGTGCTTTTTGACAGCTGTCATCCACCATCTTTAATCAATAGAGCACTGTGCTGCTATCATGCGGGCAATTTCGTCAGCTGTCATCCGCCATCTTTAATCTACACAGCACCGTGCTGCCCTCTATGTAGTAGCGGGCAATTTGAAAAGTTCTGTTAGCTGTCATCCGCCATCTTTAATCAAGAGAGCACCGTGCTGCCATCTTTAGCTAGATACCTTTGAAATGTGGTGGCGGCAATTTGAAAAATTCTATGTGCTCTTGTTTAGTAAACAAAGCCACGTGCTTTTTTGACAGCTGTCATCCACCATCTTTAATCAATAGAGCACTGTGCTGCTATCATGCGGGCAATTTCGTCAGCTGTCATCCACCATCTTTAATCCACAGAGCACCGTGCTGCTCTCTGTAGTAGAGGGCAATTTGAAAATTTCTGTTAGCAGTCATCCGCCATCTTTAATCAAGAGAGCACCGTGCTGCCATCTTTACCTAGATACCTTTGAAATGTGGTGGTGGCAAATTGAAAAATTCCACGTGCTCTTGTTTAGTAAACAAACTCACGCGCTTTTTGTCAGCTGTCATCCGCCATCTTTAATCTATAGAGCTCAGTGCTACACTCTTTAGGTACATACCTTTGAAATATGGTGGCGGATAATTTAAAAAGAAAAATTCTACATCAGCCATCTCTCGACGCTAATTGCACAAGATGGTGGCTATACATGACTCCTTAAAGGTCCTTATGCAAGATGGCCGCTATACATAGGTTCTTATGAGATGCCCTTGGGATGCTTGCGCAAGATGGCGGTTATACAAGGCTCCTTATGAGACGCCCTAGAGATGCTTGCGCAAGATGGCGGTTGCTCTTATGAGGCGGCTTAAGGGTCCTTGCACAAGATGGCTAGAGATGCCCTAAGGATGCTTGCGCAAGATGGCGGACGCAAGATGGCGGCTATACACGACTCCTTATGAGACGCCTTAAGGGTGCTTGCGCAAGATGGCTGCTGCTCTTATGAAGAAAGCTAGCTTAGAGGCTAACGTGTCGTGCTAGTTCGATACATTAAATTTGGGGCTTAAATGCATAATGTTAAATATCTCGAAAACGGTGCATCGTAGAGCAAAACGGACAAGATTTTTCTACCCAATACCTCGGTTCTCAGTATGGGGGACATGATATCATAAGAAAAACATAGTCTAATGATGAGATCAACGGTTCGGTTCTAACTTAGGCCCTTTGGCATTAGCTCTGTTTCAGCTTGTAATGAAGCAAGTCTTCGTAACATGATCAGGTCTAGCTAAGGTAGAGAGTATAACGTACCGTGCAGGTTCGATTCATTACATTTGGGGCTTAAATGCAAAATGTTAAATATCTCGAAAACGGACAAAATTTGTCCACCTGATACCTAGGTTTGCAGTATCAGGAACATGACAGCATAAGAAAAACATAGTCTAATGATGAGATCGACGGTTCGATTCCTACTTAGGCCCTTTGGCATTGGCAGCTATCTATTTCTACAAGATGGCGGCTATACATAGCTTCTTATGAGACAGCTTAAGAGCGCTTGCACAAGATGAATGCTGCTCTTATGAGACGCCCTAGGGGTGCTTGCGGGAGGTAGCAGCGACAAGACGATGACTATACACAGCTGCTTATGATACGGCCTAGAGGTGCTTACACAAGATGGTGGCTGCTCTGATGAAGAAAGCTAGCTTTGCATCGTGCAGGTATTTTTACAGCACTAAACCTCATACCTTTGAAATGTGGTGGCGGGTAATTTGAAAAATTCGACGTGCTTTTTCTTCACAGCGGCTATCTTTAGACAATAGCGGCTATACATAAGCTGTTAAGGCCACCTCTTATGTCAAGGCATAGCTCTATCGAACAAGTTTAAACCTGCATCGGAATAGCTAGAGTAAGCACGTGCTGCAGTGATGACGTCATTAAGCATGTTTAGACTTGCAAATCACAGAAGAAACGTAACAAGGCTGGAATCGAAAACTGCACTCTATGCCGTTAACTTTATCATGTGATCGGAACATTGATTGGAGTGTTTAGAACACTAAATAAGTAGAACCGAACACTGTACTCGATACAACATGTGTTTAGAACATGTCAGGGAATACCTTTGTTCTAAGAAGATTAGTTTACCGCACATTCCTTGTAGGGCTAATAGGCTAAGGGGCTAATGGGCAAAAGGGCTAATGGGCAAAAGGGCTAAAGGGCTAAAGGGCTAATGGGCTAAAGGGCTAAAGGGTTAAAGGGCTAAAGGAGCAACAACCTCATCGATCGCTATCAGCAAGAACGCTTGTACTTTGTTAAGTGTAGAAAATTAATCTTTATTTGTAAATGGTTACATGTTCAGAACAAGGAATGGAACCTAGGGGTTACGTCTTATCTAATAAAATCCCCGAGGTGCGATGTGTTACGTTTTTCGAACTAGTGTTTGGAACACTGAACTTTTCAAGATGATAGCAGAGAGTTTAGCAATGTTCTGTTGTTGGATTATAAATTCCGCGCTACAACATGCATAAGGTGGCAGCCTTGAGGTTTACTGCCGTAAAGATGACAAGAGTGAGGTTAACAATGTTCCGTTGTTGGATTTTAAATTCCGCGCTATAACATGCATAAGGTGGCAGCCTTGAGGTTTACCGCCATAAATATGGCAGTAGTGAGGTTAGCGACGCTCTATTGTCCTTCAAAGTGAGGTTAGGGTTCGTCAAGAAGACAGCTGTCAAAAAAGCACGAGGCTATATTTACCAAAACAAGAGCACGTGTTCGTGACGTCACGGTCACGTAAACAATCCTTAGCTCGACGTCGTTAAGAGCAGCATTAGGATTAGCTATGCTTAAAAGTCTTGGGAAAAGAGCAGCAGTATGAATTGCCATGTTTCAAAGCGTGTACACATCACCTATCGATTTTACATGCATCGACCATCGAACTAAACTTCATCCGCTAGATCGTGCTGCTATCTTAGCATAACCTATACCCATAAAATGAATAGCCATGTTTCAAAGCGTGTACACATTACCTATCGATTTTGCATGCATCGACTCTCGTACTAAACCTCTTCCGCTAGATTGTGCTGCTATCTTAGCATAACCTATACGCGTGACCTTAAAGTACAATGAATAGCTATGTTTCAAAGAGTGTACACATTACCTATCGACTTTGCATGCAACAAATATCGTACTAAACTTCTTCCGCTAGGTTGTGCTGCTATCTTAGCATAACTTATACACATGAACTTAAAGTACAAAGAATAGCCATGTTTGAAAGCGTGTACACATTACGTATTGATTTTGCATTCATCGAATCTCGTACTGAACTTCTTCCGCTAGATTGTGCTGCTATCTTAGCATAACCTATACCCATGAACTTAATGTACAATGAATAGTCATGTTTCAAAGCGTGTACACATCAACTATCGAATTTGCATGTATCGACTCTCGTACTAAACTTCTGCAGGTAGATTGTGCTGCTATCTTAGCATAACTAAGACGCATGAACTTAAAGTACAAAGAATAGCTATGTCTCAAAGCGTGTACACATTACCTATCGATTTTGCAAGCATCGACTCTCGTACTAAATTTCTTCCGCTAGATTGTGCTATCTTAGCATAACCTATACGCATGACCTTAAAGTACAAAGAATAGCCATGTTTCAAAGCGTGTACACATACCTATCGACTTTGCATGCAACAAATATCGTACTAAACTTCTTCCGCTAGGTTGTGCTGCTATCTTAGCATAACTTATACACATGAACTTAAAGTACAAAGAATAGCCATGTTTCAAAGCGTGTACACATTACTTATTGATTTTGCATTCATCGAATCTCGTACTGAACTTCTTCCGCTAGATTGTGCTGGTATCTTAGCATAATTTATACACATGAACTTAAAAGTACAAAGAATAGCCATGTTTCAAAGCGTGTACACATTATCTATCGATTTTGCATGCATTGACTCTCGTACTAAACTCCTTCCGCTAGATTGTGCTGCTATCTTAGCATAACCTATACGCATGACCTTAAAGTAAAAAGAATAGCCATGTTTCAAAGTGTGTACACATCACCTATCGATTTTGCATGCAACAAATATCGTACTAAACTTCTTCCGCTAGATTGTGCTGCTATCTTAGCATAACTTATACACATGAACTTAAAAGTACGAAGAATAGCCATGTTTCAAAGCGTGTACACATTACTGATTGATTTTGCATGCATCAAATATCGTACTAAACTCCTTCCGCTAGATTGTGCTGCTATCTTAGCATAACCTATACGCATGACCTTAAAGTAAAAAGAATAGCCATGTTTCAAAGTGTGTACACATCACCTATCGATTTTGCATGCAACAAATGTCGTACTAAAATTCTTCCGCTAGATTGTGCTGCTATCTTAGCATAACTTATACACATGAACTTAAAGTACGAAGAATAGCCTTGTTTCAAACCGTGTACACATTACTTATTGATGTTGCATGCATCAAATATCGTACTAAATTTCTTCCGCTAGATTGTGCTGCTATCTTAGCATAACCTATACCCATGAACTTAAAGTACAATGAATAGTCATGTTTCAAAGCGTGTACGCATCAACTATCTATTTTGCATGTATCGACTCTCGTACAAAACTTCTTCAGGTAGATTGTGCTGCTATCTTAGCATAACTAAGACGCATGAACTTAAAGTACAAAGAATAGCTATGTTTCAAAGCGTGTACACATCACCTATCGATTTTGCATTCATCGACTCTCGTACTAAACTTCTTACGCTAGACTGTGCTGCTATCTTAGCCTAACCTATACGCATGAACTTAAAGTACAAAGAATAGCCTTGTTTCAAAGCGTGTACACATTACCTAATGATTTTGCACGAAACGACTATCATACTAAACTTTTTCCACTAGATTGTGCTAAAATCGTGTAAGTGTGCTGCTATCTTAGCATAACCTATCGATTTTACAAGCATCGACTATCGTACTAGACTTCTTCCGCTAGAGCATCTAGTAATCGCTTTTGTGTATCCCTAACCTATGTGCACGAACTTAAAGCACAAAGAAGAGCAATGTTTCAAACCGTGTACACATCAGCTATCGATAATGTATGTATCGAATATCGTACTAAACTTCTCCTGCCAGAGCGTACGACTATCGCTTGTGTGTGCACGAACGTAAAGCATAAAGAATAGCAATGTATAAAAATCTTGTAAACAAAGCAGCAGCATTAAGTATAGCCATGTTTAATTGCGTGTACACATCGTGTATCTATGATGCACGCAGTACTAAACTTATTCCATTAGAATGTACAAAGTTCGCATGTGTTTGTGCTGCTACCTTAGCATAGCCTATGTGCATGAACTTAAAGCATAAAGAATAGTAATGTGTAAAAAATCTTGTGAACATAGCAGAATGTTTACTACGTAGGTGTAGACATTGAACTTTGCATGCTGAGGCAGCATACTACGTGACCGTGACGTCACGACCACGTGCTCTTGTTTGGTAAACATAGCCACGTGCTTTTTTGACAGCTGTCTTGTTGACGAACCCTAACCTCACTTTGAAGGACAATAGAGCGTCGCTAACCTCACTGCTGCCATCTTTACGGCGGTAAACCTCAAGGCTGCCACCTTATGCATGTTATAGCGCGGAATTTAAAATCCAACAACGGAACATTGTTAACCTCACTCTTGTCATCTTTACGGCAGTAAACCTCAAGGCTGCCACCTTATGCATGTTGTAGCGCGGAATTTATAATCCAACAACAGAACATTGCTAAACTCTCTGCTATCATCTTGAAAAGTTCAGTGTTCCAAACACTAGTTCGAAAAACGTAACTCATCGCACCTCGGGGATTTTATTAGGTAAGACGTAACCCCTAGGTTCCATTCCTTGTTCTGAACATGTAACCATTTACAAATAAAGATTAATTTTCTACACTTAACAAAGTACAAGCGTTCTTGCTGATAGCGATCGATGAGGTTGTTGCTCCTTTGGCCCTTTAGCCCTTTAGCCCTTTAGCCCATTAGCCCTTTAGCCCTTTAGCCCTTTTGCCAATTAGCCCTTTTGCCCATTAGCCCCTTAGCCTATTAGCCCTACAAGGAATGTGCGGTAAACTAATCTTCTTAGAAAAAAGGTATTCCTCTGACATGTTCTAAACACATGTTGTATCGAGTACAGTGTTCGGTTCTACTTATTTAGTGTTCTAAACACTCCAATCAATGTTCCGATCACATGATAAAGTTAGCGGCATAGAGTGCAGTTTTCGACTCTAGCCTTGTTACGTTTCTTCTGTGATCTGCAAGTCTAAACATGCTTAATGACGTCATCACTGCAGCACGTGCTTACTCTAGCTATTCCGATGCAGGTTTAAACTTGTTCGATAGAGCTATGCCTTGACATAAGAGGTGGCCTTAACAGCTTATGTATAGCCGCTATTGTCTAAAGATAGCCGCTGTGAAGAAAAAGCACGTCGAATTTTTCAAATTACCCGCCACCACATTTCAAAGGTATGAGGTTTAGTGCTGTAAAAATACCTGCACGATGCAAAGCTAGCTTTCTTCATCAGAGCAGCCACCATCTTGTGTAAGCACCTCTAGGCCGTATCATAAGCAGCTGTGTATAGTCATCGTCTTGTCGCTGCTACCTCCCGCAAGCACCCCTAGGGTGTCTCATAAGAGCAGCATCCATCTTGTGCAAGCGCTCTTAAGCTGTCTCATAAGAAGCTATGTATAGCCGCCATCTTGTAGAAATAGATAGCTGCCAATGCCAAAGGGCCTAAGTAGGAATCATACCGTCGATCTCATCATTAGACTATGTTTTTCTTATGCTATCATGTTCCTGATACTGCAAACCTAGGTATCAGGTGGAAAAATTTTGTCCGTTTTCGAGATATTTAACATTTTGCATTTAAGCCCCAAATGTAATGAATCGAACCTGCACGGTACGTTATACTCTCTACCTTAGCTAGACCTGATCATGTTACGAAGACTTGCTTCATTACAAGCTGAAACAGAGCTAATGCCAAAGGGCCTAAGTTAGAACCGAACCGTTGATCTCATCATTAGACTATGTTTTTCTTATGATATCATGTCCCCCATACTGCGAACCGAGGTATTGGGTAGAAAAATCTTGTCCGTTTTGCTCTACGATGCACCGTTTTCGAGATATTTAACATTATGCATTTAAGCCCCAAATTTAATGTATCGAACTAGCACGACACGTTAGCCTCTAAGCTAGCTTTCTTCATAAGAGCAGCAGCCATCTTGCGCAAGCACCCTTAAGGCGTCTCATAAGGAGTCGTGTATAGCCGCCATCTTGCGTCCGCCATCTTGCGCAAGCATCCTTAGGGCATCTCTAGCCATCTTGTGCAAGGACCCTTAAGCCGCCTCATAAGAGCAACCGCCATCTTGCGCAAGCATCTCTAGGGCGTCTCATAAGGAGCCTTGTATAACCGCCATCTTGCGCAAGCATCCCAAGGGCATCTCATAAGAACCTATGTATAGCGGCCATCTTGCATAAGGACCTTTAAGGAGTCATGTATAGCCACCATCTTGTGCAATTAGCGTCGAGAGATGGCTGATGTAGAATTTTTCTTTTTAAATTATCCGCCACCATATTTCAAAGATATGTACCTAAAGAGTGTAGCACTGAGCTCTATAGATTAAAGATGGCGGATGACAGCTGACAAAAAGCGCGTGAGTTTGTTTACTAAACAAGAGCACGTGGAATTTTTCAATTTGCCACCACCACATTTCAAAGGTATCTAGGTAAAGATGGCAGCACGGTGCTCTCTTGATTAAAGATGGCGGATGACTGCTAACAGAAATTTTCAAATTGCCCTCTACTACAGAGAGCAGCACGGTGCTCTGTGGATTAAAGATGGCGGATGACAGCTGACGAAATTGCCCGCATGATAGCAGCACAGTGCTCTATTGATTAAAGATGGTGGATGACAGCTGTCAAAAAAGCACGTGGCTTTGTTTACTAAACAAGAGCACATAGAATTTTTCAAATTGCCGCCACCACATTTCAAAGGTATCTAGCTAAAGATGGCAGCACGGTGCTCTCTTGATTAAAGATGGCGGATGACAGCTAACAGAACTTTTCAAATTGCCCGCTACTACATAGAGGGCAGCACGGTGCTGTGTAGATTAAAGATGGCGGATGACAGCTGACGAAATTGCCCGCATGATAGCAGCACAGTGCTCTATTGATTAAAGATGGTGGATGACAGCTGTCAAAAAGCACGTGGCTTTGTTTCCAAACAAGAGCACATAGAATTTTTCAAATTGCCGCCACCACATTTCAAAGGTAACTAGCTAAAGAGCGCAGCACTGAGGTTTGTGATGCAAGATGGCGGATGACAGCTGTCAGAAAAAAGCACGTGAGTTTGTAAAGCACGTGGAATTTGCCACCGCCACAAAGAGGGCAGCACGGTGCCCTCTTGATTAAAGATGGCTGCTGTCACGTGGAATTGCCTGCCACCACAGGTATCTAGCTAAAGAGGGCAGCACGGTGCTCAAAGATGGCTGCTATTAAAAACCATTTTTCAAATTATCCGCCACCACATTTCAAAGGTAAGTAGCTAAAGATGGCAGCACGGTGCTCTCTTGATTAAAGATGGCGGATGATAGCTAACAGAACTTTTCAAATTGCCCGCTACTACGTGCTTAAGGTAGTAGCCATAAAGAGGGCAGCACGGTGTTCTGTAGATTAAAGATGGCGGATGACAGCTGACGAAATTGCCCGCATGATAGCAGCACGGTGCTCTGTTGATTAAAGATGACGGATGACAGCTGTCAAAAAAGCCCATGGCATTGTTTCCAAACAAGAGCACGTGGAATTTGCCGCCACCACATTTCAAAAGTATCTAGCTAAAGAGGGCAGCACTGTGCTCTGTTGATTAAAGATGGCGGATGACGGCTGTCAAAAAAGCGCGTGAGTTTGTTTCCAAACAAGAGCATGTAGAATTTGCCGCCACCACATAGAGGGCAGCACGGTGCTCTCTTGATTAAAGATGGCTGCTGTCATGTGGAATTGCCTGCCACCACAGGTATCTAGCTAAAGAGGGCAGCACGGTGCTCTCTTGATTAAAGATGGCTGCTGTCAAAAAGCATTTTTCAAATTATCCGCCACCACATTTCAAAGGTAAGTAGCTAAAGAGAGCACCACTGTGCTCTATAGATTAAAGATGGCGGATGACAGCTGTCAAAAACACGTGGCTTTGTTTACCTCGCGCTAGTGAGGTTAAGTTGGTAGCACTAAGGTTTAGACCGCCAAGATGGCAGCACTGCCGATGACAGGTGACGAATTTACATCTACTACGATAAAGAGTGCAGCACAGTGCCCTGTGGTTTAAAGATGGCGGATGACAGCTGTCAAAAAAGCACGTGGCTGTCAAAAAGCACGTGGCTTTGTTTACCACACGCTAGTTAGGTTAAGTTGGTACTACTGAGGTTTACGCCCGTCAAGATGGCACTACTGAGGTTAGCGATGCGTTGTTGTCTGTCAAAAAGCACGTGGCTGTCAAAAACACGTGGCTTTGTTTACCTCGCGCTAGTTAGGTTAAGTTGGCACTACTGAGGTTTAGGCCCGTCAAGATGGCAGCAGTGAGGTTAGCGATGCGTTGTTGTCGATGACAGCTGTCAAAAAGCACGTGGCTTTGTTTACAAATTCAAATCTCGCGCCAAAATTCAAATTTCCCGCCAAAATTCAAATTTCCCGCCAGAATTCAAATTTCCCGCGGGAGGAGGCCGCAGAACTCTCCCATTATACTACTTATACGTATACTTAAAAGAGTTTTGCCTGTACATTGCTCAGAATTAAAATAGAAGGTTATTCCTATATCGGCCGTGTCCACGGTAACAAGGAAATGCACTTTTTGATGTTCCGCCCCCTCTGTCTGTCTGTTTGCCTCTATGCATGTAGGGGCATCACGAGACAATGGCTGAAGAGAATTTAATGAAAACCGGTATGTAAAGTCGGGGAATAAGGCACTACAATCTAGGATAGAAACAATCTTATTCACGCTGCAATAAATGGTAGTTTTGGGGAAGGGGTGTAAAATTTACTTTATAAATACCTATGTTATTGGTCCCATCGAAAAGTACTACAGAAGAAAAGTTCTAGAGAATACAATTTCCCATTATTTACGTTTTAATACAGTTTCACCTTACTGACTATGATAGCGGAATTCATTTTTTAGGCTTTTGTTGGGAAGTCCATATCAACACCGAACATTGCTAACATGGAAATATTATTCAATCGTGTTAACTGGCGATGGGTTTTGTCGTGATTGTCTTAAGGTGTAAAGCCCCGTGGTCATCGGTCCATATCAACAAAGACAATTGTGGAGATGATGAATAAAATAAGAAAAATTTGTAAAGGAACGATCGCTTGAAGAATGTAAATCAATCAATCAATCAATCAATCAATCAATCAATCAATCAATCAATCAATCAATCAATCAATCAATCAATCAATCAATCAATCAATCAATCAATCAATCAATCAATCAATCAATCAATCAATCAATCAATCAATCAATCAACCAATCAATCAATCAATCAATCAATCAATCAATCAATCAATCAATCAATCACTACTGATATGCATTTAGGGCAGTCGTCCAGGTGGCAGATTCCCTATCTGATGTTTTCCTAGCCTTTTCTTAAATGATTTCAAAGAAATTGGAAATTTATTGAACATCTCCGTTGGTAAGTTATTCCGATCCCTAACTCCCCTTCCAATTTAATGAATATTTGCCCCAATTTGTCCTCTTGAATTCCAACTTTATCTTCATATTGTGATCTTTCCTACTCTTAAGGACGCCACTCAAACTTATTCGTCTACTAATGCCATTCCACGCTATCTCTCCGCTGACAGCTTGGAACATACCACCTAGTCGAGCAGCTCGTCTTCTTTCTCCCAAGTCTTCCCAGCCCAAACTTTGCAACATTTTTGTAACGCTACTCTTTTGTCGGAAATCACCCAGAACAAATCGAGCTGCTTTTCTTTGGATTTTTTCCTGTTCTTGAATGAATTAATCCTGGTGAGGTTCCCATACACTGGAACCATACTCTAGTTGGGGACTTACCACATACTTATATGCCCTCTCCTTTACATCCTAAACACCTCCCACGTAGAGAGAAGTTCTGATCGAACGCGTGCGAGGTCATGTCTTACTGCGAGCACTGTTTGACATGCCTGCATTACACTATGAATGAAAAGAACTATTACGAATAACTCTAGCAATGAAGTCATTAAAGAAAATGCTGCGATACTTCAAAACGCATTTACAGTATCTCCTTTAAAAGTTGGTCGGTTCCTTTCGTCTTTACCTGAAGACAAAGCATACATTTAATATACGGTGATTGGCAGTAATATGACATTTGCTTAATGATACGACAGAGTCCACGAAATTTCGGTGTCGAAGAATTTCTAGAAGCACGCTAATTCTTAAGATGACCATTGCCATTAATTAGTTTTGGTTCTTCGAAGGGCTCCAACAGTCCCGAAACAATTTCCGCATGCTCAACTCGCAACATTTTTGTTTTACTTATCTATTTTAAAAGTATATTTTTATCTGTTATGAGAGCAAAATATTTTAGTGATGGACGATAACTAGCTCAGAAAGAGAATAGAAGCTTTTGAAATGTGGTGTTACAGAAGAGTGCTGAAGGTGATATGGATAGATCGAATCACGAATATAGAGATACTGAATCGAATTGGTGAGAGGAGATCGATTTGGCTAAATTTGACGAGAAGAAGTGATATAATGATAGGACACATCTTACGACACCCAGGACTTGTTCAGTTGGTTTTTGAAGGAAGTGTAGGCGGTAAGAATGGCAAGGGTAGGCAAAGGTATGAATATGACAGATTAAGCAGATTAGAGCAGATGTAGGATGCAGCAGTCACTTGGAAATGAACAGGTTAACACGGGATAGGGTGACATGAAGAGCTGTATCAAACTAGTCTGGACTGATGACTGATGACTCAAACAACATGTTGAGTGACAGAAAACAAAATAACTGTGAATAAGTTAAATGTAAATGTAAAAAAAAAAATGAAATGTAGTAGGCTACTACAGCACTGTTGGAAGTATTCTGAGAATACAATAAATAAATAAATAAATAAATAAATAAATAAATAAATAAATAAATAAATAAATAAATAAATAAATAAATAAATAAATAAATAAATAAATGGTATCCATTTAGGACTGTCCCTATTCATTGTTTACCGAGCAATTTTTAGAATGATTTCAAGGGACTTGAAAAGATTTTTCGAATATTTGCCTTGTAAATTTATTCCAATCCCTTACTCCCTGTCCTATAAATGAGTATTTGCATCAGTTTGTCCTCTTCATATTACGATCTTTCCTACTTTGAAAAGCTCCTCTCAAGTTTTTTCGTCTACGTATGTCATTCCACGCCATCTCTCCACTGACATACCGCTTAGTCGAGCAGCTCGTCTCCTTACTTCCAAGTGTTCTCAGTTCGAAATTGGCAACATTTTTATAACACTATACTTCTGTCGGAAATCACGGAGAGCAAAACGTGATGCTTTCATGTCAAGTAATCTTGGTGTGGGTCCAGTATACTGGAACCATACTCTTTGGGGTCTTACCTAAAGGTGTACAATTTGTACTTCAGGCTTGCCTGCCCCAAGCTGCTCTGCAACAAGCAAAGCAGCTTAGCTTGAGCGTCAGCGAAGCAAGAGTGCACGCGTACTGAGCTGCTAGTCATAGCAAACCAAAACCTGGGTTTCCCTAAGCCTGACAGGTTGCCTGGGACCCGTTCGGACTGCCGGGCTTGACAAGAGAGAACGTGAAGTTTGCTATCGATGCGACGTGATTGTACCGTTATATGTTAGTGTAGCTACGTATTGCGTCGAGTGCAGCTCTGTTGTAGTTAGAAGTGCAACCAGCAGAGAAATGAACAAATCAACCGTAAAGGAAATCGAAGAAAAATTAAAAAATGGTGGATTTATTCCAGCAATAAAACAGGGCTCAAGTCTAGCAAGGGAAAAGTTTTCAGGTGTTTATGTACAGGTATCAAATAAGCCAGTACGTTACTCGCAATGCAATTTTTGCAAAAAGCTACTCAACACCAATTCAGGGACCTCAAGTATGTTGTGACATGTCTGCAAATTTGACCCAAATTTTTCACAGTCTAAAAATATTTTGAAAGAGGACAAGGACTTGGTGACTGACAAGTGCGTGGAAATGTGCGCCAAGGACTTGAGACCGTTTACAACTATTGAGGGTGAAGGATTTTTAAATTTAGGGCAAACGCTGATAGAAATGCGCAAAAAGTATGGCTCGGTGGATATTTAAAATGTTATCTCGAGTCACAGTTGCTAGGAAGGTACAACTTTCGCGGACAAAGTGCGCAGTAAAACGCTTCCTGATATAGTACGTGCTATTAAATCAGGTATCTGTGCGAGTACCACTGACCTGTGGACAGATAAGTACAAGGGTGTGCACTATATGTCTGTCACAATGCACTATATAAATAGAGATTGGTCTCTCAATAAGTACGGTATGTATTAATGTGTTCGGCCTTCCCTGACTGTCCAAAAACTGGTGAAAATATTCGCAGTGAATTGGAAGATCGTTTGAAAGGACATGGCGTTGCTCATGAAGATAATTGCAAAATTACATTTGTAACAGGCCAGGGAAGAAATATTGTTAAGGCCCTCAGCATATACAAGCGTCTTCCATGCATGGCTCATATTATTAATACGGTCTTAAAGCATGTTCTGAGTGAACCCTTTTTGAAAGAAACACTTCCTAATGTGTTAGCTGTTATCCATTCAGTGAAATCTCTGGTTTCGTACTTTAAAAGAAGAGGCATATGTGTGAGGTTACAATCATCTCTGAAACCCTATGTTTCCACTCGGTGGAACAGTTATTTTGACATCCTGCAATCAGTTCACTCCCAGATAGATGCTGTGAGAACTATTTTAGAGAAGGAGGGTGCCTCTGATAAGATGTTCGGTTATGATCAGGACATTACTGGCCTGCTTATAACATTTCTTAAGCTATTTAAGGAAGCCACAATTGATCTTGAGGATGATGAGGACCCGACTTTACATCTAGTCTTTCCGTGGTTTTATGCGTTAAAAGCCCATTGTACTCCACAGAATGACGATGAACAGCTAAATGAATTTTCATTACTTGACGCTTTTGAAACAAACCGGTGGTGTCTTCCTGGAGCAGAAAATGGAAGTCACTATGTTACACAAAACTGCAACACTTTTGGTGCCTAAATATCGCACATTAAAGAAACTAAATGCAGGAGAATGAATGCCTGTTTTCGAGGCAGCTCGACAAATGTGTGCTGAAGGTAAGGTTCTCTGGTTATTATTATTATTATTATTATTATTATTATTATTATTATTATTATTATTATTATTATTATTATTATTATACGTATGAAAATGAGATATATTTAACATTCTGTTATTAGCATAAAATATCAATAACTTGGGCAGATATATTTTCAGAGCAGCTACCCAATCAAAATAGACAAGAAGTCCCATCTTCATATGAAGAAAATTCAGTGCAACGTAGGAAAACGAAATTTGATGATTGGGCAGAAAATTCGCCAATGATACATGGTGAGGTCAGTAGGTACTTGCAAGAAGGGTTTATTAGTAACGAAAATATACTGCGGTGGTGGAAAAATAATTCGCACAGGCTGCTCCGACTTGCCTTGTACCGTAGCGAAAAAGGTGCTTAACATACCCGCTACGAGTCTCTCCAGCGAGAGGGTCTTCAGCTGCTCGGGAAATTTTATCAGCGAAAACGTTCCCGTCTTTATACAGACTTAATGGCATCATAGTAATACACACAAGCGATAATGTGTCCATGCATTAAATATTGGTATGCAGTATGCATAGTATGAGGCGACCACAAACTAAGAGAGCAAATGGTAAAATTACACTTCTAAGCTGATTAGTTTTATAGTTATTTCTTTTGGTTTTGTGGGGAAGGGGTTCCTAAATTATTAAATGTATTTCAAAAAATTTACCTATAAAATTATTCTTTTAAAGATATTTATGACCTGTAGCTACATTACGTATATCATTGTTTCAAATTTTCTCGAATAGTAAATAATGCATTATATTTATGGTCATACTTCCAAGCTGTCATTATGTTTATTTAAATATTCAAATATTTTGTTCAGAGAAACTACTTTTTATTAAGTAACTATGTTTGACAGAGAGAAATATTATTTGTTAATTAGTTACATAAGACGTCTGACTTACGAAATAAATTTAAACATAACTTTGTAATGATTAACATAATACTAAATAACCATACAAAATAATATTTGTGTTGACGAATCCTATATAAATTCTGGCATGTAACAACCCCTTTCCTGCCTGCATTCACGCTAGTCTCATATCAGCACAATGAACGAGCAAACATCGATTAATGCAGCAGGAAGAAGAAAGCAAGCAAGCAAGCTAACCTGTAGCCTGCCCAGGTTGGGCTGAGCTTGACCTGGCCAGGAATGCAGCAGCCTGCCTGTACTGTTGTTTACGTGCGGCTAGCTTGCTTGCCTGGAAAGCAGGCAAGCATGGGCAAGTTAAATGCGGAGTTTGTACACCTCTAGTCTTACCAGAGACTTACACGCCCTCTCCTTTACACACTTACTACAACCCCTAAATACCATCATAAACATGTGACCGAGCTTGTTAGCTGCAGTCGCTTAAGTGCGGCCAGTATCTAGTATTCGGGAGATAGTAGGTTCGAAACCTACTGTCGGCAGCTCTGAAAATGTTTTTCCGTGGTTTCCCATTTTCACACCAGGCAAATGCTTGGGCTGTACCTTAATTAAGGCCAAGGCCGCTCCTTCTCACTCCTATCCCTTTCCTGTCCCATCGTCGCCATAAGACCTATCTGTGTTGGTGCGACGTAAAGCAACTAGCATAAACATGTGAAGAGATCTGTAACCTTTCTTAAACACCTCGTTAATGTGATTACTGCAAAAGAGATCATTCCTCATAATAACACCTAGGTACTTGCAGTGATCCGTCTGAGGTAGGTACTATCGCCCCCTTCACACAGTAATTAAAATTAACATAACTTGTCCTCTTGGTGAACTTACAGTCAATATTTCGGGAATCCAGTTCCTATACGAAACCTTACTTCCCACTCACCTCAAGAGGCGTATGGAAGGAAAATAAGCTTGTCACTAAAGTGAAAATTGTGTCTTAAATAATATGACAAATTATTACTAGATAGATACATTGTCTGGCTTATAAAATTTTATGAACTATGCCAAGTTTTATATTTATCGACGTTTACTGGTCAGAATGTTTTCGTATTTAAGTCATTTCTCTTGTTAGCTCAAGAGAGTTCCAAGGTTCAAGACGCAGTAAAATGCGGACGTAAGGAGCGCTGTGAAACACGAGCCGAGAAGGATATGTAAGAGCCTGGTATTCTATAAGTTGTGTCCGGCTCCATGGCTAAATGGTTAGCGTGCTGGCCTTTGGTCACAGGGGTCCCGGGTTCGATTCCCGGCAGGGTTGGGAATCTTAACCTTAATTGGTTAATTTCGCTGGCACGGGGGCTGGGTGTATGTGTCGTCTTCATCATCATTTCATCCTCATCACGACGCGCAGGTCGCCTACGGGTGTCAAATCAAAAGACCTGCATCTGGTGAGCCGAACTTGTCCTCGGACACTCCCGGCACTAAAAGCCATACGCCATTTCATTTCTATAAGATGTCAGTGACAACGTCTCATCACGCGGTCATGAATCAGCCAGCGCGATAGCAGGCGGTGTCAGACCTTTCGCCGTCCCATGGGGCAACATCAGTTTTCTAGTAAACTCGTGAAATGGCGCTATGTGGTATCGACTGGAACATTCCCCTAACGGAAAACAACGTCCTGTGATACAGTGCTTAACAGAGTAAAGTGCCATGGCGTTAAAAATTGGTCACAGAATTGTTGCCGAGTGCCGGGAAAATTGTCTGTCGCTAAAACTCTCCATATAAGAGTGGCGGTTTATTGTGAAACCTCGTACCGTGATGCACAATCCAGCAAAGCCCACAGTTTCATCACCCCAGAGCTCCTAAAGCTCACAGATGAACACATGAAAGCACAAAGCGGGACAGGAATTATTATTATTATTATTATTATTATTATTATTATTATTATTATTATTATTATTATTATTATTATTATTATTATTATTATTATTATTACAATCCAGCCTCGATATGTGGAACCTGCATTACCGGAATTTTCAGTATGTCGAAGTAACTTCAATTTCCCGGGCGTTTGGCCTATTCTTCACGTGTTTTTATTTATTTATTACTCGAAATTTAGTTACTGGAATTTCTCGATTTATCGAAGCAAACGTTTCCTCCCTTGAAACAAAAAATACTCTGTAACTCGAATTTTGTACAATATTAACTGTGCAATACAGCATTTGTGGTTTGTGTGGAACAGTTAACAAGTACAGAAAGGGTTACAGTGATGCTGGGAGCTAATATGAGGGGAACTTAAACTTCTAATGATCGGAAAATCGGTGAAGCCTCGCTCTTTCTCGGGTCCGAGCCTCCTACGCATGCCGTCAATGCTGCTGGCAAGATAATAATAATAATTATTATAAGAAGAAGAGGAAGAAGGTGAAGATTCCCAACAAGAAGAGTAGGAGCTACCTTCTCCTGTACCGTCAGCAGACTAGACGTTAAATATAGTGGCTATTCTTCGAACCTACATACAGAGTCAGTAGACATTTTTTTTTTGCTAGGGGCTTTACGTCGCACCGACACAGATAGGTTTTATGGCGACGATGGGGCAGGAAAGGCCTAGGAGTTGGAAGGAAGCGGCCGTGGCCTTAATTAAGGTACAGCCCCAGCATTTGCCTGGTGTGAAAATGGGAAACCACGGAAAACCATTTTCAGGGCTGCCGATAGTGGGATTCGAACCTACTATCTCCCGGATGCAAGCTCACAGCCGCGCGCCTCTACGCGCACGGCCAACTCGCCCGGTAGTCAGTAGACTATAAATGACATTTTTTTCACAGCAATAAAGGTTTTTGAGAAGTATGTAGAAGAAAAAGTTAACAGTACAAATCAAAAGAGACTAACCAATTTTTTCCAAAGATGTTAACGGAGGTATGTTTCTTGTTTCACTTATCTATGTACTATAAATTCTGTCTTCCAAAAAAATGCTATAATAAGGATTATAATTAAAGTGATGCCGTTAAATACGAGTTTTTATGTATATTATTAAATACTGTTAAAAATACTGTATTCAGTATAAGCCCGTAGATACATATGATTCAATTATGCGCTATATATGCTAAAGAATGGTAATCTCTACATCTCGAAAATTCGATAACTCGAAATAAAATTTAGTTCCCCGAGTGATTTGACATATCGAGGATCCAATCTGATTTACGTTGCACCGACACACGTACTGTAGGTCTTAAGGCGACTATGGGATAGGAAAAGGCCTAGGAGTGGGAACGAAGCGACCTTTGCCTTAATTAAGGTACAACCCCGGCATTTTCCTGGTGTGGAAAAGGTAAACTATGGAAAACCATCTTCAGAGCTGCCGACAGAGGGGTTCGAACACACTATCTCCCGAATGCAATCTGATAACTGTGTGAGCCAGACCGCACAACCACTTGCTTGGTGGCAGGATTGATCTTCAATGGAGAGGACGAGTTGGCCGTGCGGTTAGGGGTGCGCAGCTGTGAGCTTGAATCTGGGAGATAGTGGGTTCGAACCCCACTGTTGGCATCCCTAAAGATGGTTTTCCGTTGTTTCTCATTTTCAGACAAAGCAAATGCTGGGGCTGTACCTCAATTAAGGCCACGGCCGATTCCTTCCCACTCCTATGCCTTTCCTATCCAGTCGTCGCCATAAGACCTATCTGTGTCGGACCGACGTAAAACTAGCAAAAAAAAAAAAAAAAAAGTAAATTGTAAAAGATCTTCCATAGGGTAATCACATTAACGAATTTGTAATTGAAGATTACATATCATTTCACATGGTTATGCGTAGAGCCGGGAAGCACATGCAGACAAATACGCCCTTATAATTTAGAAAATAGGCATTTATAATGACAAAAATGGGCACTAAAATAATAATAATTTCGTGTGGCTATTTCTAGCCGGATGCAGCCCTTGCAAGGCAGACCCTCCGATGAGGGTGGGCGGCATCTGCCATGTGTAGGTAACTGCGTGTTATTGTGGTGGAGGATAGTGTTATGTGTGGTATGTGAGTTGCAGGGATGTTGGGGACAGCACAAACGCCCAGCCCCCGGGCCATTGGAATTAACCAATGAAGGTTAAAATCCCCGACCCGGCCGGGAATCGAACCCAGGACCCTCTGAATCGAAGGCCAGTACGCTGACCATTCAACCATCGAGCCGGACACTAAAATAATAAAGATGGTTAAATGTAAGTCACGTAATGCACATCTGCATCCCATTTTACTACTTAATCTTACGTCTCCCTGTCGGTGGTGTGGCCGTAGCCGTGTTGTAACACCGGATCCCGTGAGATCTCCCAAGTTAAGCAACATTGGGCGTGGTGAAGACTTGGATGGGTTGCCACGTGCTGTTGGTGGGGTGTAAGGTAATGGAGGAGAGGAAAGGAACTGCCCAACCTACCCGTACGTAAACTCCGGCTCAAGCACATCTCTGCGGAGGTTCGGACCTGCCTTCGGGGAGAATACACCCTTATCTTACCTGTGGGTGGGGGTGATAGAATAACATCAACGGAATCCCCTGTCTGTCGTAAGAGGCGAATAAATGGAAGACGTGGGGCTTACAACTTGGGAGTGTTGGTTAGCGACCACGCTTCCTTTAGCTGAGTCTAGCGTTGCATCCACTCACTTGTGTCAGGATCTTCGCTTTTATCTTTCATACCCGAACTCTCTTGGTCAACTCTTGTTTTTTTGCGACTCCACTGTCGGCAGCCCTGAAGATGGTTTTCCGTGATTTCCCATTTTCACACCAGGCAAATGCCGGGGCTGTACCTTAATTAAGGCCACGGCCGCTTCTTTCCCACTCCTAGTCCTTTCCTGTCCCATCGTCGCCATAAGACCTATATGTGTCGGTGCGACGTAAAGTAACTTGTAAAAAAAGTTACTTTTTGATTATTTTTACACTGACAGACAGAGCAAATGCAACACCAAGGAGGAGTGGTTCGAAAGGGATGAAAGTTGGGGAAAAACAGAGACGGCACGGAAGAATAATTGATGTTTATTTCAAACCGATATGCAGGTTACACAATGCGCACGGCATCGACTCAGAAGGATGTAGGACCACCGCGAGCGGCGATGCACGCAGAAACACGTCGAGGTACAGAGTCAATAAGAGTGCGGATGGTGTCTTGAGGGATGGTTCTCCATTCTCTGTCAACCATTTGCCACAGTTGGTCGTCCGTACGAGGCTGGGGCAGAGTTTGCAAACGGCGTCCAATGAGATCCCACACGTGTTCGATTGGTGAGAGATCCGGAGAGTACGCTGGCCACGGAAGCATCTGTACACATCGTAGAGCCTGTTGAGAGATGCGAGCAGTGTGTGGGCGGGCATTATCCTGCTGAAACAGAGCATTGGGCAGCCCCTGAAGGTACGGGAGTGCCACCGGCCGCAGCACATGCTGCACGTAGCGGTGGGCATTTAACGTGCCTTGAATACGCACTAGAGGTGACGTGGAATTATACGCAATAGCGCCCCAAATCATGATGCCGCGTTGTCTAGCGGTAGGGCGCTCCACAGTTACTGCCGGATTTGACCTTTCTCCACGCCGACGCCACACTCGTCTGCGGTGACTATCACTGACAGAACAGAAGCGTGACTCATCGGAGAACACGACGTTCCGCCATTCCCTCATCCAAGTCGCTCTAGCCCGGGCCATGCCAGGCGTGCTCGTCTATGCTGTGGAGTCAATGGTAGTCTTCTGAGCGGACGCCGGGAGTGCAGGCCTCCTTCAACCAATCGACGGGAGATTGTTCTGGTCGATATTGGAACAGCCAGGGTGTCTTGCACATGCTGAAGAATGGTGGTTGACGTGGCGTGCGGGGCTGCCACCGCTTGGCGGCGGATGCGCCGATCCTCGCGTGCTGACGTCACTCGGGCTGCGCCTGGACCCCTCGCACGTGCCACATGTCCCTGCGCCAACCATCTTCGCCACAGGCGCTGCACCGTGGACACATCCCTATGGGTATCGGCTGCGATTTGACGAAGCGACCAACCTGCCCTTCTCAGCCCGATCACCATACCCCTCGTAAAGTCGTCTGTCTGCTGGAAATGCCTCCGTTGACGGCGGCCTGGCATTCTTAGCTATACACGTGTCGTGTGGCACACGACAACACGTTCTACAATGACTGTCGGCTGAGAAATCACGGTACGAAGTGGGCCATTCGCCAACGCCGTGTCCCATTTATCGTTCGCTACGTGCGCAGCACAGCGGCGCATTTCACATCATGAGCATACCTCAGTGACGTCAGTCTACCCTGCAATTGGCATAAAGTTCTGACCACTCCTTCTTGGTGTTGCATTTGCTCTGTCAGTCAGTGTATATGTGAATTTTTTCCCATATTAATGTATAATTAATTACATTGAGTAGGCAAAGGTCATGGGAAGACACTGAATGTGAGGTTAATAACGAGTTGCTCCTCCACGAGCCCTCAAAACGACAGCAATACGGCGAGGCATCGACTCTACAATGTGTTGGAATCGTTCTGGAGGGATCTGGACCCACGCATTATGCACTGCTACCCACAATTGATCTTGTGTAGTTAGTGCGGGGTTCATGGAGCGTACACTAGCATCGACAGCAACCATAAATGCTCGAATGGATTAAGATCGGGGGATCTGGATGGCCAATCCATGGTCGTAACTTCACTGGAGTGCTCCTCGAACCACCTGCGTGTCACCACAGAGGTGACATGGCACATTGTCCTGTTGAAGAATGGCATCCCATCAGGGTGCTCTAGGGCCAGAAATGGATGCAGAGGGTCTCAAAGAATGTCCACATAAGGTGCACTTGTCAGCGCTCCCTACAGCCGGATAATGAGGCCTAATTGCAACCATGAGAACGCCGCCCATACCAGAACTCAGCCACCTGTCGCCTGGACACTACCTTGTTGACACGCAGGATCCATAGCTTCATGAGGCATACGCCACACTCTCACGCGCCCATCAGCTCAATACAACTGGAACCAGGATTCATTGAATCATACCACGCTCCGCCATTGTTCCATTGCCGATGTTCGCGGGCTCATACACGTAATTGAGCTCTGTACCGAGGTGTCAGCAAAGAAACACGAGTTTGCCGTCGGCTGGTGAGGCCTGTGCGGTGCAGCTGCCTCTGTGGAGTATTAACGATGCCTTTATTTTCTATCTGTATGAATTCTTTGTATCTTCTATGACATCACTATGTTTTTCTCTTTGTAAGAAGTTAAGTCTAATAAAGAAAGCTTGTGTTTATATATACGACATAAATTGGTGCCGAAACCCGGGAAGTTTAGGGAAATACGGAATGAATTGCGAAGATACACCAACACGAGACGACAAGTTTGAAAACTTTCACTAGTTGAACTCAGAATTGGCGAAGAAAGTGAACGAAACTGTCAACATTTGTATTAAAGGAATTTCACAACACGACCACATAGTACTGGTACTTCCCCACGAGACATCGAGAACACTGATAAGTATCCAAATTACCTATTTGAATTACTTTGAGATATTATACGGGAGTTATTCACTGAACGTTTGCCAGTTAAGGGTTGATTTGAGGTTGTATAGCTAACTGATAGATTCCTCTATTTGCGAGAGAGTGGCCAGTAATTTTGAATGGAAAGAGCAGCCTTCTCTTTTTTTTTTAGATACAATGATTGCTAAAGGCATCTAAGAACGTATATGTGACTAGTGCTGCTATCTATCGGATACTTATAGAAACATAACCGACAAGAACACCCTTGCAGTCTATTTAAAGTAGGCCTAATATTTCACGAGTATGGCAGACGAGAACGGAATACGGCGTTAATGTTGATGAAGATAAAAACGAAAGACAGTGCGAGCAAACATAACCAAATTCAGTAATGACATTACAAAGGCAGCGTCAGATGGAGAAATAGATCACGAATATAACGGGATGAGATTGCAAGAGACCTTAGATTAACTCATTTCCCTCGATAATGGCAATCACGAACTTCTATCATACGCCGAATATGACGCAGACGTCATACAGTGTGAGAAATACATCGAGGTCGCGAAGCGCGTGATATTTAATTCGACACGCGTTATTCGTGACAAATTATCTGAATCGTTCGGAAACATGAATCTTGACCCTTCCAGACCTTCATCCGCAGTACCAGAGCCATCACACTTATCCATCACGCACTCCGTAAAATTAACACCTATCAAACTAGAACCATTCGCAGGAGATGTAGAAAATTGGTCCCGGTTTTGGGGGCAATTCCAGTCAGCGGTAGACAACAACCCGACCTTCAACAATCAACAAGCACATCTTCCTTCTTGGATACCTTGAGGGAGAACCTAAGGAGCTAATCGATGGCATAACGGTGACTGCAGACGCATACGAGGAAATCAAGGGGATTCTTATTGGACGATATGGCGATAGGAACCGCATCATCCAGGCGCATCTGTATTACCTGGAGCCCATGAGACCAGTTCGCGATGCTACGCCCGACGCCGTCAATTGTACATATGTTGTTTGTTGTTTCAGTCATCAGCCCATAGACTGGTTTGATGCAGCTCTCCATGCCACCCTACCATGTGCTAACCTTTTCATTTCTACCTAACTACTACATCCTACATCTGCTCTAATCTGCTTGTCATATTCATACCTTGGTCTACCCCTACCTTTCTTACCACCTACACTTCCTTAAAAAACCAACTGAACACGTCCTGGGTGTCTTAAGATGTGTCATAACATTCGCTCTCTTCTTCTCGTCAAATTTAGCCAAATCGAACTCCCAGCGCCAATTCGATTCTGTATCTCTTCATTCGTGTTTTGATGTATCCATCTCACCTTCAGCATTCTTCTGTAACACCACATTTCAAAAGCTTCTATTATCTTTCTTTCTGAGCTAGTTATCGTCCATGCTTCACTTCCATACAATGCTACGCTCCACACGAAAGTCTTCAAAAACATCTTTCTAATTCCTATATCAATGTTTGAAGTAAGCAAATTTCTTAAGAAAGCTCTTCTTTGCTTGTGCTAGTCTGCATTTTATGTCTTCCTTACTTTTGCCATCGTTAGTTTTTTACTACCCAAGTAACAATATTCATCTACTTCCTTTAAGACTTCATTTCCTAATTTAATATTTCCTGCATCACCTGTTTTCGTTCGACTGCAATCCATTTCATTTGTTTTGGACTTATTTATTTTCATCTTGTACTCCTTACCCAAGACTTCGTCCATACCATTCAGCAGCTTCTCGAGATCTTCTGCAGTCTCAGATAAAATAACAATATCATCGGCAAATCTCAAGGTTTTGATTTCCTCTCCTTGGACTGTGATTCCCTTTCCAAATTCCTATTTGATTTCCTTTACTGCCTGTTCTATGTAAATATTGAAAAGGTTGGTCCAATCAACATTATCGAATGTCTTTTCTAGATCTACGAATGCCATGTATGTGGGCTTGTCCTTCTTGATTCGATCCTCTATGATCAGACGTAAAGTCAGGATTGCTTCACGTGTTCCTACATTTCTTCTGAAGACAAATTGATCTTCTCCCAACTCAGCTTCAACTTGTGTTTCCATTCTTCTGTAAACAACACGTGTTAAAATTTTGCAGGCATGAGATACTAAACTAATGGTGCGGTAGTTTTCACACCTGTCAGCACCGGCTTCCTTGGGAATAGGTATAACAACATTCTGCCGAAAATCGGATGTGACTTCTCCTGTCTCATACATCTTGCACACTAAATGGAATAACCTTGCCATGCTGGTTTCCCCTAAGGCAGTCAGTAATTCAGAGGGAATGTCATCAATTCCAGGTGCCTCGTTCCTATTTAGATCACTCACAGCTCTGTCAAACTCTGACCTCAAAATTGGGTCTCCCATTTCATCAGCATCAACAGCTTCTTCTTGTTCCAGAACCAAATTATCTACATCTTCACCTTGATACAACTGCTGGATATGCTCCTGCCATCTTTCTGCTTTATCTTCTTTCCCTAGAAGTGGTTTTCCATCTGAACTCCTAATATTCATACACGTAGATTTCCTTTCTCCTAAGGTTTCTTTGATTTTCCTGTATGCAGCATCTACCTTTCCTAGGACCATACAACCTTCGACATCCTTGCACTTCTCCTTCAGCCAGTCTTCCTTAGCAACCTTGCACTTTCTATCCACTTGATTCTTTAATCGCCTGTATTCTTTTCTGCCCTGTTCATTTCTAGCATTCTTGTAGTTTCGTCGTTCATCAATCAGGTCTAGTATCTCCTGAGTTATCCACTGATTCTTAGTTGACCTTCTCTTCCCTCCTAACATTTATTCAGCAGCCCTGATGACTTCATTTTTCATGACTATCCACTCTTCCTCTATTGTGTTTCCTTCAGCCTTTACATTTAGTCCTGTTGCGACATGTTCCTTGAAACAATCCCTCACACTCTTTTCTTTCAACTTGCCTAGATTCCATCTTTTTGCATTCTTTCCTTTCCTCAATTTCTTCAGCTTCAGATGGCATTTCATGACCAACAAGTTGTGGTCACAGTCCACGTCTGCTCCTGGGATAGTTTTGCAATCCAACATCTGGTTTCTGAATCTCTGCCTAATAATAATGAAGTCTATTTGAAACCTTCCAGAGTCTTCAGGTCTCGTCCACGTATAAAGCCGTCGTTTGTGGTGTTTGAACCAAGTATTCGCAAGGACTAAATTATGATCAGTGCAGAATTCAACCAGCCGACTTCCTCATTCGTTACTTTGTCCCAATCCGGTTTCTCCTACTGCATTACCTTCTCTTCCTTGGCCTACCACTTCATTCCAGTGTCCCATCACAATTAGATTCTCGTCACCTTTTACATATTGTATTAAATCTTCTATCTCCTCATATGTTCTTTCGATTTCCTCGTTATCCGCTGAGCTAGTAGGCATATAGACCTGCACTATTGTGGTGGGCATTGGTTTGGTGTCTATTTTGACGACAATTATTCTTTCACTATGCTGGTCATAGTAGCTTATCTGCTGGCCTATTTTCTTATTCATTATTATACCAACTCCTGTATTTCCTCTGTTTGATTTTGTGTTGATAATTCGGTAGTCGCCTGACCAAAAATCCTGTTCATCCTGCCAACGTACTTCACTTGTACCAACTACATCTAAATTTAGTCTATCCATCTCCCTTTTCAAATTAGCTAATCTACCACAACGATTCAAACTTCTAACATTCCACGCTCCGACTCGCAGAATGTCAGTATCCATCTTCCTGATGATCGCCCCCTCTCGTGTAGTCCCCACCCGGAGATCCGAATGGGGGACTAGTTTACCTCCGGAATATTTTACCCGGGAGGAAGCCATCATCAGTACATCATTCATACAGAGAGAGAGAGAGCTGCATGTCCGCGGGAGTTACTTACGGCTGTAGTTTCCCGTTGCTTTCAGCCATGTAGCAGTATCAACACAGCTAATCCATGTTGAGTATTATTACAAGGCCATATCAGGCAATCATCCAGACTGTCGCCCTTGCAACTTCCGAAAGGCTGCTTCCCCCTTTCGATGAACCATTCGTTAGTCTGGTCTCTCAACAGATACCCATCCGATATGGTTGCACCTGCTGCTCGGCCATCTGGTTCATTGGGACACGCAAGCCTCCCCACCGCGGCAAGGTCACATGGTTCGCAGGGGAGGTTGGACATATATGGTATGTAATAGACGTATTCAGGCTATCTGTAGAAGGTGGACCGTCTACGCGAAGAGAGGGAAGATATCGGAAGCGCACATAACAAGGCTTATTGAATTCCTCAGTGAAGAAGTGGAAAGGCGCAATGACGGCGCAGAAAATCGAAGGCGACAACGCCATTTCAAACTCATATTACCCAACTGCTGCTGCCTTGCAAGTCACTACTAGGACGGGCCAGATGGCCAAGAAGACGAAGACGTCACCTTTTGGCGAAGGTAAAGCCCATTGGGCTCAAAATTGTACCAAGATGACAGATGTCAAACAACGCATAGACAAGCTGAAGTCTACTCAACGATGCTTTTTGTGCCTAAACAGAAGTCACCTTGAGATACTGCAGCAAGAAGAACAAAGTGTTCTGCATTAATGTAAGGGACCACATCACATCTCCATCTGTGAAGGACAAGTGGGAGTAACTGTAGGAAAAATAGACGTTAATATGCCTAACTTGGCATACCTCCAAACAGTTCAAATTAGGGTCATCGGACCATCCGGACTTCAGAAAAGAACACGTTGCAATACGCATTTCGAGTTCCATGGTACTTCTTCCCTCTAGGTTTGGTTGGATTCTTAGTGGGAATACGTCTGGTACTACAGTGAATCACATGTCCGTAAACCACGTCAGTGTCAATGCAGAATTACTATCTTCCGAGGACCATCTAAGAAAGTTTTTGGGATCTAGAAGCACTAGGGATAAAGGAAGATCAGCAACGAGCACTCACTGCGAGAGAGTCTGTAATCTTGGAAGGCTTTCATGAGTCCTTCAAAATGGAAGATGGAAGGAGGGTTGTCTCCCAACCAAGGAAGGAAGAAGTAATGCTGCACTCGAATCGCAAGAACGCTGAGAAGCGTTTTGATTCCCTGAAGAAGAAACTTAATGGAAACAGTTTCGAGAGGTATGCCACGCTCTAATGGCCGACTACTTTGCGAAGGGACACGTAGAGATGGCCCCCGAGGCTGAATCAGTTACCGACACCTTCTATTTGCCTCACCATGCTATAGAGAAGCAAAGAGATGGCACGACGAAGTGAAGAATAGTTTTTGATGCTTCATCTCATGAGAGGGGTTCCCTATCACTCAATGATGCCTTGGAGGAAGGGCCTAATCTCCAACCAGAAATTCTGGCAACACTACAGCACTTCCAACTCTACTGACTAGCTTTAATTGGGGACGGAATCCAAGCCTTTCTGCAGTTGTGCCTGAATAAAAATGACAGAGGCTTAACGATATTTCTATGATTTGGAATGGGGAGATGTGAAAACGGAGATTGGAAGACAACTGACAACACTGCAGTATACAGATTCGCCCGCTTGCCGTTTGGACTTACATGCAGCCGATTCCTTTTATCAGCTACGTTACGTGAATTGGCTTCCAGATTTTGTGACAAGTTTCCCTTGACTACAAAACTGCTAGATCAAGGGACCTTCATGGATGATTTCACAGCCAGTATAGAAGACGACAATGAAATCATTGCTGTGTACTACGACATAACAGGGCTTCTCCGAGAGATACAAATGCCAATGTCAAAGTGAGCGACAAATTCAGCACTCTTAAAGGATATATGGAGAGCCGAAGGCTACCAGGAGAAGAGAGAGACACACGAGTTTTGGTTGTTAACTGGAACACGCACACAGACTGTCTTCTTTTCGACCCTAAAGACGTCATCGGAACGCTACCAGAAGAGCCGGCAACGAAGAGACAGGTACTACAAACTACAGCAAGATTTTACGATCCGATTGGTTTCCTGTCACCAATATCGATTACAGGAAAAGTCCTGTTCCAGGATACTTGGTGTAGAGGGATAGCATGGGACGATCTCCTACCCATAGACCTAGCAAAAAGTTGGCAAATCTGGACTTTTAGCCTCATTCACTTGTCGGTCATTCAAATCCCTCGATGGATAGAATCTTCTTCTACAACGCCAGAGAATGATCAAGTGCATGTATTCTGTGACGCTTCGGGGAGGGCTTATGGTGTCGTACTTTATCTCAGAGTGGTGGAGAACAATACAGTCTCGGTACACTTGGTATGCAGCAAGAACAGACTGTCACCTATCAAGAGAGTGAACCTCCCAAGACCTGAACTCCTTTCCGCATTAGTAGGTATAAGAGTTCTAAAGTATTTCTGTCAGTCTACATGATATGCTATGACGAGGGCAACACTATAGGAGTGATTCTATGGTGACACTATGCTAGATTCACAACAATCCAAATAGATGGAAACCATTCATCTCCAATCGTGTCACAGAAATCCAGCAGAGCTCCAATCCTGCACAATGGCGACATTGTCCAGGTGAAGACAATCCAGCAGATATACTATCACGGGGATGTTAGCGAAAGGGTTGCAGAGCTCATGATGGTGGCACGCATCACGATGGCTTGCCAACGCTCCCAACTCCTGGCCTCAACACTCGGTGTCTAACACTATCCCATTCCCAGTGGCACGAAAGAATGGCCAAGTATTAACAGTTAGCACATGGGAAAATCCCATAAACGCCAGTCGATTCAGCTCGTATTGGAAGATGATTCGGGCCATTGGTTGGATTTTACGGTTTATGAAGGATGTTCGAAGCACAGAGAAACACGACGGTGAATTAACTGCAACGGAGCTGGAGATTGCGAAATTGCGTTGGATCTACATTGTACAACTGGGAAGCTTTGGTGCAGAATGTTGTATACAAGGAATCGGTATACAGAAACACAACATAAATTTATTGCTTCAGTAAGTTTTTACACAATATGTACATAAATATAACTAAACTTTTCTTGAAGCTGGATGAACTTGTACGCAATTAATGATTATATTACAGTAGACTGAGGGTCTGTTGAAATATATACTTTATACACATGAGAGTTCTATATACACACGAATCTATCTTGCGGAGATAGTCTGTCAAATAAGGGAGAGTTCAAGATAGTCGAAAACTATCTGCCTTGTAGAATTACTAGTGTAACTCGCAATGAAAGTTCGCACTAACAGGATGCTAGTAATTGCCGTAGGCTTGTCAGGAGCTGACATAAATATTCACAATTAGTAGAATACTAATGTTGATGTCGGAGCATAAGTGAGGACTGTGGGATGAGTAGAATACTGGCATCGGGGCTCGACGTGGTTACAGGAAGCGGGAGGTGAGGCAGTGTCTAGAGGTGAAACCTCACAACCAGAATTCAGTCCACCTGTTCGACACACATGTTTAAGAGGGATTTCGACTTGCAGTGTAATCTGGCGTTGGACACTGGGGAGTCCTGGGAAGTAGCGGAATGCTGCTCCTTTTATAGCGCTGGCTGACGTCACAAGCAAGCGCACTGCAGTCACCTCGTAGAGTCTGGAAAGATCCGGACTGCGGCGTGTTGCGGAGCTATCAGGCGCAGAGCTGAGATCGCGAAGGACACACAGCACAGAACACGCATGTCTACGAGAGAAAAAGAATGTCTCATCTAAGTCAAATATTGCACGCTACAATCCCTTCCTGGTGGGAGATCTCATCAGACTGGTGGGACGCCTGGATCACGCAGACCTGACATCTCAAGAGACGCATCCACTGCTCCTCGATGGATCCTATCAATTTACATAACTATTAATCAAGCAGACGCACATCCATCTACAGCACCTGGGAGTAAGAATTGTGCTGTGCGAACTACGCTGCAGTACTGTATCTTAAAGACACGCCAGCCATTAAGAATGCCATTCATGCTTGCCTCCCTTGCAAAATCACCAAGAACCACCGAGGAGACGAAATAGAAGCGCCCCTACCTGTGGATCGCATACAATCCACTAAACCTTTCACTGTCACGGGAGTGGACTTCAAGGTCCACGATATGTCAGGGTGGGGAGCGTGTTACAGAAATCGTATATCGCACTGTTCGCCTGCGCTACTACAAGGGCTTGCACCTGGAATTAACATCGGACATGAGTACTGAAAAATTCATCATGTCGTTCGGATGCTTCTCCGGCAGACACGGATTACCTCACACCATCTACTCGGACAATACGAAGACCTTTCAATCGGCGAGCAGAGAACTGGCGGAACCTTCTCGGATCTTCACGGACCCACGTACGAGCCAGCATTTCGCCCACAACGGTGTATCCTGGAAGTTTATTGTTCCACGGGAGGCTTGGTGGGGAGGCTGGTGGGAACGAATGGTGGGCACAACAAAACGATGCTTGAGAAAAGTGTTGGGCACGTCTCAAGTGGACGAGAAAACTCTGAGATCGATACTGGCAGAAATAGAAGCCGCCATTAACAGCAGATTAATTACACAAGACGGTCTCAAAGTACTGACACCAAACCACTTCATAAACGGGGGACGATTAACAACATTACCCAACGGTAAAGAACCTAGCGTCTATGCAGATCTGAGAAAAGTAGCAAGACTAAGGGCAAAGATGCAAGACGACTTCTGGAAGACGTAGAAGAAGGAGTACCTTCTCGCGCTAAGAAGTTACCACGAGGTGCGGCAACCAGACGGAAGATCGACGAATTGCCGGAAGGGGCATGTCGTCCTGATTTAAGACGATCTGCGTCCACGTCACATATGGCAACGAGCTCGCATCACTGGAGTGAGTCCTGGCCGTGACGAGAAGGCGAGGATTCTCATCCTCCGACTCAGCGATGGAACGGAGATCATCCGACCGTTACAGCTGGTCGTACCATTGGAGATCGACCAGGGTGGGGATGGTGTGGAGGATTAACGATGCCTTTATTTTCTCTGTGTATGAATTCTTTGTAACATCTTTGACATCACTATGTTTTTCCTCTTTATACGAAGTGAAGTTTAATAAAGAAAACTTGTGTTTATATATACGACAGCCTCCTTACAGTCCTGGTAGAAATGGGTTCCTGACTCCTAACATTCAATTGGGCGGTGACCTGACTCCCAGCAGCCCGTCGAACGCCCAGTATGGCTCTGCCGAGGCGACGTGATGTCCGTTCGTTAAACACCTGTCGTCAACCCGTGCTGCAGTTCACGTGGTTGGTAACATATGCTCTATAATATTGAAGACGCATCTCCACACTGTAGCCCTCGGAAACCCGAATTCGCGCGTCATCTTCGCAATGCTATGACCCAAGCGCCGTGCGCCGATGACCATCCCACGTTCAAAGTCGGTTAACTCACGTTGTGTTGCTTTCTTCACCACACTGGTGTCTGTGACAGACTTCTCAGTTATACCGCAGCTAGTCGCAACGCTCAGGGTTCATACACTGCACATTCCCTGTTGGGATACCCCTTCCCGTGATTCTTGGCCAGCTTTTGGGAAGCTAAACCTCAAAACTCTTTCTGCTCGGAGGAAAGTGCCAAACCTACAGCTGCTAAACAAAGTAGCTAATGGTTTATTTAGGTCACCAGAATTAGTTTCCTTATTCCAAATCCACGTCCCTTCCCGTAGTAACAGAATGAAGACTCTCTTCCATATTCCTTACTCCCGGCTTTATCGTACACAAAGGTAAGATGTTCGCGTTGAGCTCCGTGTCGAGGTGTCAGCAAAGGATCACGAGTTGGCCGTCGGCTGGTGAGGCCTATGCGGTGCAGCTGCGTCCTTACAGTCCTGGTAGAAATGAGTTCCTGACTCCCAACATTCAACTGGGTAGTGATATGACTCCCAGAAGCCCATCGAACGCCCAGTATTGTTCTGCAGAAGCTAAAATGTTATTGCGATTAGTGTGAGTGGCCTTTTACCCATCCCAACATGTATTCAAGAGGCAAAATTATGGTTGATTTATTGAGGAACTTGGCTGCTTGTTCAACTCAGTTACAAGGTAGGGGATAAGGATTTTGTAGGAATATTCATACGAATTCCAGCTGTTGTGTACCTTTTCTATCTACTGGAATCTAGATATCTTCCTATCGCATCCCTCCCTCGGTCATAACTTAATTTTCCTTCTGGTTCATGCCTGTCTCTTCTCTTGTATTTAAGTTAAATTTTTATGTATTTGTTTATGTAAATATGTAAACTAGTCTATAGGATTGTACAGTTTTTATTGTGTATAGTTCGACCCCTCTAACTAAGAATATCGTATCTGCATAAAGTAATTTGTTGAGGAGAGGAGTTTAAAGATTTGAAAATTTCAAACAAATCAGAGAGTTTTTCAATATTAACGATTATGGGTTCTATGACATGCATTTTCTGTTTAGTTTATTTTTCCACAAGAAGGGTGTTTTAATGTATTAAATAACCCATTTGAATATAGTTACGATATTAATGAACTGGAATTATCTTACGAAGAACATCGTATGTGATGAGGTTACTATCTTCTTCATTGGAGATGTGTGAACAACTAATTACATAAGTCAAGTTACTATGTTATTGTTTGGACATTTTCATCCAATAATGACCATCAACTTCCAGTTATGTCTCTCTTAAGTTAAAATTGAATTTCACTCTTTGAAATGAGCTGAAAAGAAGACCTGACTGAACTTAACTCTCTTGAACAACAACAACACGTCGTTAAAGATCATGGAGTTCGACATGTCTTTCAAAATAAATTACCAATTTACAAGTTAGGCAATCTTAAGGGATAAGGATATTTTTAAAAATTATTACCGGTAGTTATTAAATTTACCGTTGTTTGGAAACTACAAATATGAAAACCTAACCAACTGAACTGTGAGACCGCTTAATTTTATAAGTCTTTGTTAGTCAATAATTATGCCTGATTCAGTTGGTTCGATTACAGCAGTTTTCAGATTTTGTAGAAATATTCATACATATGTGGAATGACATTACGTGCACATAAACACAACAGATCCTTCTTCTTTTCCGGAGCTACTGGCAACAGCCCCTTTTAAGGATTACCTAGTTCAAAAAGTGCAAACTGATTCCAGTCTTCCTCGTCGTTTCTGACTAAACTTCCACATTTCTCCTCTAATAGGAGACCTTAGCAATTGCTGGTTAAAGCTACCTTTCTGACACATAAACATGACAGGTCCTGCTGAACAAATGAATATACACTTACCTTGCAACTGAGTTGAACAAGCAGCCATGTTCCTCAATAAATCAACCATCAATTTGTCTCTTGAATATATTTTGGAATGGGTAAGAGACTACTCTCGCTAATCGCCATAACATTTTAGTCGACGTAGTACATTTCAACGAGAACTGTGTCAAGACTTCAGTGGACAGGAAATGTCGTCAACTGATGATCTTTCTGGTCACAAAGCAGTGAGAATGGAAACTTCGAATATCTTCAAGCATCAATGCGGACAGATGCTCAAAATCAGCACAGTCCCTAATATGCAATGTAGAGGAAATGAGTTGAATACTTCCTGTAAGGTGATCATAACTTCACTTTTACAAAACTTTTTATAGACAACACTCCATTGATAGTGCTCATTTTCTGTACACGATAAGGGAATAATCTCAAAATCACTAAAATGTCAGTTACCATGTTCTTAGTTGGAGGGGTCGAATTGTGTCCTTTGTAAATGTTTTTTTTTTTTTTTTGCTAATTGCTTTACGTCGCACCGACACAGATAGGTCTTATGGCGACGATGGGACAGGGAAGGGCTAGGAGCGGGAAGGAAGCGGCCGTGGCCTTAATTAAGGTACAGCCCCAGCATTTGCCTGGTGTGAAAATGGGAAACCACGGAAAACCATTTTCAGGGCTGCCGACAGTGGGGTTCGAACCTACTATCTCCCGAATACTGGATACTGGCCGCACTTAAGCGACTGCAGCTATCGAGCTCGGTTTGTAAATGTTTGTATATCTTTCAAGTTAGATTATTAACTGAAAATGAAAATGAAAACCTTCAACCTGTTTTCCAGTCTTTGACCGGGTCAGGGATGTAATGAATGAAACATATATAGGCTGTTATTACAATGGGGTCGCCGCTCCCAAGGTGATTTGTTAATGAATGATAAATGCTATGAAATGATAATGGAGAGTGTTGCTGGAATGAAAGATGACAGGGAAAACCGGAGTACCAGGAGTAAAACCTGTCCCGCCTCCGCTTTGTCCAGCACAAATCTCACATGGAGTCACCGGGATTTGAACCACGGCATCCAGCGGTGAGAGGCAGACGCGCTGCCGTCTGAGCCACGGAGGCTTACAGATTATTAACTATTGTACATATAACAGATTTTTGTAATTCAGAGTTATGCTGTTGATCGTAAATCAATAATAAACAATACACTATATATGATTTCAAAGCATCGAAATTTCATGTGTAGGTTCGACAATTTTCTTCACTTAGCACGAAATAAATTTGAATGAGACCTTTCAACAATCAAGGAACGAACCGTGACTTCACAGAACTTAGGGGAAGTAGCTAGAAACAGCAAGCCAACGCATACCGAACTTCCAGTCAGCAGGTCAAAGGTCAGCGTGCGTTCACCCTTAACAACAGTATAATTCATTGACTTCAAAGATAAGGCGAGAAGGATTGCACTAACGGGATATAAACAAATTCTATCACCATTCTTATGTGTTTTTGATATAACGTAATGCTAGTGTACATATTTGTTTTATTTTCTTCCCCATGATTTGCAAGATGCACATCTTGACAACAGTATTTGCTGATTGATGCAAACGAACAGAATAATTCAATTCCTTACAAGCGGTACCCCTGGTACCCGTACGCCAGAATTTACTTTGGCTTAGATTATACAATAAAGGAGAGTTCATATATTTACTTAAAGAAATACGGTACACAATTCTTAACATAGTCGTAGACCATAGGCTCCAAAAGAACCACGAAAACATCCTGCTGTCATATTAATTCAGAGATTTTAAAAATTAATTGTAATTGTAGCTCAGGCGGTAGAACACAGTCCTTCTGAGCTCCAGCTGGCCGGTTCGAGCCCGGCTCAGTCCGGTGGTATTTGAAGGTGTTAAAATACGTCAGCCTAATGTCGGTAGATTTACTGGCACGTTAAAGACCTCCTACGGGACTCAGTTCCGAACCTCGGCGTCTCCGGAAACCGTACAAGTTGTTAGTGCGACGTAAAACCAATAAAAAGGAAAATAAGAAAACCAATAAAGTAATAATAATAATAATAATATTAATAATAATAATAATAATGGTAGTTCATTCTCCTGCAATTACGAAAGCTAGCTCCTCAACGACGGGTTCACAACAGCTAGTTTTTCTAATTATAACATACTCAGTATAATATCTTTGTATGTATCAATGAAGGAAACATTTAGATTCAAACATCGGATCGTTGATGTTTCGAGCCGCACGTTGTTCTGAATACCTCGCGTTCGTAGGATGTTGGTGTCAACTACTGATAGTGCTTCATGATAACCAGAGATAAGGCCCCAACTCCTGGTGTTAATATAATGGGGGCATTGTGTTCACCTGATGGCCTTAAATTTTACAGCAGGTAGCATTATAAAGTACCTTGGTTGCTTTTATTACTAACATTATTCTTCTTCAAGTGAAGGCCAAGTGATGGCCTTATTTATTACTACTTGTAAATTGTCTCGATGAAGTCTTCTCTTGGAGTGACCTCATGATCTTATTTTTACATTATTTGTGGCTTTAAGTGAGTAGTATCCAAGACACTGAAGACACACGTGGAAGAACTGCCTACGTGAATTTATACGGTAAACGCAGATGTAACCCGACAATTATCATTGGATTCACAATGAAAGCATGAACGTTAATATAGACGCTTTCAGTCACCATGGATCTTCATTTAGGGCAGTCGGTCAGGTGGCAGATTTCCTACCCATTGTTTACCTCGTCTTTTCTTAAATAATTGCAAAGAATTTGGAACTTTATTGGACATCTCCCTTGGTGAATTACTCCAGTCCCTAATTCCTCTTTCTATAAACGAATATTTGCCCCAACTTTTCCTCTTGAATACGAATTTTATCTTCATATTGTGAAGTTTTCTGCTTTTAAAAACACCACTCAGACTTATTCGTCCACTAATGTCATTCAACCCTATCTCTCCACTGACAGCTTGGAACCTATCACTTAGTCGAGCAGCTAGTTTCCTTTCTCCCAAGTCTTCCCAGCCCAAACTTTGCAATATTTTCGTAACGCTACTATTTTGTCGAAAATCACCCAGAATAAATCGATCTGCCTTTCTTTGGATTTTGTTCAGTTCTCGAATCGAGTAATCCTGGTGAAGATCCCATACACTTGAACCATAGACTCTAGTTGGGGTCTTAACAGAGACTTATACGCCCTCTCTTTTACACCTTCACTGCCCCCTGCCTGCCCCTCCCCCATGGCGCAGCTGCCCCGTAGGGCCATGGCCTACCAAGGGGCCGCTGCTCAACCCGAGGGCCTGAAGATTATGTGGTGGCGTGTGGTCAGCAAGACGAATCCTATCGGCCGTTATTCATGGCTTCCTAGACCGGAGCTACGATCTCACCGCCAGGTAGCTCCTCATTTGTAATCACGTAGGCTGAGTGGACCTGGAACCAGCCCTCAGATCCAGGCAAAAATCCCTGACCTGTCTGAGAACCGAACCTGAGGCCTCCGAGTTAGAGGCAGGCACGCTACCCGTACACCGCTTGGCCGGCTTTACATCCTTACTACAACCCCTAAATACCCTCGTAACCATGTGCAGAAATCTGTACCCATTATTTACTATTCTGTTTATGTGATGACCTCAGTGAAGACCTAAGGGTTGTTGTTGCTTGGGTCATTAGACCATAGAATGTTATGGTGCAGTCTCCTTGGCCACTCTCATGTGCTAAACTTGCCAATTCCACGTAACTTTGCATAACTGACATATTCATTCCTACCTTTCCTACTGCCAGGCGTGCGATACTAACAGTGTTTAAGAGAGCTAGGCGTTGCTGTGTGAGACAGATGTGAAGAGGGCAGCGAAAACAACCACGGCTACTGACTATTGACGGCTAAAATTGCTCAGCCTCATCTAGATTCGAACACGGGACCCTTCAGTCCACTCAGACACAGAGTGAATTTTGCAATATCTGCAGAGCTGCTGTGCCCTTTCGATAAACTGTTCATTAATCTGGTCTGTCAAGAGATACCTTGCCTTTCTATCACTTTTCGTCTCATTTTTCTAAAGCCCTCCCTCTATTTTGGCTCTCAACGCTTAAAGCATTTACCTGTTTGTTACAGATATGTTCTTTCAATACCTTAAATTTCATCAACCTGGCTTGAGCATGATTCCACACAACGTCCAATACTGCACAAGTCATGATTTTCTCCAAACTCCAAAAATGGTATTATCACGTCTAAATCAACATGGTCTATTTTAAAAAGGGACCATGTTGGTACCTCTTTTACAATCACCGAAAGACTTTTAAACAACAAGGACTTTATGTTTTAGCCTTCATATAATTTTACCCATTCCTTCTTATGCGATACCTTTAATTTTTAATTTTTAATTATCATCATCATCATCATCTGTTTACCCTCCAGGTTCGGCTTCTCCCTCGGACTCAGCGAGGGATCCCACCTCTACCGCCTCAAGTGCAGTGTCCTGGAGCTTCAGACTCTTGGTCGGGAGATACAACTGGGGAGAATGACCAGTATCTCGCCCAGGCGGCCTCACCTGCTATGCTGAACAGGGGCCTTGCGGGGGATGGGGAAGATTGGAAGGGATAGACAAGGAAGAGGGAAGGAAGCGGCCGTGGCCTTAAGTTAGGTACCATCCCGGCATTCGCCTGGAGGAGAAGTGGGAAACCACGGAAAACCACTTCCAGGATGGCTGAGGTGGGAATCGAACCCACCTCTACTCAGTTGACCTCCCGAGGCTGAGTGGACCCCGGTCCAGCCCTCATACCACTTTTCAAATTTCGTGGCAGAGCCGGGAATCGAACCCGGACCTCCTGGGGTGGCAGCTAATCACACTAACCACTACACCACAGAGGCGGACATTTTTAATTATATTTAACTTATTTTATATGATGTCCAGGAAACAAGGACGAAATATGTATTTGTTGATTTGAGTTAAATTGATGTTTGTATTGTAATGGGGAAGAGCCTCCGTGGCTCAGGCGGCATCGCGCCGGCCTCTCGCCGCTGGATATCGTGGTTCAAATCCCGGTCACTCCATGTGACATTTGTGCTGGACAAAGTGGAGGCGGGACAGGTTTTTCTCCGGGTACTCAAGTTTTCCCTGTCATCTTTCATTCCAGCAACACTCTCAATTAACATTTCATTTGTCAGTCATTTATCTTTGCCCCAGAGGAGTGCGACAGGCTTCGGCAGCCGGCACATTTCCTGTCCTCGCCGCTAGATTGGGGCTTCATTCAATCCATTCCCGACCCGGTCAAATAGCTGGAACAGGCTGTGGATTTTCATTTTCACGAAGTTCGGAAGATGCAGTTGGTCTGTCTTTAGTGGGTACATTTTCCCCAATATAAATACGAAAGTACTGAGCGAGTTTGCCATACGGATACGATCGTGCAGTTGTGAGCTAGCATTCGGGAGATAGTGGGTTCGAAACTCACTGTCTGCTGCCCTGTAGATGGTTTTCCGTGGATTCCCATTTTAATACCAGGAAAATACTGGGGATGAACCTTAATTAAGGCCACAGTCGCTTCCTATCCACTACTTGTCCCTTCGTCGCCATAAGACCTAACTGTGTCGGTGCGACGCAAAGGAAACTTAAATCATTATACTCAGTGTGATTATTTCATTATACAGTATACTCATAGCAAATAATCAAGTTAGAGCGAATCATTAGAGTAAATGGATGACATTGTAGAAATTTGAATTCTGGAAAAAGTGCCCAAAAGAGACCTTTGTGCCCTCAAAAAGCTTGGAATAGCTGTTTCTAATACAGTTGCAGAATACAACATGGGATGTAGTGCAACACAAGAAATGAAAATGGCTGTAAGGAATTATAAACTCTCACCAGTATCCACCAATTTTAAGAGATTTTGAAAGGCCATTATGGAAATTTTTAATGGTTTTCTAACTAAAATTCACATTTTTTTGTGTTCCATGCAGGTCAAATCTAAATCTATATTTACCAAAGTTGGTATGTAGATTCTATGTGACCTAACCAAGTAATTGTAGGATGGATTTTGCATTCTTCAATATACTTATTTTATGAGGCAAAATGTACAGAAAATTAGTGGAAAATTACATGAAATAAAATTACAAAAATGAAACAGGAGTTAATTGAGCTACATAGGGTGAATCAAAGATTCCATCCTTGAGTTTCTTTATGTTATAAGGAAGAATCATTTCACAAGTTTTCAAACTCTCAGGTAAAAATCCATCCTGCAGGGAACTTATTGAAAGTTGCCTGTTTCGCTAGTCTCATAAACACAAAGTACATCATATCTCATAAACTAATACGGATGTTAAGCTGAAATTAAGAGATATTCTTTCCATAATAGTTCTACATTTTCCATAACAATTTTATTGTGATTGCTCAAAAATTGTGGAAAATAAAAAATATGTCCCAGGTTCCCTTAAAACTTGCTGTTTATTGTCTGATTGGATAGTAAATATCACTCATGTCACGTATTTACTTAATATTACTCAAAAATTTCCGAATAAGCTTCATTCTTTGAAATAGCCCTCCTGGCATGCCTTTTCTCTTGCGGAAATAATTGTACGGTGCCAGTTTAATAAGTCGTTTATATGGCATCATAACCTAAAAACGTTACCCAGTTCCAAGATTCACATTTAAACACAGAAGCAGACTAACACCTTAGGTTCAAAATTGGAAATTGGAAGTGCACATAACAATCTGTGAAGGATATTTGACACAAATGACGAAAATTATTACTGTCAACTCAAGTGAAAAACTACAAGAACACAGAATATCATGTATCAAACAGTCGTTGATGCACAGATCCTTGAAAATTACGTGAAAGTATGTAAAAAAAATTAAATAAATATAATAAAATTACCGTGAATGTAATAATTTCCCGTCTCTGTACGTTCCGATGGAAGGAAGTGCCATGGCGCGAAAATCATATATATGCGGTAGATTACAGTACAATTGTTATGTGGAGATCCAATGTTTAGTACATGAGTGCATGAAAACTGCTTCGAAACAGTCCATGAACTGATAACCTGAAATAAAACACAACAACTTGTTCCATAAATACAATAACAACAGCAGTTCTAACAGTCGATTACGTCTTAAGTCTGGTGGGTTAGCTTCAAAGCACAACCTCATCTCTTATTTTCCGGAAAAAAGCCAAGCAGAATGGATGTGGAACGAGATGCCCCGAGGAAGGTACATCACAGAGAAAGAAATCAGTGAACCCAGTCGAAGGTAACGTGAACGGATACTCTGGCTCAGACGTAGACACTTGGATCGTCATTTTCCGAACTTGTCATCTGTGAATTCTCAAGGGACGAATCTCCCACGTTGCAGTGTTTACTTTAGGGATGAGAGAGTGGAAGAGACGGCAAATTGCTGACTCCGCTGCAATGTGCTGGCCACACGAATCACAAATCGCCTGTCATTTCTCATGGAACTCAAAGATACTTGTCCAGTACCAATAAATAGGGCCTGCAAGGAAACAGTGAGGGAAATATAGGCTAATAACCATAGCGAGTTTACGGACTATTTGCTTAGAGAATAAGGAGATAAACACCAACTTACGGATGAACGGGGTGGATAAAGTGATACGCATAGTGGGGTTATGTGCCAGGCGAATGGAGAATGATAGGTTACCTAGGAGAATAATGGACTCAGCGATGGACGGTAAGAGAAGTAGAGTGATACGAAGGCGATGATGGTTAGACTCTCATTCTAAGGAGCTAAAGGAAAGAGGTATAGAACAAAACGAAGACACAGAGCTAGTTACAAATAGAGGATTTAGTACATTCATAAAGGCTTGCAGACTGAACGCTGAAAGGCAAAATAGCCTATAATGAAGATATAAGTATGTATTTGTTATGAATAAGAGCATTTCATCAGTCCCGTGGTGTAGGGGTGGCGTGCTTGTCTTTACCCCGAGGTCCCGAGTTCGATTCCTGGCTCGTGCAGGAAACGCTTGAATTTATCTATCGTACCTCTATTCCAGATTCGTTTATGACTTATGCCAGCGTCCTTCATGTCCTTTCTCGTTTCTTCTACCCATTTCATTTTGGTGACGTAGTTAAAAATTTTCTTCGTTGGCCGACTCTTGTTCATTTTAGTGAGGTGCCCATAAAATTCCAATCTTCTCTTACGTGTGGTATCCGTGATTTTCTCTGAGTCTCTCCATAGATATCTCCTCTTTCTCCACATACCATAGTTTCCTTTTCCGGGTCTTAAGAGATATTTCACCGGGCGAGTTGGCCGTGCGGTTAAGGCCGTGTAGCTGTGAGCTTGCATCCGGGAAATAGCGGGTTCGAATCCAACTGTCGGAAGCCCTGAAGATGGTTTTCTGTGGTTTCCCATTTTCACACCAGGCAATACCTGGGGTTGTGCCTTAATTAAGGCCACGGCTGCTTCCTTTCCATTCCTAGAACTTTCCTATCCCATCGTGGCCAGAAGATCTATCTGTGTTGGTGCGACGTAAAGCCAATTGAAAAAAGGCGATATTTAAAGATTTTTCTTCTTTTCTTTCTTCTCTAGCTCCTCCATTTCCCCTTTCTTGTTCGGTATCAGACATTCTGAACTCTAAGAGTCCCTCTGGTTTGACAACCATGGTATACTGTCTAATCTTTACCCTGTAAGATATCATTCTCTTGTTGTATCTGTTCTGCACTAATCTATGGGCTAGTCCCATCTTTCTGGCCCTTCCTTTATTTGCTTCCTTTTCAAGCCCATTCGGCTGGATCCACTCACTAAGTAATTTAAACGTATCCGACCTCTTCATTTTCTCCTACTTTGTTTCCAGATGCTTTCCTTGATCGTGTTTATACTCCATGTTCTCTGCTTTTTCGTATGAGATCTTTAGCCCTGTTTTCTCTGCGATTAATTATTATTATTATTATTATTATTATTATTATTATTATTATTATTATTATTATTATTATTATTATTATTATTATTATTATTATTATTACCTACTCAATTAATGTCTTAGAAATTACCACTTTTCATTTACGTTGTTTCATCACCATCGTTTAATGGAAAGAGGTCTTGGAACAATGTGGAGTAGATCTGCACCATCTCGGCTTATTTTTGCGAATGACGCACATCGCACGGAGTAACTCTAATAAAGCTGGCTGATATCGGTCGGCTAGAGTCATTGACGTCACGCTGATTGTAACTTCCCTCCTATGATTCAGTCCTGAACTAAACTCGACCAATAACCTAACAAAAAAAGCGCCGCGTTGTTAATGAACGAATGATATTGTAGTTTGACAAATACTTGTTTTACATTTGAACTCTCCCTCTTGTTTCATTGTCAACAATGATTAGGATAAGTAAAATATTTATCAGTCTCTTGATCTGAACAGCGGGGAAAACGAATTAGAATCCAATTCATCAGAACAATAGCGAAGTGTGACAAGCATCATCCAATTAAAATGTACATTTTTTAGCCTCTGGATAGCCAATAAACCTTTCTCCCTTGTGTTAATGCTGTCCAGATTTCCCCTTTGATTGGAAACATTTGTCATTCTTCGCAATTGTACAAGTAAAATTCATTTACATTTCATTCTATGTGTAGAGCCAAGGGTTTACCAAATATTTTATATGTACGTTTGGATGTGCTGGAGCTTGTGGCATCTGTTGCATTGACCAAGAGGTGAAATAGATGGCGAACAGTGAGACTGTTGCCCGTGTTACGTCACGACCACTAAACCAAGTCATTAGCTGCGGCGAAACGAAAGGGAGAGAGAGGGACAGAGCACCGATTGTATTAATCTCTAAAGAATCGTCCCTTTAGTCTGCGGTATAGAGTCAAAACTTCAATTACAGTGAAACTTTGCAGATATTCTGATTTTGCTAGAGTTATCAAATATTATAAAAGAGCAACGCAAAGCATTTCACAGGAACCATTACCTCCCCCTACTTCCTGTCCAGAGAGAAGGCTCCGGGCCACCTTTTAAGCAGACTAAGGCCCGGTTCTGCCACCTACGGGTAAAGCAGCGCGTAACTTGCCCAGCGCTTTACTTGCCCTCTGCGTAAAAATATATTTCCGTTCGACCACTCCCGGGTAGCGCTATCGGCAGCACAAATCGTAGTTACCCTGCGCGTAATTTATCGGCCACTTCGAGGACCCGATAAGACTTTACATGCCGGGCAAGTTTCGACAGCTGAACATTATTAGCTGTATTTTTGGTGACATACAGCTTAAAGTAGCTTAGAATGTTCATAAAAGTAAGACACCGTAACAGTGATCGGTATTGTATAGCAGGATTTTGAATTTGAATTTTGCAACGATCACACCAGCCTCTCGCATCTACAACGTCGCGGGTACCTATTATACACTGACTGACAGTGACAATGCAACACCAAGGAGGAGTGGTTCGAAAGGGATGAAAGTTGGGGAAAAAACAGAGACGGTACGGACGAATAATTGATGTTTATTTCAAACCGATATGCAGGTTACACAATGCGCACGGCATCGACTCAGTAGGATGTAGGACCACCGCGAGCGGCGATGCACGCAGAAACACGACGAGGTACAGAGTCAATAAGAGTGCGGATGGTGTCCTGAGGGATGGTTCTCCATTCTCTGTCAACCATTTGCCACAGTTGGTCGTTCGTACGAGGCTGGGGCAGAGTTTGCAAACGGCGTCCAATGAGATCCCACACGTGTTCGATTGGTGAGAGATCCGGAGAGTACGCTGGCCACGGAAGCATCTGTACACCTCGTAGAGCCTGTTGGGAGATGCGAGCAGTGTGTGCGCGGGCATTATCCTGCTGAAACAGAGCATTGGGCAGCCCCTGAAAGTACGGGAGTGCCACCGGCCGCAGCACATGCTGCACGTAGCGGTGGGCAGTTAACGTGCCTTGAATACGCACTAGAGGTGACGTGGAAACATACACAATAGCGCCCCAAACCATGATGCCGCGTTGTCTAGCGGTAGGGCGCTCCACAGTTACTGCCGGATTTGACCTTTCTCCACGCCGACGCCACACTCGTCTGCGGTGACTATCACTGACAGAACAGAAGCGTGACTCATCGGAGAACACGACGTTCCGC